>NC_000072.6:9495000-9810000 GCF_000001635.26 Mus musculus | reverse complement strand
AAAGTTGGATTCAGGTCAAGGGGAAGGCCCAATGCCTGATACTATTACTGAGGCTTTAGCATGCTCACAAAAAGGGATCTATCATGACTACACTCCATAAGATACAAAAAGCAGCTAAAAGACTCAGATGCAGATATTTGCACTCAATCAGTGGACAGAAGCTGCTGACCCCTGTGACTGAATTAGGGAAAGGTTGGAAGTTGAGGATGAGAGCAACCCTGAGGAGGACCAGTAATCTCAATTAACCTGTTACCCTGAGATCACTCAAACAGTGGGAGCACACACCAGCTGATATGAGGCTCCCAACACATATGCAGCAGCAGACTGCCTGGTTTGGGTTCAGTCAGAATAGGGTACCTAACCCTCAATGGACTGGAGGACCCAGGGAGTTTAGAGGTCTGGTTGAGTACTGGGTGGAACTTGACCTGGATCCAGCTGTGGGTGGGGAGAAGTTATGGGCGTGGAACAGTCAGAGTGGACCAGGGCAGGGAATAAAATCTGGAGGGTAAATAAATAAATAAGAGACAAAAAAAATAGAGATGAAAAAGAATAATAATTTAAAAAAGAAAAGAAAGTATTAAGTTCCAAATTAAAAAAAAAAAAGAAATATCTCAGGCTAATCTCAGATTTTTCTCACACTAGAATGTATTTGATAGACTTTTATAGAAAAGTAGATTTTTCTCCCAATGGAATTTTAAATATTTTTATGGACAATTAATTGTAGGAAATCCTAATCTTTGACTTTATTATTCAATCTATTTACATTTTTGATATGGGTGCTTATGAAATGCATATGTTTATATGTATATACATATAAGTTGTTTTAAAAATATGATTATTTTGTTATGTATACATTTTTAGTGTTTATTTATTTTTATATGGATGGGTATTTTGCCTGCATACATATATGTATATCACAGGTATGCAGTCCCACAGAATCTAGAAAAGGATATTGAATCTTCTATATCTGGAATTACAAATGTTATTCAGCCTCCACTGGGTGCTGAGTATTTAAGCTAGGTCTTCTGGAAGAATAGCCAGTATAATGAACCTCTGAGCAAACACTCTAGCCACCTATGGTTATTTTCAAAATGTAAATATTATCCACGCTGAAATAAAACTACAAAACCTAAGTGGACGTCAATTGGACAAACTCTTTTATTAAACACTGAAAGTATAATGAATCTATTAGTTGATCTTAAGTGAAAAACAATCAGCTGCTTATTGCTTCAGTCATCTGGCACAGTACTGTAAATTTGTGCGTCCATATTCATGCATCCTCTGATTATTTAAAGAATAAAACAACATATGACACTATCATTGTAGCCTGTTATAAACTATAGTTTATGTAGATGAATTTGCTCATTTCAGCTGCTTGGGTTTGGATGAACAGTGAGGATAGACAAAGCAAAGAGTCTGCGAAACAAACAGTGCTGCCAACTCTGTGCTATACCCAGCTTTTGTTTCCTCTTGAGATTATCTTTGGAGACACAGCCCATCTCACTTCAAACACATAAATAAATCCTATAAGATATCAAAAAGTGTTCTGAAGTTAAATTTAAAACTCACATTATCTCATCCAGAAAATTTAAAAATACAATGTTCAAAATAAAGCAGGGAAAAAAAAAGTTTCCCCAGCTACCAGCAAATCTCCAATAAATTTTAATAGTTATTTTTAAAAGACAGTCTGTATTTACTTGGAAATATTCACAGTTTCCAGAAACACATTTTCCCAGAAGGCTAATACAATAGTGGCAAATCATTGAAGTCAATGTCCTCAGAAAAGCCAGATCACATATTGTGATAAAAAGGAAGCGTTATTTAGTTAAATTTTAAAACTGGTTCCCTATGTTTCCCCACAAACCTCTATGATTTTCTTAACAACAACCATAACATGTTTTCAGGGTCCAGAAAAGATCTTGCCATTTCTCTCCTTCCTTACTTTGTCATGGTCTACCCACTTATGTACCTAGCTTTAATGTGTTTGAATTCTGAGATACATCTTTCTTTGAGAAAAGGGGAAAGAAGCAAGGGCTTGGTAATCAATTGTATCCCTTCTCCTCCATCTGCTTAGGTTATTTCATGTAAGGTCATGTGATATTAAAAACATCACACCTGGGAGTTTATTCTGAAGAATTTGATATCTGATTTTAAGAATATACAATCCATAAGATACAAAAAGCACCCAAGATTCACTTAGAAACGAAAAGAAATAACTAAATATTTCTAAGTAGTAGATATAGAGATGATGAAAGATAAGGAACAATTTCCAGTACATGATGCTTTGAATTTTTAATGATGACAAAATTTAGCAATTAAAAGTTGATTAATGCCTTCCAGTTGGCACCAGCACTGGGTCACCAGGTCCACGGAGTCAGTGGACACCCCCATGGTCCCTAGACGGCTCTCCATGCGATTTTAGGATCACTGATGAGTGGAACTCAACATCTGTTCCAATCCAATCACTCGGGACCTGAGACAGCAGTGGGGAAGCAGAAGACTGGCTTGACCAGGAGCACAAGTCCTTTCTGGTTGGCACCAGCATGGGTTCACCTTGGGCACTGAATCAGCAGACACTCCCACAGAACCCAGAGGACTCTCCACAGGATCTTAGGATCACTGGTGAGTGGAACACAACATCAGTTCCAATCCAATTGTGACAGGCGTATGACAGCAGGAACAAGGAAGGACACCAGAGCCCTTCCTAACCAAAGGCTCGGGTTCCTTTTGATCAGTTCTGGTTTACCTTGATTTCAAACAGACCAGACATATCCATGGTCCTCAAAGGATACACCACTTCCAAGCACTGTAACACCCTCAGGATCTTAGGACAGTAGGATCCCAGGATAACAGGAGCTGGGTCACGCCAGTATTTTAGGTTCTTAGAGGAAGCTTGACTGCCAAAAACTCTGACACACCCAGAATCTCAGGTTCACAGGAGCCCACAAGCAAAGGATCACAGAGAAAGCTGGACTCTGAGGAGTCCTGAATCAACTGGGATTATAGGAAGGACAAGCTCCAATCAGAAATATTGAGGGCAGCAAGCACTTGAGGTAATCAGATGGCAGGAGGCTAGTATAAGAACAGAAGCAACAGAAATCAAGTTTACTTGGCATCATCAGAATCAAACTCTCCCACCATAGCAAGTCCTGGATACACCACCACACCAGAAAAGCAAGACATGGATCTAAAGTCACTTCTCATGATGATAATTAAGGACTTTAAGAAGGAAATACAGGAAAACACAGGTAAACAGCTAGAAGCCTTTAAGGAAGAAACACAAAAATCCCTTAGACAGTTACAGGAAAACACTAACAGGTGATGGAATTAAACAAAACAATCCAGGATCTAAAAGTGGAAGTAGAAAAAAATAAAGAAAATCCAAAGGGAGACAACTCAGGAGATAGAAACCCTAGGAAAGAAATCAGAAATCATAGATGCAAGCATCAGCAACAGAATGCAAGAGATGGAAGAGAAAATCTTAGGTGCAGAAGATTCCAAAGGGAACATCGACACAACAATCAAAGAAAATGCAAAATGCAAAAAGAAACTCAAAACATCCAGGAAATCCAGGACACAATGAGAAGACCAAATCTACGGAAAATAGGAGTAGATGAGAATGAAGATTTTCAACTTAAAGGGCCAGCAAATATCTTCAAGAAAATTATAGAAGAAAACTTCCCATATCTAAAGAGATGCCCATGAACATACAAGAAGCCTATAGAACGCCAAATAGACTGGACCAGAAAAGAAATTCCTCCTAAAACATAATAATCAACAAATTCACTAAATAAAGACAGAATATTAAAAGCAGTAAGGGAAAAAGGTCAAGTAACAAATGAAGGCAAACCTATTAGAATTCTCACGAGATTTCTCACCAGAGACAATGAAAGCCAGAAGTTCCTGGACAGATGTTTTACAGACACTAAGAGAACACAAATGCCAGCCCAGGCTACTATACCCAGCAAATCTCTCAGTTACCATAGATGAAGAAACCAAAGTATTCCATGACAAAACCAAATTCACACAATATCTTTTCACAAAGCCAGGCCTTCAAAGGATAATAACAGAAAACACCAATACAAGGATGGAAACTACACCATAGAAAAACCAAGAAAGTAATCTTTTAACAAACCTAAAAGAAGACAGCCACAAGAACAGAATCCCTACTCTAAAAACAAAAATAACAGGAAGCAACAATCGTTTTTTCTTAATATATTTTAATATCAATTGATTCAATTCCCCAATACAAAGATATAGACTAACAGACTGGCTACACAAACAGGACCCAACATTTTGCTGCTTACAGGAAACCCATCTCAGAGAAAAAGACAGACACTACCTCTGAGTGAAAAACTGGAAAACAGTTTTCCAAGTAAATGGTCTGAGGAAACAAGCTGGAGTAGCCATACTAATATCTAATAAAATCATCTTCCAACCCAAAGTTTTCAAAAAACACAAGGAGGGGCACTTCATACTTATCAAAGGTAAAATCTTCCAAGATGAACTCTCAATTCTGAATATATATGTTCCAAATGCAAGGGAAGCCACATTCATTAAAGAAACTTTAGTAAAGCTCAAAGCACACATTGCAATTCACACAATAATAGTGGGAGATTTCAACACCCCACTTTCATCAATGGACAAACCTTAGAAACAAAAACTAAACAGAGACACAGTGAAACTAACAGAACTTATGAAACAAATGTATTTAACAGATATCTACAGAACATTTTATCCCAAACAAAGGATATACCTTCTTCTCAGCACCTCATGGTAACTTCTCCAAAATTGACCATATACTAATTCACAAAACAGGCCTCAACAGATACAAAAATATTGAAATTGTCCCATGCATCCTATCAGATCACCATGGACTAAGGCTGAACTTCAATAACATCGTAAATAATACAAAGCCAACATTCATGTGGAAGCTGAACAATACTTTCCCAAAGATACCTTGGTCCACAGGAAGTGACCCAGTAAGCAGAGTTCCTTGGTGATTCCTGCCTTCAGGCTACTGCTCTAGATGGCCCAGAACTCACTCTGTAGACAACGCTGGTCTGGAAATCACAGATCTGCCTGCCCCTGCCTCCCAAGTGCTAGGATTAAGGGTATATGTTGCCAGCACCACCACCACCACCACCCAACTAGTTTTGGTATTTTAATCATGTATTATGTAATTTTATTAAATTCTCTTAAGTTCCACAAAAAAAAAAAAAAGAAAAGAAAAAGAAAAAGAAAAAGAAAAAGAAAAAGAAAAAGAAAAAGAAAAAGAAAAAGAAAAAGAAAAGAAAAATACCTTGGTCCAGGAATAAAGAAAGAAAGAAATTAAATACATTTTAGAGTTTAATGAAGATGAAGCCACAGCATACCCAAACTTATGGGACACAACAAAAGCATTTCTGAGAGAAAAACTCAGCTCTGAGTGCCTCTGAAAGAAACTAGAGAGAGCATACACTAGCAGTTTGATGGTATACCAAAAAGCTCTAGAACAAAAGGAAGCAAATTCACCCAAGAGGAGTAGACAGCAGGAAATAATCAAATTCAGGGCCAAAATAAACCAAGTGGAAACAAAAAGAACTATTCAAAGAATCAACCAAACCAGGGGCTGGTTCTTTGAGAAAATCAACAAGATAGATAAACCCTTAGCCAGACTTACTAGAGGGCACAGGGACAGCATCCTAATTAACAAAATGAGGAATGAAAAGGGAGACATAACAACAGATCCTGAGGAAATCCAAACATCATCAGATCCTTCTACAAAAGGCTATAAGCAAGAAAACTGGAAAACCTGGATGAAATGGACAAATTTCTAGACAGCTACCAGGTAACAAATTTAAATCAGGTTCAGTGTAATGACATAAACAGTCCTATATCCCCTAAACAAATAGAAGCAGTCATTAATAGTTTCCCAGCCAAAAAAAGCCCAGGACCAGGTGGGTTTAGTGTAGAGTTCTATCAGACCTAATTCCAGTTCTTCTCAAACTATTCCACAAAATAGAAACAGAAGGTACTCTACCCAATTCATTCTATGAAGCCACAATTACACTGATACCTAAACCTCATAAAGACACAACAAAGATAGAGTACTTCAGACTAATTTCCATTATGAATATAGATGCCAAAATACTCGATAAAATCCTCTTAAACTGAATCCAAGAACACGTCAAAATGGTCATTCAATATGACCAAGTAGGCTTCATCCCAGGGATGCCGGGATGGTTTATTATAAGGAAATCCATCAACATAATCCACTGTATGAATAAACTAAAAGACAAAGTCATCTCATTAGATGCTAAGAGAGCATTTGACAAAATCCAACACTCATTCATGATAAAAGTCTTGGAAAGATCAAGAATTCAATGCCGATACCTAAACATAATAAAGGCAATCTACAGCAAACCAGTAGCCAACATCAAACTAAATGGAGAGAAGCTGGAAGAAATCCCACTAAAATAAGGGACTAGACAAGGCTGCCTACTTTCTCCCTACCTATTCAATATAGTAATTTAAGTCCTAGCCAGAGCACTTCTAAAAGAAAAGGAGAACAAGGGGATACAGATTGGAAAGGGAGAAGTCAAAAGATCACTCTTTGCAGATGATGTGATAGTATATATAGGTGACCCAAAAAATTCCACCAGAGAACTCCTAAAACTGAAAAACAACTTCAGTGCAGTAGCTTGATATAAAATTAACTCAAACAAATCAATTTCCTTTCTGTACACAAAGGATAAACATGCTTAGAAAGAAATTAGGGAAACACACCCTTCACAATATTCACAAGTAATATAAAATACCTGGGTGTGACTCTAACTAAGGAAATGAACGATCTGTATGTATGATAAGAACTTCAATTCTCTGAACAAAGAAATCAAAGATCTCCCATGCTCATGGATTGGCAGGATCAATATAGTAAAAACGTCTGTCTTGCAGAAAGCAATCTACAGATTCAATGCAGTCCCCATCAAAATTCCAACTCAATTCTTCATCTAATTAGAAAGGGCAATTTGGGCTGGTGAGATGGCTCAGTGGTTAAGAGTGCTGATTGCTCTTCCAAAGGTCCTGAGTTCAAATCCCAGCAACCACATGGTGGCTCACAACCATTCGTAATGAAATCTGATGCCTTCTTCTGGAGTGTCTGAAGACAGCTACAGTGTACTTACATATAATAAATAAGTAAATAAATACTTTTTTAAAAAGGGGGGGCTGGAGAGATGGCTCAGCGGTTAAAAGCACTGACTGCTCTTCCGAAGGTCCTGAGTTCAAATCCCAGCAACCACATGGTGGCTCACAACCATCTGTAATGAGATCTGACGCCCTCTTCTGATGCATCTGAAGAAAGCTACAGTGTACTTACATATAATAAAAAAATAAATCTTAAAAAAAAAAGAAAGGGCAATTTGAAAATTCATCTGGAATAACAAAAAACCTAGGACAGTAAAAACTCTTCTCAATGATAAAAGAATCTCTGGTGGAATCACCATGCCTGACCTAAGGCTTACTACAGAGAAATTGTGATAAAAACTGCATGGTTTAGTGACAGACTGGTAGACCAATGGAATAGACTTGAATATCCAGTATTGAACCCACACACCTATGGTCAGTTGATCTTTGACAAGGGAACTAAAACCATCCAGTGGGAAAAAGACAGCATTTTCAACAAATAGTGCTGGCACAACTGGTGGTTATCATGTAGAAGAATATGAATTGATCCATTCTTATATCCTTGTACTAAAGTCAAGTCTAAGTGGATAAAGGAACTCCACATAAAACCAGAGACAGTGAAACTTATAGAGGAGAAAGTGGGGAAAAGCCTCGAAGATATGGGCACAGGGGAGAAATTCCTGAATAGAACAGCAATGGCTTGTGATATAAGATCGAGAATCAACAAATGGGACCTCATAAAATTGCAAAGCTTCTATAAGGCAAAAGACACTCTCAATAAGACAAAAAGGCCACCAACAGATTGGGAAAGGATCTTTACCAATCCTAAATCAGATAGGGGAACTAATATCCAATATATATAAAGAACTCAAGAAGATGGACTCCAGAAAATCAAATAACCCCATTAAAAAATGGGGCACAGAGCTAAACAAAGAATTCTCACCTGAGGAATACCAAATGGCAAATGGCAAAACAACCCTGAGATTCTACCTCACACCAGTCAGAATGGCTAAGATGAAAAATTCAGGTGACAGCAGATACTAGGGAGGATATGCAGAAAGAGGAACACTCTTCCATTGTTAGTGGGATTGCAAGCTTGTACAACCACTCTGGAAATCAGTCTAGCGGTTCCTCAGAAAGTTGAATATAGTACTACTGGAGGATCCAGCAATACCTCTCCTGGGCATATATCCAGATGTTCCAACTGATAAGAAGGACACATTCTCCACTATGTTCATAGCAGCCTTAATTTTAATAGCTAGAAACTGGAAAGAACCCAGATGCCCCTCAACAGAGGAATGGATACAGAAAATGTGGTATATTTACCCAATGGAGTACTACTCAGATATTAAAAACAATGAATTCATGAAATTCCTAGGCAAATGGATGGATCTGGAGGGTATCATCCTGAGTGAGGTAACCCAAGCACAAAATATTTCACATGCTATACTCTCACTGATGAGTGGATACTAGCCCAGAAACTTAGAATACCAAAAATACAATTTGTAAAACACATGAAACTCAAGAATGAAGATCAAAGTGTGGACACTTTGCCCCTTTTTAGAATTGGGTCAAAACGCCCATGGAAGGAGTTACAGAGACAAAGTTTGGAGCTGAAATGGCAAAAAGGACCATCCAGAGACTGCCACACCCAGGGGTCCATTTCATAATCAGCCACCAAAGCAGACACTATTGCATACTCCAGCAAAATTTTGCTGAAAGGACCCTGATATAGCTGTCTCTTGTGAGGCTATGCCAGTGACTGACAAACACAGAAGTGGATGCTTACAGTCAGCTATTGGATAGAACACAGGGCCCCCAATGGAGGAGCTAGAGAAAGTACCCAAGGAGCTAAAGGGGTCTCCAACCCTATAAGTGGAACAAGAATATGATCTAATCAGTACCCTCAGAGCTCGTGTCTCTAGCTGCATACGTAACAGAAGATGGCCTAGTAGGCCAACATTGGGAAGAGAGGCCCCTTGGTCTTGCAATCATATATGCCCCAGTACAGGAGAACGCCAGGACCAAGGAGTGGGAGTGGGTTGGGAGGGGAGCAGGGGTGGGGAATAATAGCTCTTTTTCGGGATAGCATTTAAAATGTATTTACCTAATAAAACCTAATTTGAAAAAAGTGGAAAAAACTGTTGATTAACGTTGGAGTACTTCCAGTAGATAATATGAATCTATTCTGAATTAAAATGTAAAGAATACTTGAAAAGTTGTGCACAATAGTAAGAGTATCACATAGGTACCTTTTCAATGGCCCATAATATCAATGTAAGTTCAGCAAATGGGGGATGATCAAAGAGGTACTTTAGTAGGCCATTTACTATTAAATATCTTCTGGTATGAAGTGTGGATTATAATTGCAATTAGGCAGACTAAAATATATTTCCTCTATTATGCATGAAAAACTATGCCAGAATTATTTTGTTGATTTGAGAAATATGTTGTTGGAACAAATACTGTAATTATTGCAATAATTTTATTTTAGCCTATTAAGTATACATATAAGTTGCTGTGTCACACCCACCCACATACACACACACATTTGTGAATTGGAATAAATATCAGGAAGCTTATCACTGGAGAAGACTGATTGGAAATGGCTGATTCTATATCTCCTCTAAGCCCTTGCTTTCTTATATGTCATATATAGAAAGCTATATTGTTGAGATTTCCTAGGTAGAACACCCCTTAGGATTTTAGAAGACATTATTTCACAGAAGTCATCTTGTTCTGCCAGTTCTTACAATCACACTTCCTACCCTTCGACACTATTTTCTAAGCTTGGAGTGTAGGGGTAGCATGCTATGTGTATTAATTGGAGTTAGATACCCTGTGGTCTCTTGTTTTCTTCAGTTTTTATTCTTCTCTCATATATTACAACGTGACTACAGTTTCCCCTGTTCTCCTCCTATTCCCTCCTCAACTACCTCCCGTCTCCTCCAGTCCACCCCTTCCCTATTTCTCTTTAGTAAAAGATACACTCCTCAGGGGTATCAACCAAACGTTACATATCAGATTGCGATAAGATTAGGCACCTCTACTCATATGAGGTCTAGGCAACCCAGTAGGTGGAAAGGAGTTCTAAAAGCAGGCAGAAGAACAGATCATTTTGGAACTCCTTCTGTTAGAAAACAGAGCATGATGAGAGGTACTTACCCTAAATGTATAAAGATAAGTATCTAGACTACAAGAAGAAACTAAAATTATTTAGGAAAGTGTTAACAGTATGTTCTCTAGAATCCATGACCTCCTAATCCGTGGGTAGCTGGCTTAGTTACCGTACTTAGCATGAGTCTTCACCTACTCTATGCTTTAATTCCAATAAGAGACTTGACACTTAGCCCCAAGATAAGTGCTACAATTGCATCATTGGGCATATCTTGGCAGACTAGTCATAGGGAGTGATAAGCTTTGTAATTTGGGAAGACTACTGATTTCTTTTATCTCCCCTGGCAGAATTCATAGCTTTCATTATTATGAGAACTAGCCAATAGGAAGGAAATTTCCAAGTTGTTTTTTCCAAGCTCTGTGGCAAAAGGGTATGGCTATTTAACAATGGAGCCTTAGCTTCAAGTTCTCAGAGGTAATCAAGAACAATGGATATGACCTGTGTCATTTTGGAAGTCTTACTGACTCCCCTAGAGAATATCTTAAACAGACCTTTCTTTTTCTGTCCTCCTCTTTCTGCATTGTTCTCCATTGCCTCTCCTCAAATTGGATCCCTCTCTCACACTATCACCTACCATGTTCTATTTATCCTTTCTTAGTTTCTGTGGTTACATACTTACATCTGAAGATTTGAAGCAAGAGAACCAGAGAAGCAATAATATGTAGCATCTGATTTTTTTGTTCTGATTCAACTTACTCCATTTTTTCTAGTTCTATCCATTTTTCTGTAATTAATGTGATTGCATTTTTATTAGAATTGAATATTATTCCACTGTGTATATGTACTACGTTTTCCTTGTCCATTCATCTTTTGGGGAATATTTATGTTCTTTTAATTATCTAACAATTTTGTATAGGACATCTATGAACATTGCTGAGATAGTATCTGTAGTAGAGAATATCAAGTCCTTTGGACACATTGGAAATCAAGATATAACTGTGTCATATGGTAGACTTAATTTTAGTTTTGGGAAGATTCTTCACATTAATATCAAGAGGGGCTACACCAATTGTCACCGCTATCAACAGAAAATGAATATCAGAGCCCGTTCCCAAAATCCTTGTCAATATTTGTTTATTACATGTTGTTTTGTTGATATTTGCCATTCTCACTAGTGTAAGATGAAAAATTCAAGGTTGTTTTAATTTGCACTTCCTTGAATCAAGTAAGTGGGAAGAAATAAGAAATATCAAAACAGATTGTAAAATCCAGAGGACCTGATTTGCTGTGAGATTGTATCTCCTAGTAACATAAGAATCTACACCAATAAAATCTCACCAGCATGACTGTCCAAAAGTGAGCTGACAAGGACACAAAACTGGATGGAGAAAATCCATGTAGCATTAATCATACACAAAGGACTATAGGTGGGGAATGCTGCAAAATCCAGAAGTACCCCCTGACCCAGAAAGAGCTCTCTAGTTGGCTGTTCAGGGCCAAATAGTCAGCCCTGAAAACATATATAAAGAAACCCATTATACAGATTGGACAAGTTGAAAAGAAAAAAGAAGCCAGGACTATAAGAGAGAGGGGTGGGGTATATTGAGCTTTTGGAGTGAGGAAAGGTAATAAGGAAATTATGTAATTAAATTATAACCACAAAAAATGTTTAAACAGAAGTCTGTCACTTATAAACTGAGATATTCTAAATATTAGCCAAAATAAACTTTTTTGCTTCAAGAAAAACTTAAAATATAAGTGAATGAGAAGAACAAACAAACCAAGAAACCAAGAAAAAAAATCAGTGTTCTAAAAGCTGGTCTTGAAAAGATGTAAACAAGTTGTCATCTTCTGACTGGAGTCCTCTAATGCCTTCTTTAATGCTGGATTGGTATTGAGATATTGCTTAAACTTGTTTTTATCAAAGAATATTTTCATTCTCTGCCGATTGTGATTAATAGTTTTTCCTGGGAATAGAAATCTGGGTTGGTAACAATGGCCTATTAGACTTTGTAGAACATATCCAGAATGTTGTAAGCCCACAACTACCATTCTGTTTTTACATGTCAATGTGTAGGCTCATTTAACTTGCAAGTCAGTATTGGTACCTTCAGCCAGTATAAACAATAGCCTAAGATATCTGTGCTGGGATTTGATCTTTTTTAAGTGGCCTGGTTCCCCTGGTTTATTTGACAATGTTATTGAGTGAAGCTGGAAAAAGTGAGAAATAGGTTCATTTTTCCTACAGTTGCTACTTTCCACAAAAATGTTTGTTTTATAAATTTGTTTCTGATTTTTTACTTTATTGTAAATACTGTGAATATAGCATTTTATTTTAATTGCCTTACAAAGAGTGGTCTTTTAAATTTTATACATCATCTATTTATCTGAACTTACTCCTCTATCCCTTTTCTCCCCAATAACTTGTCTCAATTACAGTTAAGATTTAAAGCCCTAGAGGATCCCGTCTATGTTAAAATCACATGTGTTCTGATATCCTCCATATAATTAAGGTCTCTGACCTCTACAGACATTCCAGGTTAAACAAACAAATCTAAAAATTACAGGTAAGATCCACAAATGAGAGGCAGCACTTCATCTCCCCCCTCTCTGAAGTTCATGATGTACCCAAAATTCAAACTCATCCATGCATCCTTTGTCATGCAGAATTACATGCAAGTGCCAAAATGCCTATCACAGAACATTTTTCTCTTTTATTAAAAATAGGTTTTTTTAAGCAATAATAAATGATTTCTCCTCTCTGACTCCTCCCATTCCTTCCCATCTTCCATCCTGTTTGGATATGTTCTTTTTCTTTGTTTCACTAGAAAACAAACAGTCTTCCAAGAGAAATTTAGATAGATAGATAGATAGATAGATAGATAGATAGATAGATCACAACACACACAGATAGATAGATAGATAGATAGATAGATAGATAGATAGATAGATATAGATATAATTAGAGAGATAGAGATAGATAGAGATAGAGATAGAGATAGAGATGATAGAGATAGAGATAGAGATAGAGATAGAGATAGAGATAGAGATAGAGATAGAGATAGAGATATGAATGATACACAGAAAGGAAAGAGAAGGCACAAGAAAAGGGACCCACGTGTTCACATACTCAGGAATCACAAAAACCACTGAAGTAGAAGGCATAATATAAAAACACAGTGGACGAAATGCAGAACTGTACAAGCCCCGTGCATGCTGCTTCAGTCTTTCTGAATTCGAAGGAGCTTTCATACCAATTTATGGGACCTGTTTCATTGGTGTTCTCCATCCTGACTGGCTCTTACATTCTCTTTGCTTCCTTTTCCACATAATTCCCTGAGCCCAGAGGAAAGAGATTTGATAGAAACATCCCATTTAGGACTCAGTATTCCAAGGTCTCTCACCCTCTGTGTAATGTCTGGCTGTGGATCTCTCTGTTTTTCCATTTGTTACAGAAGAAATCTTCTCTGATGATGGCTGACTGAGAAATTGATTTATTATAACAGGCTGCTGTGATTAGGAGTCATTTTCTTGCCTCTTTGTATTATATATTAGCACAATAGTATTTCGTTTTTCCCTAGGTCCCTGGACTGTATTTAGTCTCAGCATCTTGTCCATTGAAGTGTGACAAGTATAGGATCCATCATGGAGTGGGGCTTAAGTCAAAGCAGATACTGATTGGTTATTACATGAACATTGTGTCACCATTGTCCTAGCATATCTTGCAGGAAATTCATGATGATAGATAAAAAGTATTAGTGTCTGGCTCGGTGTTTACAATCCCCCATTGGTAGCATATAGATTATATTCCTGTATCAAAGACACCAGTTTTAGAGATAAAGGCAACAGGCTGACTTCTCTATATTTAATGAGTTGTGGAGGTGCTTTCTTTAGAAATAGGACTTGAGTCAGGCTGTGGAGAGCCACATATATTCTTGGCAACATCATGGGATGTTTGTGGATTCCCATGACAGGCATTTGGTCAACAACTAAATAACAGATAATCCAGTCCCTGTACTGGAAGTTTTATTTGGTGACAGGAGGCTGTGTCTCCACATTATTGCTGATTTCATTTAGATAGCTTTCATTATGTGTATTTTACAGAAGGTTATAATGGACTAGGTTTCTATACTTCTCCCACAAATGACATTAATTTTTGCTGTCTATCCTTGTATTTCCTCCAATGTCCCCTGTACTCTGCTGCTCTTCCTTCGATCATTCTTACATCACTACCATCCATCCATAGCAATCTGTTCTATTTCCCTTTCCTAATGTGATCTCTCTCTTTCTGCATCTTTTACTCTAAACTTAATTTCTGTGATTCCACAGACTATAGCTTGGTTATCATTAACAGCTAATATATGCTTATAAGTGAATATATACCATATTTCTTTTTCTGGGTCTGAAATGCCTCTCTCAGTATAATTATTTCTACATTTTTTTAAATTGCTAGACACTTGTGAAACTTTCCAAGTTAAAGAATTTCCAGTATTTCTATAAATTTATTTCTGCTTACTTCAGTTATTTTTTTCAATTAGAGTTAGAATGCAATTAACTGAATATTCTGTAATAAATACCCACATATTTTATAAAGACAATATGCTTATGAAAGGAATTAAACTACTATGGCTATATATACTAACACATATTAGTATGATTAGCATAACTAAATGTAATTATTCAATTTGAAATTGAACTTGAATACATTTAATTCACACACAAACTCTTAGTCCAGTTCCAAATTTAAAGTCAGTTTTCCATTTGGATACACAGTGTGTTTCCCCTATAAGGCTCAATATGTGTCCCTACACAGCTCTTAGAACAAATAGCCTTAGCTTGAACTCCATCTCCTTCAAAAGCTGAATTGTATAAATCAAGGTATAACAACGAGTTAGCTATAAATATCTACATTTGGGTCTGTTGCTCTGGTGGATAGAACTGTAGAGTCCTTACAATCAAATGAATTGAAACAAGAAAAGAATATTAAAGGTTAAGGATGACATTTTCATTATAATTTTCATTGTATTATAATGAAAAATGAAATAGAAGATTAAAACTGATTTAAAAATTAATCCTTAAATCTCTTCTCCAAGTGATTTTGGTTTTCAATTAATGAGATCTTAAGATTTTATGCTATACACAATAAGATTTGTGTTATTATTGTTGTTGTTTCAAATAACCCTGGTCTGGATTAATTTTAAATGAAAATAATCCTTGATTTCCATTTTAGTGAAAGATTTGATCTGTAAGATGAAAAGTCATTAATCTGTATATTAAACATAGCCATACTCACTTCCTGCTAAAATGATATTGTTTAGGTCTAAATAAATATCCCTAAAATAAAATAATGCAAAGTCAGCAGTGACAGTCCAGGAAATGCTGATTATTTTGGTGAAATGTGTTCAATGCATGCACAGTTCAGCAGCTCTCTTAATTATTTCCAAAATAACCTTGTGACAGTTGCCAATTTTGACCTTTTAGAAAACCATTTGAGAGAAAAATATTGAGTTTTGAATTTAAAAGATGGATCAAATAAAAACGTCTGCACAGCACTTCTCTTAGAATTTATTCATGGGATGGTCATGTTTCTAGGAAGTGAAACCATCATTAACCTTTATAATAAATAATAGTCACAAATATTTTGCACATTCACTCATGGTTAATTTCCTGCTCATTTGTCCATTGGATAAATATTATACACTGGCTAGCTGTGAATGAAGACATAGAGAAGACATATATTAAGACATATTAAAAAAAAAGAAACCTTAGTTTCTCTGAATTTATAAGAGCCCTCTAATATCAGCATCCAAGATTTTCAAGATCAACAAATTACTAATAAATTTCTAAGTATAAATTTGAAAGCAAAGAAATAAAATTTGGTTCCAGATAGACCTATTATAATGCAATCTGTTGTTCATATAGTTATCCACGGCTTACCAACTGAACTCTAAACTTCATATTATGTAAATTAGAGATAATGATGCCTAACTTTGACTATTATTGTTAAATATTATATGTTGGTTAGCAAATATTCATATATTAAAAACACACTAAAATATTATCTAAATGAGATGTGAGTTTTTCTTTTATTTTAAAGGGAATTATCTTGCAAGATTTTGATGAAACCCATGGGCCATTGTATATATTTATGGAAGTCCTCTTTTCTGAATTCCAGATGCACCTTTTAAAGCACATAGGTTTGAGACTAGGAAGGCAGATTAGCAGATAACAATACTGCTTACACAGTCATGAGGAATTGAGATTAAATTGGCATAAGTCATATAAGAAGTATGGCGTGATTCCAAAAATGCTTGAAACACAGATGTTTGCTAAACAGAGACAGGAGCAGTCTTGAGGATTGCTGGCTGCCAGCCTATCTACAGATAAAGTGAGAGATCTTGTCTCAAGAGTGTAAGACTAAGAGTGAAAGAGCAGCTAACTGGAGTCAACCTCTGGCTTCTGCATGTGTAAGTGTATGTATAGCTGTGTATATAGATACAGAAATGGGAAGGCAGATTTGTACATAGAAATGTACATAGGCCATACACAAATAATACATAAACACGCAGAGAGAGAGAGAGAGAGAGACAGAGACAGAGACAGAGACAGAGACAGAGAGACAGAGACAGAGAGAGTGACAGAGAGACAGAGAGAGATGCAAAGAGAGACAGAGGGAGAAAGAGAGATACAGAGACAGAGAAACAGAGACAGAGAGAAAGAGTGTAAATTATTTTTTAAAAAAGTTTATGGGTTGAATATTTTGTCCCAAGTTGGTGATACTACCAAAAAATGGTAAATAAAGATTTGTCATTCAGTTGGAGGAAATAGACCACTAAGAAGTTAATTCATCACCAATTCAATGTTTTTCTTCATAAGAGTTGCCTCAATCATGGTGTCTCTTCATAGCAATGGAAACCCTAAGACAGAAACAGTCCTTAGGTGTTGAACATCAACTATCTTAACTTCTTTTATTCCCTTCCATTTTAAATCAATCTCTAGTGACTATAATAAATGTCAAGTAAATGCATGATCATTACTACATATTTATTCCATAACTATCCTACTTTTTAAACAGAATTATATATTTTCCAAATCATTCTCTTTAATTACTATACTCCGTCCCCACAAATGTTGTCTACCCAAAAGCCTTTAAAGTTTACTATTCAACAAAATATGTATGTAATATGCATTATTTGTGAGGCATAAGTGCAATTTTAGGAAGTTACAGTCTCTATCCTCAGAGAAGTTTCATGCAAAGGCAAACATATGCAGCCACATATGCATAACTTGACACAATAGCCATGTAGATACTAAATGTAGATAAGTATCGTCTGAATCACATATTACCTACAGCGATATCACCAAAAACTGGAAGGATGAGTAAGAAATTCTCTGATGTTGGTGGAAGCATCTAGGCAAAACATAGTATCCAAACTGAATTCCATCATGTGATATTATCGAACTCATCAGGAAATACAATTGCAAATGGTAACAGGTCTCAGATATAATTTTTTGAGAATTGTGTTTTAGACGAAGTTGTTTTTAAGTCATTTCAAAATGGAAGTGTCAACAATTATAGGACCAGTGCTCTTTTTCTGCCTTAAAACTCTATCAAACAAGAGAAGGAGCCAGTTCCTGTAGATTGTCAGGAGAAGTTGTTGATAAGGCCATACCAGGAAAATGACTCTGATCTCACCATCAACTTGGCACATCTTTACTATAATGCAGCCCATCTAACATGTTTTAAAGACTAGAGGCTATTTTAATGACAATATTATGCTTTCAAATACATATTTGTCTAGTCCTATTTTTCAGAAGCACTTTAAAATATAATATTTATCCCCAATAAAATAAACATACATAACACTTTTGTTGACACATTGTAATATTGAAATATCAAAGTAGGTAGAAAAAATTCTATTCTCAAGGACATGAACACAAATGTGGACATGGCCTATTTGTTAGTTTGGATGAATATACAAGTCAAAAGTGGTCTACAGCACACTGAGCGTGTTACACTTAACTAAAGGTAATTATTTAACACAACAATTCTCTAAATCCCTCATTCTCCATATTTTTTAAAACATTTTTGCCAATTATTTGAGAAATTCATGTTATGAACCCTGAACACAATCACTTTCCAATCCCCCCAGGTCTGCATCCTCTTATCGTTTTAACCTCCTTCACAAATGAGAAGAAGGAAGAGGAGGAGGAGGACGAGGACGAGGACGAGGACGAGGAAAACTGGGAGAGTAAATCACTGGAGCATGGTCAAAGATCCAGTGGCCAGTCTGTTTAAGAATACTGATTCCTTCTCCACCCACACTCACACATCAGCCCTCATTTGTAGAGGTATACACCTCGGCATCCTATCACAACTTTTTTTGGGGGGGAGGGGGGTTTATTTGCTTTCCTCTTCCACATCACATTTTGCCATAGGGTTTCTATTGCTGTGAATAGACACCATAACTATGGCAACTCATTTTTCCCAATTTTTCTCAACTGTGAGTCTTCAGTCATCAATGCCAAACATAGCAAGATGTCTCAGCCATTAAAGGGTAGGCTCACAACCAAAAATAACTCCCTCATTTTTAAATAAATAAAATGAATAACTTTCTAAAAGATGCAAGACATTAGCAATGTATATTTAAACTTTTGTCACACCTTGGAATATTTAACAAATTTCTAATAATTCCTACAAGCACACACACACACAAACAAACAAAGGTGAAGAAATTTGGTCTCTCATGTAATGTTGAGTACAAAGATAAATCCAAGGAGAAAAAGAGCTTCCTCCTAAACACCAAATTCTTCCTGAAAAGGCAAGTAGAAAATAGAATGTAATTTCTAAAGTGGATGCTTTACAATGTTACATTGTGCTGCTTAATGGCACATAGTTCCTGATGAGCATTCCAAATTGCAAGGTAGTTGTTCAAATAGAATTTAAAACCAAGGGCTTCATTGATGTTCTTTCTAAAACAAGGGGTTCTTTTAATTAGAAAAATCTATGCTGCTTTCTTTCCTGGCAGCCTTTGTGGGGGTTCCCACCAGAAAGTTCTCACAGGCAGCCAAAAGTGGAAAACACACAAACATTCTTTGCTTGGCAGAACTGCTCAGCACGTCACGCTCTACATATCTACAAACCCCTCAAAGCCCAGAGATCAGTGATTATTGTGCCATCAGATTTTAAATAGTCAGGAAAATATCTATTTGTTAAACAAATTGAATGGTTAAGAGCACCAGTAACTTCGTGTCTCGTATATTAAACTGCAGCACTATACTACAAGGTGTTGATTAACTGGTCATCAGTTCTTTGTCCGGGAAGGTCAGAAGAGAAAATTCTTCATTACTAATTGCACTTTTCATCCTAATGAAAATTTCTATCTTTAACTGAAAAATGTTTATACACACACACACACACACACACACACACACACACACACACACACGTGTTAGAAATCTGTGAACAGTCTCTGGTTGGCTGACTAGAAATTTCTCCTAAATGGGGATTCTAGAATTTCTGTAGTTTGACAGCTCAATCTGTTGGTGTTTATACTTCACCAAAATGTTACTGACATATAAGCATTGCATCTAAAACAATCTTTCTTTTACTTTGATATTTGTAATACAGAGTAATACCCACTTCACTCAGTGGTAATGTCTTCAAATATTTTGGTAGAATATCATAATACAATAATATTGTCATCAAGTAGTGACATGCCACTATCCCATTGACATGACCTGGTCCATGTGGACCAGTGGTATTCAATCTGTTGGTTGTGACCCCTTAGGTAGTTTAATGAGACTGTCATAGAGGTCACATATCAGGTATCTTGCATATCAAACATTTACAGTATAACTCATAATAGGCAAAATGACAGCTATTAGGTAGCAACATGCACAATTATATGCATAAAGGATCACCACAACGTGAGCAACTGTATGCACAACCACAGGACTGGGAAGGCTGAGCACCAGTGATCAAGACAATTGATATTTTCTCATCATGGTTTGTTTGTGGTAGTACCTGTGCATATTTAATTTTACTTACATGCAGTGTGATCACGTGCATAAATTGGAAGATTCACTACAGTGGTCAAGATATGAGCAGTCTTTCTTTTATTTTTCAAAAACAAAGGTTATTTATTTTGCCCATTTAACCCTCTGCAACTCTCTTTTACATACAACCTCCATACTCACTATCCCTATTGTATCTTGTTTTGTAATAATGTTTTACTAGACCTAGAGTTAATGATCTTAAGGCTTACTGATATACATTTTTAAATAAATTTAATGAAAATTAGCATACCATATGCAAAAGTTAACAAACCTTAAAGGAAATTAAGATACATATGTGATGTTATGAAAATGTGTAATTGCTAATCATTGTCACCAACTTGTAGAGATCTTTATTACTGTCTTTGAATGAAATAGGGAATATATAAAAAGCAACTCACTTTGTGTTAGTAATTTAATTCTTCGAACCATCTGATCTGAATATAGCACTGGGCTTTCAAATGGTCATACCTTTAGATTTTGAGCTTGTTTTTTTTTTTTTTTTTTATATAGTGTATTTTTTTTCTGTTATCTATGTTGTCATGGCATTTGTCTATAGGAAAGCTCTAGGAACCAGCATCTAGGACTGCGCTATTGACAGCTCAAAAGAAAGCATCACAACAGCAGTTGCAGCTGACATTCAGAAGCTTCAAGGCTGCTATCAGGACAGCCCAGCAAAGAAGAAACTAGTGGAGCTCCCAGGCTTTGTTCTCTTATGCCTGGTCATTCTAGGATGGTGATTGGAATGAGCGTGTGGGCTATTCTGGCTCAAAAAAGAGATAGTGTCTCTTAATTTCTACTTCCCAAACATCCCCAGTGGTGGTAACTTGCTGAGTAAGCTTGGGAAGGAAGTTCCTGAATGGTCAGCTAGAGAAGCAGAATTCACATGAGAGAACCACCCTAGAAAATTGCTGAAAATTTTTTTGCTTATTTTAATGAAGCTTTGGTCAGCTTTAGAGCCTAACACCATCAGTCTAATACAGATTTTAGAGAGACTATTATGGTCATCAGTCTAATACAGTATTTAGAAAGAATATTATGGTCATGTAGTTAGACAATTTGAGGCTGAATGCAAAAGAGAGAGAGAAACTTTGTAAGATAAATGAGAAAACCAAATATGGTAGCAAAATATATAAAGTACAAAGAGAGTCCAACTGTTTGATTGAGATAGATGATAGATAGATAGATAGATAGATAGATAGATAGATAGATAGATATCTCAACTCCTAAGTAGTAGTACTTATATAGAATCCAAGTTTACATTGACAACTGTTTTTTTTCTTTTTCTTCTCCCTTTTCATTTCTTCCAATATCCTTTTACTGCTTCTATATCTTTTCTATATTTGCTATAAAAGAATATTTTCAGAGAAAAACACATGCAATACATTTTGGTCTCATTATATTCATTAGTCTTTTATGAGTATCATATTTTATAATGAAATATTGCCTGTTTTAACTGCATTTTCTACTTTCTAAAATTTTTTTCTGAGATTATACTAGAAATTCCAATATTTACTAAACCTCAATCCAAAATTCTACATCAGTCACTTTATTTTTTCCTGTCCCTCTCTATGTTTTCTTTTATTATCAAGGTTGTAAACTAACTGGTTGTTTCCTGAAGAAGTGTGTGTGTGTGATTGTGAAGCAAGTAGCCATACATTGATTTCAAGTTGCAGAGTACAATGTCTAGACTTTACTACAAGAAAATACCAATGAAACTATCAAGCAAAATATTTTTCTTTTTTTCATTTTTGCTTTTCCTTGTTAATTCCAAGTGTAAGAGAAGCATCCCACGTCTTTCTGAGCAAGCATGGGGTGCTTTCTATAGTTTCTGATTATTGGTCCAGAATACAGGTCCAGAATATTGCTTGGTGCTCTAAATTGTGTACAGTTCAGTTATTGCATTTACAGAGAAAATCTTTAATTTTTTCCTTGTGATATTTTTCTGAAAAAAGATATAAAAACAAATAAAATATAAAAGAAGCTATTATGAGAGATAATAGAAAATTAATGTAAATTAAACAGGATTCAGCAAGATCTATTCTACCCATGAAGAAAGCAGAGTAGCTCACCACGAAAGCAGCATCCTTCCTCTGTACAGTACTAGTTTGCTTGAGCTTCCTATAACATTCAAACCAGTATCAAATTAAGAATGTCTTCTGGGAAGACAGTATAGTACTTAGAATTTATTCATATAAATTGGAGAAATATCCCTTCAGGTAAGAAAGACTCAATTTTTCTTTTCTGTCATGATAAAACAGAAGCTGTCTGAAAGACAAGGACAACATAAGAAAACTAATGGAAACCCAAGGAAAACTATTGAATCAGGAGGGAGGCAGATCTCACAAGGTTGACTGCAACTATAGATTTTCTTAATCTGGTAATCTCTCATTTTGTTTTAGACTTGCAAAGAATGAGCTTTGAAATAATTGTAAGATTTTTCAATAGATACATTTTTTTGCATTTGAATAATGGAAATAAGGGACAATTTCAGAATAAAGAATAAAGAGTGATGTAAACTAGTAAGTCTGAGTGGTATATTTGACATTCACATTCCATCACAAAAAAGTAATTAACTCATTAACAGGATTAATTTAAGTAAGGGAAATATATAAAGGTGATATAAAGGCCAGTTTTACTACCAGTATATTTGTGGCATATTAAACTATTTGTTGATCCCCATTTTGTTTGGTCATACAAATCCAGTAGTTAATAATGGATTATAAAACAATGACTGAAAAGGCTTAAAACATCTGCCTTTATCTGTAAATTTGGTGAAGAAAAAATTCCCCTTTATAGTATGAATTTCATCATAATGAGCTTGTTTTATGAGATTTACATGTATTACTACTTAGTACTGAGGGTATTGTGTATGTGTGTTTCATATGTGCATGTGAGTATAGAGTATGTATTCCCATATGGTAACCAGAGGAGGATGCTGAAAGTGTTCCTCTGTCACTCTCTATCTTATTGCATTGAGACAGGTTTGTGTACTGAACTGGAAGCTTACTGATTTGGCTAGGCAGGCCTACCAGCATTCCCTAACATGAGCCTTCCTCTGACCTCTGACACTGCCATTAGAAGCACAGTGACAATGCCTGCCTTTTTACATGGCTTCTGTGGATTTAAATTGAGATGCTATGCTATACACAGGACATACTTTTACCCACTAAGCTGACTCCATAGTTTAGCAATGAGTTTTGGAGAAAAAAAAAAAGATACATTTTATCACAAACATTGAAAATACACATAAATGACTAAATAAATAAATAACTTCAATCATGTCTCAGTAAAAATATTGTATCAAAAAAAACAAAAAAATTAAAATTTCATTTGATTTTCTTGAATACAATATATTTTAATCATACTCTTTCTACTCCTCCAACTTCTTACAGAATCTTCCCATCAGTTTCTTATGCCACTTCATGTTCTTGTGAAAATCCAAAAAAAAAAAAAAACAAGCAAAACTCTTATAAGACAAGACAAAAATAAATAAGATAGCCAAACATAAAAAAAAATGCAGACAGAGAGGGAGGGGAGGGAAACAGAAAGGGAGAGGGAGAGGGAGGGGGAGAGGGAGAGGGAGAGGGAGGGGGAGGGGGAGAGGGAGAGGGAGAGGGAGAGGGAGAGGGAGAGGGAGAGGGAGAGGGAGAGGGAGAGGGAGAGGGAGAGGGAGAGGGAGAGGGAGAGAGGAGAGGGAGAGAGAAACAAATAGGATTCATGAGTTCATTTTATGTTGGCTAACCACTATGGACATGGGTCCTATATTTAGTTTATACATCCAAAGACATGTCACTGGAGAAATAGATTTGATATTTTAAGCATTTATCACTTGTCTAAAGGTGGGATTTTTGTCCATCTCACCTTCTCAGTGTGGTGAATTTACCAAGTTTGAACCTTGTGTAGGTCTTGGGAGTTCTGTCACAGTCCATGTGAGTTTACATGTGTCTCAGACGTATTGGATTTTATGACACCGTTTCTTTGGTATCATCCATCACCTCTGGCTCTAGCAATCTTCCTGCATCAAGATTCCTTCACCCTGGAGTACAACTTTATGCATAATCATTTAGGGCTGAGAACTCCCAATAATTTTGTTTTCTGTAATTTTAAGACTATCTTTTTCTTCTTTTTTGCATCACAATCATCTAGTGTCTTATTTTATCATTTTTCTGTCTCTACAAAATGGTATCTATTGATAAATAGTATGTTCTATTCAAATGCTGTCTTTTTGTTCTTCCCATGGACTAAAGGAAACATTCATAGAAGGAATACATACACATGCTTTATTCTCTTTTACTCTTATTTATTTCAGTAATATAGTTTAATTTTTTGAATCAGTTAGAAAATAAGCCAGTACTTGTAAAAACACAGCAGGTAATCTGGAATAACCTAAAAAGGGGGCAAAATAGAAATAAACATAAAGAAGGGGTCTTATAGTTTACAACCCTATCATAGAATGTTTTGTATCATTGTTAGTAAACCTATAATTAACTTAGCTTGTGAATTAGTTCATTTTCCTGCCGCTTTGAAAAAAATACTCCATCAATAGCAACTTTTGGAAGGAAGACGGTTTTGCTTAAAGTTTGAATGCAGTCTACTATAGCAAAGAAGACATAGCAAGAATTTGAAGCAGCCAGTGACATTGTACCCAAGGTTACAAAGTTACGAAGCAGGAAATATTGAGTCCTCTATCTTACCTTGGTCATTCTTTTATGTAATCTAGAATAATTTTTGTACTGATATTCTCCATTATCCATCAATAACACCTGGGCTGTATCATATGATTTATATGATCTAACTTTATTCCTCGGAATCTTACCAGAAGAAATAGAAACAGGCTAGATGTCTATAAACTGATACATGAAAATGGAAATGCAGTTCATATAAACAGTGGAATATTCTTTACCTGTACAAAAAAAATGACATTGTTAAAACCATAGGTAAGCAAATGGAGCTATATGAGTGATGTTCCCTAAACCCAAAATGACAATGGCTTCATACTCTCTGATTCATGAATGCAAGAGTTGAATACTCAGGTATGTGTGGTTAGCTTCATACTCTCTGATTCACAAATGCTAGGTGTGAATATTTAGGTATGTGTGTTTAAATT
The DNA here is from genome assembly GCF_000001635.26 of Mus musculus. NCBI lineage: Eukaryota > Metazoa > Chordata > Mammalia > Rodentia > Muridae > Mus > Mus musculus. Next base: position 9,784,549 of record NC_000072.6, on the reverse strand, counting down.
GTAGTACTCACAGATTACAGAAACCTATTAAGGGACATGGGTCAAGGAGATTTAATATTTTTTATTGACATTCATTATTAAATAAATCATTTTCTTAATAAAATATACTTAATAGTACATGCAACAGCAAGCATGTCCTAGATATGAGATAAAATATTCTTATGAATATCTCATTTAATGCAGCTATGTGCCTCAGCTTTCCTTAGTTTTCAAAAATATGAATTGAAGAGTGAGTGAGATTACTCAACAGATAAGAGCACATATTTCTACAAAAGGATATCAGTTTAGTCTCAAGAACTCATGTGTAGTGAGACACAAGACCCTCTCACTTGAGCTCCAAGAAATTTGACATCATCTTCTATCCTCTACAGGCTCCTGTACTTGCTCTTGCACACACACCACTTAAAAATAAAATATATTTTGTTGAAAGGGAAAAAGATAAGTTTAAGAGGCAATAGTCTTATAAAATCTAGATGTTGAACAAGTAATCCAGAATTCTCAGGTTTCACTCTGACTGCCTTCTGTGATGAAATCTTTAAATTTTTTTGTTGTTGTTTAATTTATTTACATTCCAAATATTGCCTGCTACCTGGTCCTCCCTCCAAAAGTTCTTCACCCTCTCCTTACTCCCCTTTGCTTCTGCGAGGGTGCTTCTCACCCAACTCCCTCAAAACCCCATCCCCTTGCCCAGGCATCAAGTCTCTACAGGTTTAAGTGTCTTCCTCCTACTGAGGCCAGACAAGGCAGTCTTCTGCTACATATGTACCTGGGGCCACGGTCCAGACCATGTTTGCTCTTTGGTTGTTGGCTTTGTCTTTCTCTTTCTCTTTGATCTCAAGGGTCCAGGTTCATTGACACTATTGGTCTTCCTATGGGGTTTCCATCCCCTTCAGCTAGTTCAATCCTTACCCCAACTCTTCCATAGGAGTCCGAGACGTCAGTCCAATGTTTATTTGTAAGTATCTGCATTTGTCTCAATCAGCTTCTGGTAGAATCTCTCAGAGGACATCCATGCAAGGCTCCTGTCTACAAGTACATCACGACATCAATAATACTTTCAGGCCTTGGTGCCTGTGCATGGAATAGATCTCATGTGGGGCCAGTCACTGGATGTCCTTACCTTAAATCTCTGCTCTATTTTTGTCCCTGCATTTCTTTTCGACAGGATCAATTTTTGGTCAAAGTTTTGAAGGTAGATTGGTAACCCTATCCTTCCTCTGGGGATACTAAAATCTTTAATTGTTATTGTAAATTTTGCTATGGATTTTTTACACTGTCTGTCTACATATAACCTAATACTTTTGCACATATTTTTTAAGCAGTTGCTGGAGAACACTAACTAAGATACCAAAAGGTCCACTGTGACTCTTAGAATAGTGCTTCAGAAATTAAATGCTGCCTTAGAATGGAGACTTTGGCCTTTCTATGATTGCTATTCCTCATAGTACCAACAAGTAGTGTACATATTCATTGTGGAAGCACCTCGACCTGAAACTTGTCATTTGGGTAGTTTTAAGAAGAAAAACACATGATCATCTCCTTAGATGCAAAGAAAGCATTTGACAAAATCCAACACCAATCCATGATAAAAGTCTTGGAAAATCAGGAATTCAAGGCCCATACCTAAACATGATAAAAGCAATCTAGAGCAAACCAGTAGCCAACATCAAAGTAAATGGTGAGAAGCTTGAAGCAATCCCACTAAAATCAGGGACTAGACAAGGCTGCCCACTTTCTCCCTACCTTTTCAACATAGTACTTGAAGTCTTAGCCAGAGCAATTCCACAACAAAAGGAAATCAAGAGGATACAAATTGGAAAGGAAGAAGTCAAAATATCACTTTTTGCAGATGATATGCTAGTATATATAAGTGACCCTAAAAATTCCACCAGAGAACTCCTAAACCTGGTAAACAGCTTCAGTGAAGTAGCTGGATATAAAATTAACTCAAACAAGTCAATGGCCTTTCTCTACACAAAGGATAAACAGGCTGAGAAAGAAATTAGGCAAAAAACACCCTTTACAATAGTCAAAAATAATATCAAAATACCGTGGTGTGACTCTAATTAAGGAAGTTAAAGATCTGTATAATAAGAACTTCAAGATTCTGAAGAAAGAAATTAAAGAAGATCCCAGAAGATGGAAAGATCTCCCATGCTCATAGATGGGCAGGATCAATATAGTAAAAATGGCTGTCTTTCCAAAAGCAATCTACATATTCAATGCAATTCCCATCAAAATTCCAACTCAATTCTCCAACAAATTAGAAAGGGCAATCTGCAAATTCATCTGGGATAACAAAAAACCTAGGACAGCAAAAAATTCTTCTCAGGGATAAAAGAACCATGCCTGACCGAAAGCTGTACTACAAAGCAATTGTGATAAAAATTACATGGTACTGGTATAGCGACAGACAGGTAGACCAGACCAATGGAATAGAATTGAAGACCCAGAAATGAACCCACACACCTATGGTCACTTGATCTTTGACAAGGGTGCTAAAACCATCCAGTGGAAAAAAGACAGCATTTTCAACAAATGGTGCTGGTACTACTAGCAATTATCATGTAGAAGAATGCAAATTGATCCATTCCTATCTCCTTGTACTAAGGTTAAATCTAAGTTGATCAAGGAACTCCACATAAAACCAGAGACAGTGAAACTTATATAGGAGAGAGTGGGGAAAAGCCTCGAGGATATGGACACAGGGGAAAAATTCCTGAATGAAACAGCAATGGCTTGTGCTGTAAGATCAAGAATCAACAAATGGGACCTAATAAAATTGCAAAGCTTCTGTAAGGCAAAAGACACTGTCAATAGGACAAAAAGGCCACCAACAGATTGGGAAAGTATCTTTACCTATCCTCAATCAGATAGGGGACTAACATCCAATATATATAAAGAACTCAAGAAGGTGAAGTCCAGAAAATCAAATAACCCCATTAAGAAGTGGGGCTCAGAGCTAAACAAAGAATTCTAACCTGAGGAATACAGAATGGCTGAGAAGCACCTTAAAAAATGTTCAGCATCCTTAATCATCAGGGAAATGCAAATCAAAACACCCTGATGCCCCTCAACAGAGGAGTGGATACAGAAAATGTGGTACATTTACACAAAGGAGTACTACTCAGCTATTAAAAAGAATGAATTTATGAAATTCCTAGGCAAATGGATGGACCTGGAGGGCATCATCCTCACTGAGGTAACCCAATCACAAAAGAACTCACACGATATGTACTCACTGATAAGTAGATATTAGCCCAGAAACTTAGAATACCCAAGATATAAGATACAATTTGCAAAGCACATGAAACTCAAGAAGAATGAAGACCAAAGTGTGGACAGTGGCAGTGTGGGGAGGAGAGTATGAGCAACTTTTGGGATAGCATTGCAAATGTAAATGAAGAAAATACCTAATTTTTTAAAAAAAGGAAGAAGAAAACTATTCTACTTGTGACAAAGTGGTTGTAACTGGAGGAAATAGTGCTAAGTGAAACAAGCCTGTACAGAAAGAAAAATAATCCATGATTTCAATCTATTGTCAGTCTAGAAATATTTGAACTCACAGATACATAGAATAAAATGCTAGTTTCTAGGAGAGATGTACTATATATGTAGTGTTTATGTTGGGGAATGCTAACAAAGAGAAGAGTACCAGACTCAAAAAAAAAAAAGATTTTATTTGTGTATTCAGGTATTATAATGAACATCCATTATGAAGACCCAAGACTCCTGTACATGGAGACAGAACCTTAAAGGATTTAAAGATGAATTTTGCTGCTTTGTCTCTTATACATAAGATAATTCAATGAATACATTAAAATGGCAGGGAAATTATAAAATGCCTAGAATGCCACAGAGACATGGAAGAGTGGGGTTCCTTACTGCTTGGCTCCTTTGGAATCAAAAAATTAATTTTATATCTTGCAGCTATATAAAAAAATATAGTGTAAAGATATTTCATCTCATTTAACTTTTCCCTCCATCGAACTCTGACCAATTTAGAAACTAGGAATACAGGAATCCTATAAAGAACTTCTAATTCCAACAGAGAATGTATACTAGTATTCCAGAAGTCTCTACATTCAATTGTTCTCAGAATGGTATACATGGAAGAAATCTGGTGAGCCTGCTACTGGTAGAGCGACAGAAAAGTAGACCAAAGGAATCGAATTGAAGACCCAGAAATGAACCCACACACCTATGGTCACTTGATCTTTGACAAGGGAGCTAAAACCATCCAGTGGAAAAAAGACAACATTTTCAACAAATGGTGCTGGCACAACTGGTGGTTATCATGTAGAAGAATTTGAATTGATCCATTCCTATCTCTTTGTACTAAGGTCAAATCTAAGTGGATCAAGGATCTCCACATAAAACCAGAGACACTGAAACTTATAGAGGAGAAACTGGGGAAAAGCCATGAAGATATTGGCACAGGGGCAAAATTCCTGACTAGAACAATGGCCTATGCTGTAAGATCGAGAATTGACAAATGGGACCTCATGAAACTGCAAAGCTTCTGTAAGTCAAAAGACACCATCAATAAGACAAAAAGGTCACCAACAGATTGGGAAAGGATCTTTACCTATCCTAAATCAGATAGAGGACTAATATCCAATATATAAAAAGAACTCAAGAAGGTGGACTCCAGAAAATCAAATAACCCCATTAAAAAATGGGGCTCAGAGCTAAACAAAGAATTCTCACCTGAGGAATACAGTCAGCTATTGGATGAGTCACACGGCCCCCAATGGAGGAGCTAGAGAAATTACCCAAGGAGCTAAAGGGAACTGCAACCCTATAGGTGGAACAACAATATGAACTAACCAGTACCCCGGAGCTCTTAACTTTAGCTGCATATGTATCAAAAGATGGCCTAGTCGGCCATCACTGCAAAGAGAGGCCCATTGGACTTGCAAACTTTATATGCCCCAGTACAGGGGAACCCCAGCGCCAAAAAGTGGGAGTGGGTGGGTAGGGGATTGGGGGGGTGGGTATGGCAGACTTTTGGGATAGCATTGAAAATGTAAACGAGGAAAATACCTAAATAAATAAATAAATAAATAAATAAATAAATAAATGAACGAACGAACAGACAAACAAACAAACAAATAAATAAATAAATAAATAAATAAATAAATAAATAAATAAATAAAATGTTCAGCATCCTTAATCATCAGGGAAATGCAAATCAAAACAACCATGAGATTCCATCTCACACCAGTCAGAATGGCTAAGATCAAGAATTCAGGTGACAGCAGATGCTGGCGAGGATGTGGAGAAAGAGGAACACTCTTCCATTGTTGGTAGGATTGTAGGCTTGTACAACCACTCTGGAAATCAGTCTGGCGGTTCCTCAGAAAATTGGACATGGTACTACTGGAGGATCCCGCAATACCTCTCCTGGGCATATACCCAGAAGATGTTCCAACTAGTAAGAAAGAAACATGCTCCACTATGTTCTTAGCAGCCTTATTTATAATAGCCACAAGATGGAAAGAACCCAGATGCCCATCAACAGAGGAATGGATAACAAAAATGTGGTACACTTACACAATGGAGTACTACTCAGCTATTAAAAAGAATGAATTTATGAAATTCCTAGGCAAATGGTTGGACCTGAAGGGCATTATCCTGAGTGAGGTAACCCAATCACAAAAGAACTCAAATGATATGTACTCACTGATAAGTGGATATTAGCCCAGAAACTTAGAATACCCAAGATATACGTTGCAATTTGCAAAACATGTGAAACTCAAGAAGAACGAAGACCAAAGCGTGGACACTTTGCCCCTTCTTAGAATTGGGAACAAAACACCCATGGAAGAATTTTATAGAGACAACTTTTGAAGCTGAGACAAAAGGATGGACCATCTAGAGATTGCCATATCCAGGGATCCATCCCATATTCAGCCTCCAAACGCTGACACCATTGCATACACTAGCAATATTTTGCTGAAAGGACCCTTAAAGTCCCCCAAACCATACCCTCTCCACTCCCCTCCCCTCCCAGCCCACTCCCACTTCTTGGGCCTGGCATTCCCCTGTACTGAGGCATATAAAGTTTGCAAGACTAATAGCTCTCTCTTTCCACTGATGGCCGACTATGTCATCTTCTGATACATATGCAGTTAGAGACAAGAGCTCCGGAGGGTACTGGTTAGTTCATATTGTTGTTCCACCTATAGGGTTGCAGATCCCTTTAGCTCCTTGGGTACTTTCTCTAGCTCCTCCATTGGCAGCCCTGTGGTCCATTCAATAGCTGACTGTGAGCATCCACTTCTGTGTTTCCTAGACCCCGGCATAGTCTCACAAGAGAGCTATATCTGGGTCCTTTCAGCAAAATCTTGCTAGTGTGTGCAACGGTGTCAGTGTTTGGAGGCTGATTATGGGATGGATCCCTGGGTGAAGCACATAGTTTGGAGTGAAGGACAGTTGATTTGTGGTATTTGTATTGGTATCTGATGGAAGCAGAATTTTGAGGCCCAACTAGAGAATAAACTTTATCAATTTTTACGATATAGTATAGGAAAACTTTGGCTTATCAGAAAAGTTAATTAAAACTAAACAGCTTCAATAGTCCACTTTACTAAATTCCTAGTAAATAAATTCTTAATTTTGTATAGTACATAGTCAGTGTGATATTTGCTTTTTTTGTATTCAGTGTAATTTGATATTATCACAGTTATTCCATACTAGTATGATGATGCTGTAACTCAAGTTTTCACTCAGTTGTGTCCAAATGAAAGATTGTGATTACAAATATATATAGGACTTATTCAAGTAATGGATAATTATTGAAATAATGGAAGGTTGAGGAAAAAACTGAGATTCTTTATTAAATATGTAAGTAAGTTCTCTTTCCAGTCTCTATCCCTCAGGTTCTACAAGATAAGCCAGTTCTTTACTGCTCAATCAATGAGTTTCCCTCTCTCTTCTGTCTGCTTCTGTGAAAAACCTTTACTGAGAATGACTCTTGATAATCAGTCAATTAAATGTGGAAAAGAAAAGTTAAACAATTAAAAAAAAAAGATCTCCTTTGTATAACTTACCCAATCTACAAAACACTACTATTAAAATCCAATGAAGAAATATATTCCTTTCCTTTGCTTGTTTTAGTATCTAGTTAGCTATCAAACCTGCACTGAGGTAAAGTAAAGAAACAAATCACTATATGCTTTTCAGAGGACTGGCCTTAGCGAAGACATTTTCCTTTCTTTTGACATTTATAAAGGTCAAAAGTTTGCAATCCTACAATTATTTTGCATTTGAAAATGATGGATCTAAAGGTAAATCTGAATTCACCCTAATAATGGCCGACATTTAGACCTGAGGGATGGGTTTAACATATTTCCGCAATTAACGAAGTTTAACCAGCTTCCCTGCAGTACCACTCAGACTTGGTAATTTTGACAAAGACAGGTTTTGCATGACTCCTTAATGACTGGAAATCAAGAAATAAGTGATTCTCTGAACTTGAAAGCTCTGATAGCTTCTTCTTAATCCACCTTATAACAAATTGTCAGTGTAAGTAATTTTGGCAAGTGGGGAAGATTGTCTATCACTGCCCAGAAAAATATAATCATATGAGGAAGCAGAGAAAGAACTAGAGAAAGTGACTTATAAAACCTAGTAGTCTGAAAAACTTTAAGACTATGTTCTGTATATAATAAAGACCCTTGCGTACTTGGTGGTCTTTGCTATGACATTATGAACCATAGTTTGAAGGATGCTGTGGAGCTCTCTCCTTTAGGCCAGAATTGTCTGTTCCAGTTCTGAAATCAGTACAGATATAATTAACAGGAAAAGGCCCTCATGACAGTGGGACTTATTCCTTTCACCTTTTCCATGATTATTATTTGAAGGAATGTTTAAGAATAAAGAAGGAAGAAAAGAGTTTTGTATACAAATAAAGTAGACATGTGTATGCCATATATTCTTGTGGCCTTTGTTAGGGTTTTCTATTGCTGCAATGAAACACCATGACCCAAATGTGAGGGAGGGAGAAAGGCATTTATTTTGGTTAAGCCTCCATATCACCATTCATCTCAAAGGATGTCAGAGCAAGAACTTAAAGAGGGCAGGAACCTAGAAGCAGCAGCTGATATGGAGGCAAAGGAGGAGTGTTGCTTATGGCTTACTGCTTATGTCTCTCTCGGCCTGCTTTCATATAGATGTCAGGGCCATTAGCCCAAGGGTGTGGTGCACATAATGGACTGGCCTGTTTCTCATCAATCACCAATTTAGAAAGTAGTCTATAGGGTGATCTTATGGAGGCAATTCCTCAGTCATGATTCCCTCCTCTCAGATGACCCCAGCTCATGTCAAGTTGATATAAAACTAGGCTTTCCATATACTCTTGCTTCATTTATAGACTCATCTTTAAATATTTCTGAGATAATTATATAGCTGTGGATATAAACATCTATAAGTGATCAGGTTTCCTTGAAATCAAAAAAAGAGTTGCTTTAGCATATATGTATCCTAATGTACTTAAAATCATCCCTAGATTTCTTATGTGAAAATTGTTACTTTTTATTGTTAGAGAATAGTGACAGGCAAAAGTAAATTTGAGATGGTACAGATACAATGTATTTTCCATATATTCTTATCAGTAGTGGCCTGAAACTATAAATGTTAGAATCATATTCAAGCAATTGCTGTAATTAGGGAAACCAAGTCCATAAGTCCTAGTTAAGTTTAAATAACAATGACTTAATCTATAGACATGCACCTTCAAGATGTAGAGCTGTGACCTTTCAGTTTATTGATAATTCCCCAAATGTTAAAAGAGGAATCTGATTGGGCAATAAAAGTATTAATTTAATAAAAACTGCATTTCAAAGGCCACAGAAAAAACAAAAGAAATGAAAATTTGAGACACTAGCATGCAAAAGAGAATCTGAAGAAAATTTGGGTTAAATTTAATTTAATCAGAAATATCACTTGAATATAAAGGTCACTGTTTGACTTGGAATTTCATTTCTAATTTGTTCTTTAGTTCTAAAACAATGTAACTTGGAGGTCTGTGAAATGCCGTGGCTTTAAATGTCAGCTATAAGCATACACTGTGTGTATGTATATATATATATATATATATATATATATATATATATATATATATATATATATATATACTCATCTATAACTTTGCACTGTGAGTTAAGCATGTGGAAGATAGTTCATTCTTATAATGAGACCATCTAGCTGTGTAATTCTTGGTGAATAAATCAAAGCCTCTACCTCTTTGAATTTCCAATTCTACTCTATGTAGTTTGCTGTACATCTCATCTATTACAATTGTTAAAACTATTCACAAAACACATAACTGTTCTTACTATGCATTTTATGAATATACACAAAATGCTTTGGGTTATTTAATTTACATAGACTGATCTCTAGTAAGTCAAATACATAACCAACATAGAAAAAATATACCATAGTTTCAAAATGAGAGAAGTAAAGAAATTTTAGTAGGAAGAATATAGTGGAAACACCTATAAAGAAACAAAATATATGTTATTAGGCTTTAAAAATTATAAACAATAATATGAAAATGTAGAAAATTGATCATGATGCTGCTTAAATTTTGTACTACTTATTGCTTCTGTACAGAAAAAAATATAATTAAAATTTCATGTTATACTCCATCAAGCTGGAAATAATTATCGTCTAAATCTATTTAAATAAAAATTAATTCATTCAAATGTTCATAAATGGATACATCAAACTAAGAATACAAATCAGGGTTTGGTGATAACAAAACCATTAAGTATTTAAAAGATACATTCAGAGATAATTTTTATAATATTAAAATAAATGAAATAATATTATAAATGAGGAAGTAAAATTCATTGATGACAGGGGATAGGGTAGTTACATAAGAGTACATTATATTCTAGGTTATATTTTTTAATACTTAAAACAGTTCTTAAATTTAAATATTTCTGATGCTATTCTTTCCTTCTCCCAGGTTCTTATATAACTTTTTACTTCTGTACCCAGATAGACTTTAGGTTCTTTTTCAAAAATCAAACAAAAGCCCAGTATAACAATAAACCTCCCTAAAACCTAGTAAAAACAAAAACCAAACACAAAAAGCAAAACAAACAAAAAAACATGACAAAGTATGACCACCAACCAACCAACCAATCAACCAAACAGCAACAACAACAACAACAAAACTTGGTGCTGGCCAAGTACTCCTGAACATGAGAACTGTCCTGGAGTGGTTATGATATCTAGTGTCACTCTTTTGGAGAAAACTGATTTTTTTCTCTCTTAACAGGTATGTGATAGTTCAGTTGGTACCCTCCACTCAAATGGTTAGGGTTTCATTCATTCAAGCAGTCAATCATTCATTCATTCCTTTATTCATTCTTTTTAAAATACATCAAAATTAAATATAAAAGAGAGACTAAATCATTGAAATTGTTGAAGACAAAACAACATATGGAAAAGAGCTGAAGAGAAAACACAGACATCAGAGAACCTTTCATTTGCACACTAAGCAATCCCATAATACACTAAAGTGAAAGCCATAATATTTTTGCAGAAAACTTGATGCAGACCTGTGCAGGCCTTATACAGGCTGCTTCAGTCTCAGTGCATTCAAATAAGCGTTGACCTGTTGACTTAGAAGGCCTTGTTTTCTTGGTGTCTTCCTTTTGCTCTTGTTTTACACAATTTCTCCCCTTCTTTTGTGGGATTCCCTGATCTCTGAGGGGAGGAATTTAGTAGTATAAAGAGTCATTGGTGGTTCATTTTGTCGAATAGAATCTTCAAGTATGTGTAGATAACTCAGCATATACACACTATGAATGGTTTGTTTGACCTTAGGAAATTCTACATGAAGGAATGGTACAAAACAGAGAAAATAGAGATGGGTGAATCAAACCCAGCTTTCTTGAGAGTCTCCATGAATGACTGTATGGTAATGTAGTGGTTATGGAAAACTGCAGAATATAAGAAATAGAGGTACAATAAAACCGGGAATCTCAGGGACAAGAGGTGGGTGCCAGGTTTTAAAATGACTGCTTCTTACCTCCCAGGTCTCTGGCACATTATGGAGCCCCCCTCCCCACAACCTGCTGTCTCCTGTGCTTTCCTGTCTCCATTCTTTCTGCTAGTCCTCAGGGCTTCAGTCATTTTCCCTCACCCAATAACAGATCAGGTTCCCCTACCCCTACCAATCTCTCCCACCCTGTCCACTTTCCCTCCGAGGTCCTTTCCTCCCTCCCCACTGTGATAGCTTTCTTCTCTCACAAGTGGGACTGAGGCATCCTCACTTGGGTACTTCAGCTTGTTGAGTTTTTTGAGTTCTGAGAACTGTATCTTGGGTATTTTCTACTACTTGGTTTTTTTTTTTTCCTTTCTTTTTTCTTTCTTTCTTTCTTTCTTTCTTTCTTTCTTTCTTTCTTTTTCTTTTTTTTTTTTTTGGCTAATATCCACTTATTAGTAGTGAATGCATACCATGCATGTCCTTTTGAGTCTGAGTTACCTCACTCAGGATGATATTTTCTAGTTCCATCCATTTGCCTGCAAAGCTCAGGAAATCCTCACTTTAATAGCTGAGTAGTATTCCATTGTGTAAATGAACCACATTTTCTGTATCCATTTTTCTGTTGTGGAACATCTGGGTTTTATCCAGCTTCTGGATATCACAAATAAGGCCTCTATGAGTGTAGTGGAACACGTACCCCTGTGGCATAGTGGTGCATCTTTTGTGTATATTAACAAGAGTATTATAGCTGGGTCTTCAGGTAGATCTATTACCAATTTTCTGAGGAAACTCCAGATTGATTTCCAAAGTGGTTAAATCAGTTTGCAATCCCACCAGCAATGTAGGAGTGTTCTTCTTTCTCTACATCATTACCAACATGTGCTATCACCTAAGGTTTTTTTATTTTTATTTTTTGTCTTTCAAATATTTTTATTAGATATTTTCTTCATTTACATTTCAAATGCTATCCCCTTTCATAGTTTCCTCTAAAAAAAAAATTTCCTTATGCCCTCCTGCCCCCCGCCCCACCTGCTCCCCAGCCCATCCACTCCTGCTTCCTGGCCCTGTCATTCCTTTATACTGCGACATATTATCTTCGCAAGACCAAGGGCTTCTCTTCCCAGTGATGGCCAGATGGCCAACTAGGCCATCCTCTGCTATATATGGAGCTAGAGACACGAGGCAAGGTTCGAAGCTGAGACTGAAGGAAGGAGCATCAAGAGATTGCCCAACCCGGGGATCCATCCCATAAACAAATGCCAAACCCAGACACTATTGCATATACCAACAAGATTTTGCTGACAAGACCCTGATATAGTTCTCTCCTGTGAGGTCATGCCAGTGCCTGGCGAATACAGAAGTGGATGCTCATAGTCATCTATTGGATGGAACACTGGATCCCCAATGAAGGATCTGGAGAAATTACCCAAGGAGCTGAAGGGGTCAGCAACCCTATAGGAGGAACAACAATATGAACTAAGTAGTATGGCCTGAGGTTTTGATCCATTCTGATTGGTGGAAGGTGGAATCTCAGGATCATTTTGATTTGCATTTCTCTAATCACTGAGGAATCTGAACATTTCTTTAGGTGTTTCTCAGCCATTCGATATTTCTTTGTTGTGAATTCTCTGTTTAGTTTTATACCCCATTTTTTGATTGGGTTGTTTGGGTTTTTGTTTGTTTGTTTGTTTGTTTGTTTGTTTGATGATTAACTTCTTGAGTTCTTTATATAATTTGGATATTAGCCCTCATTCAGATGTGGGCTTAGTGAAGATTTTTTTTCCTCAATCTATAAGTTACCAATTTGTCTTATTAACTATGTTCTTTGTCTTACAGAAGCTTTCCAGTTTCATGAGGTCCCATTTATCAATATTTTTGTTTCCAGTGGATGAAATGGGAGAATTGCTTAATTTTTATATTGAGGATATGAGTCCAGCAGTTTCTTAGGAGACCAACTGCCTAAATGAACCATAACTGAAATATCTAATTCATGTCTTTACAAATGGATGTTATGGTGACAGAAATAAGAAACTTTGTCATTCTAGTTACATATAGAGAAAAACACAAGAAGGTAAACACACTGGTGTCCTAAAGAAGAAATTAATATAAAGAGAATAGGCAATAATAAGAAAGGACCCCAAAGCCAGCCCTCTTAAATAGAACAGTAAAATGAAGCAATAAATTAACAAGAAATATAGAGAAATAGAAAATATGTAACACTAAAATATAAAGTATTTGGATCTTTAAATGTGAATTTGATTAAGAAGTTATGAAAATAAGTAAAATAAATGTTTTAAAAATACCATGTAATAGAAATTTTACAATAAAACATGCCTAACTAAAGTGTTGAAAATCTAGAATATTTGTAAATATTAACAGTCAATTTTTGAAAAAAATATCTTGGAAAGAAAGTACATATGTCTAGTAGAGTGGCTTAGTATATATTTCTTTGAAGTATTTATTAACACCATGTTTAAATGACTTTAGGTAAATAAATATTTGCAAAACATTCAAGTTAATTTTATAAGCTAGTATAACATGTTATTTTTTTAAAAGAATAGTAATCTATCCATCACCCCATGCCATTATTTTATAATTTCTTACAACACATACCAAAATACCTTAATCAAAATCTAGAAATTCACCACAAAATAACTGAATGTCTATCTATTGGAGGAAGAGAAATCCTCAAAGTCATGTGATATAAATAATATTTAGTCTTTACAATTAATATATAAATCATAATTTATTAACAGATAAATGGTAACTCATATTCACTATAATATGTTTTATAATAAATATGTTTATTTTTTCAGTGTTCAAATGTTTTTTGGCCATCTGTAGCCATGCATATTTGTTGTCTGCATCAACACACCTCCTTTTCTAGAATTTCTTCTGGTATGAAGTGTGTAAGGGCCTGATCATTGGTGGCAGGTGCATTTTACAATCTCCTGTAACCTATGACCAAAGACTTTCTTCGATCAGTCACCAGACTATTAAATGAGAATATCTTCAACCAAACCCAGATCTCATTTATATTTATTTAAAATAAAAGTATTTTCATGGATGGTTTCTTTTAATTATATTGTATTCTAAGATAAACAAGGAAGTCTTCCTATGAAAAATAAAATGTGGTCGATTCTCCTGCTGCCTCTCCCCTATTTCCATCAGACCAGAGACGCCTGAACCATACAGATTACCATAATATATCCTCTGAGAGGATCCACCCATCAGTTGACCCAGACAAATACAGAAACCCACAGCCAAAGAGTGGATGGAGCTTGAAGACTCTTTTGAAAGAAGAAGAGGAAGGATTGAGGGCCCTGACAGGGATAGGAACTTCACTGGAAAACCAACAGAGTCAACTGTACCCTAGGGAGTTCTCAGAGTCTGAATCATTGACCAAAGAACAGCTGCTTGACCTAGTCTTCATGTGGGTCCCAGACAACTGGAACAGGAGATATCCCCAAAACGTTGCCTGTATGTTTTATATGTTCTAGCTGGGCTACCTAGTCTGGCCCCAGTAGAGATGAAGCACCTAGCTTTGCAGAGACTTGAAATGCCAGGGTTGCAGGTATTATTCCAGAGGCCCCAAACCACTCAGGGGAGAATTTGAAGGAGGAATTGGGTAAGAATTGTAGGAAAGAGTGACAAGAAGTCAAACAGTGCATGATATGCAAAGTGAATAATTTGTGCAAGTAAAATTAAATTAAAAAATAAAAATATGATCATAGAATGTACCAGTGTTTTTGTTACATTTCTGGTAAGATTTTCTAACTTTTTTTTTTCCAAATAATTTTCATACACGGCATCTTAACTGTAACCAATCATACCAAGGTTCCTATGAGTTCACAGAAAAGTAACTTAAATGAGACTTTGCTTACATATGGCTTCTAAAGTGTAAGAATGAATTGCAAAATAATCGGGGTCAGACTAGTGAACAACTTTCTAAAGAAGATTACAATTTGTCCCATCTATGTTTCCATCTTGTTAAATGAAATGCCTTGAGATAACACTCTCCTATTCCTAGTGCTCTCACTTGATAAACTCT
Organism: Mus musculus; assembly: GCF_000001635.26. NCBI lineage: Eukaryota > Metazoa > Chordata > Mammalia > Rodentia > Muridae > Mus > Mus musculus. The sequence goes on along the minus strand of NC_000072.6, from coordinate 9,769,493 downwards.
CCTGCTTAAAATCTGACAAAAAGCATTATTTTTTGTTCTGTTCTTTCATAAGAGTTCCATTCACTGATTTGATCAGTGCCAGAGATTACTTCAGACTCCCTCAAACCCTCATTAGCAACAGAATCTAACTTACTAGCTAGTTAGAAACTCATATAAATAATCTTAAGTCTGGATATAAGAGAAGTAAAAGCTACTTTGTTCTCTTTATAACAATAAAGTCAATGTTAAAAACAGAAAATGTTTTCTTACACGATAGAAGGTTTACTTTAAAGTATCACTTTATGCTAGAAAAAATGATAAAAAGGGAACTGACATAATAAATTATTATAATTTCTTAAGGAATGTTAAATTTTTGTCATAATTACAAAAAAATAGAAATGGTCAAAAGGTTGGGATATGATGGAAGATATGTTTACATGATAATGCTATATGTATTTCTATCTAAATATAGTATATTCATGTTACAATGTATTTTAAGGATTATTTTATTCAGTACAGAAGAACTGATCCATTTTTAAAGGCAGAAATCATTTTTTCCTCTGTACTTATATTTACTCTCTGGAACACCTAGTGCAGTTTGGACCACAGGTAAGCACTCAATAAATGTTTGAGTGAATGAATAGCACTAATATAGGATGTTCTGGGGAAAGAGATAAAAGAATATCAAACAATGACAGAAAAGATTGTTAGGAGGAAGATAGCAATTGATTAGTAGTTGCAAGAAGCCATTCAATATTGTTCCCACATCAACAAAAGAGGACAAACACAGGCAAAGATCAATTTTCCTTTTTACCATGTATTTCTAAAGCAAACTCCCACATCACTTTCCCCTTTTAACGTGGTATATAGAGAAAGACACTTTTGCACAGTTCCTGGATGAGGTAAATTAGCACCATTACCTATTCAGTTACCTTCTTTGCCTCCACAATCCAAAAGTGGCATTATCATACACAATAGAAATGTGTGCAAAGACACATCAAGAAATACAATATACTTCAATCTGTTTAAATCTTATTTTACCATGCAGTCCCTGTACAGCAATATATTGAACTTCCTTTCCCCATCTTCTCTCATTAACAAAGCTCTCTCTCTCTCTCTCTCTCTCTCTCTCTCTCTCTCTCTCTCTCTCTCTCTCTCTCCCTCTCCCTCTCCCTCTCCCTCTCCCTCTCCCTCTCCCTCTCCCTCTCCCTCTCTCTCTTCCTCCCTCCCTCCCTCTCTCTCTACTTTTTTTGAAGAAGTAGACACTCCTGATATACCAGAAATCTAGTTTTCTTGTTGAATTTGCAATCATCACACCGTGTGTTAAATATCATTGAGCGGTTCAGAAGTTCCTGAGAGCAAGCATAAAATTGTGTAAGAATAGGAAGATAAGGAGAAGAACAGTGCAGAACAATTCTCTACTTTAAAAAAGATGTGTGTGAATCAATATATAAATATTTTATATGTAAATATTTTTAAGTATTTATACATAGACTCATATGTAAAAAACAACAAAACAAAATAAAGCAGTAACTAGTTATTATTGAGCTGAGGATGAAAAGTGACAGAAGTGAGATACAATGTAAGATTAGACATGGTGTCATACTTTTCTTCCCAAGACTTACTCACAAAAGTTATTTCAAATACTATAAACTTAAACATATCTACATACCCACCATTAAATGAAATATAAGCTAGCATTATATGATGAGTGTCCCATTAGTAGACACTGAACAAAGGAGAAAATGCTGGCAACACAACACATGATTACTGCTTATCTCTTCCTGAACTAAAGCTACAAGAGAGACTCCGAAGCAGTTATCAGCAGGTACATTAATAATTCAGTGAAAGTAACATCTGCTATTTGTGGAATTACCTATCTTTTAATTTGTATCATTCTTCTTAATGCAAATGTACACTTGTGATTATACTATTTGAAAGGGTAAGCAAACAATTCTAAAACTTTACCTTTTTATTACAGATGTTGGAACTCAACCTAGTATGTGTGAGGTTAAGGTTTACTTTATCTTCTCATGATACAACAAAACATAAACTAAAACCAACTCCAAGAAGAAAAGGATTATTTCATTTTGCAGGTTACATTCCACCATTTGGGGAATTTATGGCAGAAACTTGAAAGTAGAAACCAAGGAGCAATGCTGTGTTAACTTGGATATTTCTGGCTTCATTGGAGACTCAGTTTTGTCAAGTGATGTTTTTCTGGAAATCATCTTATAGCAGATATAATAATATCGTAGCAGATATTTTGCTGAAGCAGACCCATGAGAAAATATATTGCTGAGAACAGACACACGATGTTTTTCTGTACATTGTGTGGTGAAAGGGCATGTGCTATTTTGCTGGAGCAGATGTGAATGCATTGCTAGTACTGTGGTTAACAAATGTATGCCATCACCCTATCTTTTTTAAACATGGATCTGAGGATAGAACTTAGCATGCTGGCAGTAAAAGCCTTAACTGAAATGTCTTCCTAGTTCCAAGATTGATATTTTCAAAAGAAAAGTCCTGGATGTGCAGAGATGCCTCAAAGGATAAATACACTGATTGCTCATGCAGAGGGCTGAGGTCCAACTGCCAGCATGGATATATATGATGGCTAGCCAGTATATGTAACTCCAGTTTTCCCTCTCCTGGCCTCCACAGGCATGGCATGCATATACTGTACAGACATAAATGCAGGAAAAATACCAATATGCACAAAATTGGAAAACAGTAATAATAAATTAAAAAGAAGAAAAGGTCGCTATTTAAATTGAAAAATATGCTAAATACAAGATCTATCTTAGAATTATAGATATTTAAGCATTTTAATATTGCTAACAAAGAATAATGGTGATAAATAGGTTTATAAAATTACTAAATGATTTAAGCTTCTGCAATTTGGTTTTTGTACTCTTTTGTTTGTTTTCTTTCTTTTACATTCAGTACCCTGTTATGGGACCTTTCAAGGGAACATAGTCTAATAGATACCAGCAAAATTTTTGAGTGTATATTTGTGAGCATTACACACATTTTTGTGTACACACACACACACACACACACACCTACCATCCAAACTCATAGGATCTGCAAAGTTTATCTCCTCCAGTCTAACCCTTTATAATATGTGTCTATGACAGAAATCATTTCTTTTCCTATGGCTATATTTTGATCTATCTGATTATAGCAGGAACACAGACTTCCTACCAATTTTCACCTGATTGTGGCAGTCTCTTTTTGGCAAGAATCCCTGTGATCTAACCTCAAGCAAAATCATTTCTCTATTCAGTTATGCCACTTAGCAGTAGGAGAATTAACTAATGGGTACTAATCCTCTCATTTTAATACCGAAAAATTTGGCATAATAGTATATGCACCTTAAAATGTTCACCGAAAAACTAATTAGGATAATATAATAAGATGCACTTAAATAATGACTAATACATAGTTATCACAAAGTGTCTACTTTATCATTAGCTTCATTATAATCCATTCATGATAATCATCTTCTTTATTTTGAGAAAACCAAAACAATGAGCAATCATGATTTAAAAAGATCTCTTTACCCTTTATCCATCTACTTTGAGATATTTTTCATTACTTTGACCATTCATATAGAATTTGTTCTGGAAGTACATGGTCCTAAATGTTATGTCGAATTATCCTGTATTTCTGTAAAGAAATAACAAGGGTACTCAGAAACTTTGACATTTAGAAATATGTCATATATGTTTCTTCAGCGATGCCACCTCCTTGCAAAGCTTAGAGTTTCTCGGTTGCTTCCCTCAAGACAGAGAAATATGTAACTATGAAGGGAAAGAAGTATAAAGTTCTTTAATATGAATCTAAGTGATGAAAAGGTGTGCCTTGTAAACTCCCAATGAGCCAATGCATACATTCTATAAGTAATCATTTTAATTTGTAATAAACATAGATATTATTTTATTTTTTTAATTCACAAATATTATTTTCAAATTGTTCCAAATGTTAATCTATATATACAAAAAAAGATACTTCTTCAAACAAAACTTTTAGGATTTTTTAAAATTAGTTTGTTTTGATTTACTTTTTATTTTAAATTAACTGAGGGAAAAATTCACTGTATCATGACAAAGAACATGTGGGATCCCTACTGGAAATATGGTTTTTGTGGGGTTTTTTTTGTTTTGTTTTGTTTTTGGTCTGTTGAAGCATGGTTTCTCTGTTTACCTCGTCCTGTAGATGAGGATGAGCTTGATTCGCCTGCCTCTGTCTCCCAAGTTTTGGGATGAAAGTTATTAATTCTGAACATACAAAATGAATAACCCCCAAAATCATAGTTTTCCATTAGTAGTAGGCATAGACATTAGTGTCTACAGGTAAGGTTTGCAATGATGTGTTGGCACAAATGATACTGAATTCTCAAAATGAGAGAAAGAGAGAGAAGAGAGAGAAAGTGTGTGTGTGTGTGTGTGTGTGTGTGTGTGTGTGTGTGTGTGTGTGTGTGTATGTGTGTGTGAGAGAGAGAGAGAGAGAGAGAGAGAGAGAGGGAGAGAGAGAGAGAGATTAAGCAATAATATTTGTAGGTAGAACTTGACCACTTGGCATATATATATATATATATATATATATATATATATATATATATATATACATATATATATATATATATAATAGAAATTGGAAAGTACTAGAAATTAATATTTTTTCTTCACAGGTAATTACAATAAGTTTTTAGAATGCTACAGGATGATAGAACAATCCAGAAAAGCATGATGATCAAGGATTCAAATGTCCATGAGAGGCAGATGAGATTTAAAATCTGCCTAATGTTTTTAACCCTATTGTGAAGATTGATGTAAATCTTCATTTCACGATCTGCTAGTTAACCTTTTTTCAACCTCCTTAGCTCCTGCACACTTGTTTCGCGAGCAATCCATCCATGATTGTTACACAGTAAAACCTCTTCAAACAGGCAACTCTACTAAAAAACTTTGCATAAAGTTTCCAGAAATTAATAATACAAAAGCTCTTCTACCCTGCAATTGTCATATTAGTTAGTTTAACTATCTATTCTCTGGATGGCTACTTCTCAGGTACTGAGTTTGCTAAGGAAACACGGGTTCATATTTTTAACCACTCTATACACCAGCAGTGAAAATACAGTCAACACAAACCAAAATTCTGCTTGGGCCCAAAGCCTCAAAGTGCTGGGACCTTACAGATCGATTACTTACAAGCATACACACTGGAAACTGTAAGGTCTGCTACAGGAACATCTTAGATACAAAAAATCTTCCCCAAGGTATAGATCAACATCATTTGTCTACTTATTATTTCACCTTAAGTGTTCTACTGATTTAGCAAAATTTTTGAAACTAAACTCCCTTGGTGATTATCAAATTTATCATGTTCATTAGAAAAGATTACCACTAAAGATGATTTTAAGTAGAAAAACTATTATAAATTGGGACTTCATGATAATGTATGATGATGTTTTCAAAGATGACCTCTGGCTTGCATCTATAGATCCATTCCAATGGCTTCTCAGGTTTAATGATTAAATGTCATTGAGACAAATGGAAAAATAATACTGTAAAATTATAATTACTTACTACTTCTTAATCTAGATACTTTTTAATGATAGTACTTTATGAAGCTGTATGCTTCTGTTTCTTATACTCTATTTCAAGACAACCTGCTTCAAAAGCAAATGAACAAAAATGATTAGTGGGATTAGAAAAGATACATAAAATGTCTAAGTAAATGAAGCATTCTCATGAAAACTATTAAATTGATAAATTAGATTAAAATGTCACCGCCATTAAACTCTGTTTAATAAATGTCAAATAAATACTCTAGCTGTGCTCTGAAGCCTCATGACTATTACTGTATCTGTCAGTGAAAATGTTACCAATTGTTTTTGCATTTATGTTTTTTACCTAATTAAAAATTTACATTCCTTTCATAATTGTCTTTTTCAGCTGTATGGATGAAACCAAATTCTGAACATTATAGGACTCAAATAAAAAAAAATTGAAAACAAATTTTCCCTAAAATTTTGAAGCACAATCTACACATACACACACACGTGCAGAGAGAGAGAGAGAGAGAGAGAGAGAGACAGAGAGAGACAGAGAGAGACAGAGAGAGAGAGAAAGGAAGAGAGAGAGAGAGAGAACATTTTTAGTACACAGGAAAGGATATGTGAGTTTTAGTGCATATGGAAAGCAAGGAGAAGTGCTTTTGTAAGCTGGGAGTTGCAACTTAAATATGAGGTATATGCACAGGCTCATGTGTTGTAGCTTACTCCCCAGGCAGGGGAGCTGTTTTAGAAGGTTGTAGAATAACACAGGGAAAGTTATATTAATAGGCACTAGAAATCCCTGTGCATCTTTTGAAATACTACCAATATGACTTGAATTATGTGTACACTGTGCCTCTAGCAGGCAAAAATGAATAATAAAGTAAAGCATACTTCCATAACAAAGAAAGACAGAAATGCAAAAGGGTTTATATTTTAAATTTCTAATATTTTTAACCTTTGATTATAACAGAGGAGAATGAATTCTCAGACACAAATTGAGTAGTCAAAGACTAAAAATAATAAGAAAGTAAGTTTAAAGACTGACAAGCAATTTCTTTTATACTCTATTCACAAACAAATAAGATTTATACTTCAGTTAAAATGTTAATCTCTCCTACAAAAACCACAAAATATTTTTGAAAGCAATTTAAACATCTGAACTATGGGGATGAAAAAGAGAAATAGTAAATAATTATGAGGCTGATATTTTTCTCTTTTTTCTTGCATATTTTCTTTATTTACATTTCAAATGTTATCCACTTTCCCGGTTTCCCCACACACCCAAAATACCCTATCCCACTCCTCCCCCTGCTTCTATGAGTGTGTTTCCCTGTCCACCCACCCACTCTCACATCTCCACCCTCGAATTCCCCTATATTGGGCATCAATCAAGCCTTCACAGGACCAAGAAGATATTGTAAATTTGCACAGTGGAGTATTACTCAGCTATTAAAAATAATGAACTCATGAAATCCTTAGGCAAATGGGTGGAACTAGAAAATATCCTGAGTGAGGCAACCCAATCACAAAAGAACATACATGGTATGTATTCACTAATAAGTGGATATTTTCCCAAAAGCTCAGAATACCCAAGATACAATTTACAGACCACATGAAGCTCAAGAAGAAGGAAGAACAAAGTGTGGGTGCTTTGGTCCTTCTTAGAAAGAGGAACAAAATACTCAGCAAATACTTAGACAACATGCAGAGCAAAGTCTGAAGGAAAGGTCACCCAGAGACTGCCCCACCTGAGCATCCATCCCATATACAGTCAACAAACCCAGACACTATTGTGGATGCCAAGACGTGCTTGCAGAGAGAAGCCTGATAAAGTCTCTTGAGAGGCTTTGCCAATGCCTGACAAATGCAGAGGTGGATGCTCTCAGCCAACCATTGGACTGAGCACGGGGTCCCCAAAGGAGGAGTTAGGGAATGGACTGAAGGAGTCTAATGTTTTAATGCATGCTTCACCTCAAATGAAAAAAAAGCACTCTGAAAGAAAGATGAATGTTGATAGAAGAGTATTTGAAAATTATGGAGTCCAGTCCTAATGGGTAGGTCTACCTAATACCCCCCACACCTAAGACTCAGATATTTCAAAAGAGAAAGTAGAAAGGTTGTTAATAGTCAGAGGATCAGGCAGTTTGCTATGAGACTTTTCTCTCCAGGTAACATCTCCAGGTAGCCATAAAGTCTCAACAAGATAACTGCCAAAACACAACATGAGATGAACAAGGTCAACAACAGGGAAGTCAAATTACATGGGAAAAAGCCCATGTCTATAAGGTCTCAACCTTACACAAAAAACTATAAACAAATGGAGGAAGACATGAGAAGGAAAGTTGGTCTGTCCCAGAAATAAGCCACCAATTGGCAGTTTGGTGCCGCATGGTCAGCCCTGGAAAATTTACCTAATCAACATCCTAAGCAAATGGATAACATAAAGGAGGACCAAGTTAAATTCATTGAAAGGAAAGAAAATGGGATGCAGTTCTGCTAATCGCATATTTAAAATTTCGATCTAAAATCTATATAAAGGAATAAAGGGGCTTGCCAAATGTTAGTTACTAATTAATTCATTGATTTTTTTTTTTTTTTGCATTAAATCAGCTTCACCTGAGGATTTCACTCAACTTTTAGTTGTAAAAGCCCAGCGTGGGGTAGAAGTACCTTGTAACTCATTCTTCTGGATCAGTGTAAGACATCTGGTAAGTGTCACTCTCACCTTCCCCCATCGTTCTTTTCCTTGGTACAGAGGTTTTCATTTTTCAGGGATAGACAATTTCCCTCCAGCAGTAATTTTTTGATTTATTTATTATTAACTTACTTACCTACTTATTTTGCCCTCTCTACTCCTGGAACAACGACTGTTGCCTAGGATCAAACTGCCTTTCATGGTACCAGAGAAGGTTAGGAGGTTCACTAGCTAAAACTTTCTTTGCTTTGTTGTTGTTAGCAGTGATATTTAGTTTTGCTTTATTTGGTTTCAGATTAAGAAGAATTCTTTCTCATTTAACTTTAGAATGAGTAAATATAATTTTAAGGTTTAAAACTTTACTTATACATTCTTTATATTGTTAAAAATTGGAAACAAAAAGGAATATAGTATTTATTTCATTGTATTATTTTATTAATACAAAATGGTAATGAAAAAGTTAAATGATGCTTATTAAACAACAATGAGAATTAAACATACTCTTTAAGATGGAGAAAAAATGAGTGAAGGGTCTGTAAACAAGTTTAGTTCTTTCATTTTGCAGATTTAAAGATAGACTAGATACATCAATTGCTTTGAATTATTCAGATTCATTGAATGCACAAAACTACCAAAAATAGGTTAAAGAGTCTAATTTTAGATAAACATCTTTCCTAAATGTTAAGGTTTATTGAAAATAATAGTATCTAAAAGTTAGATTATAAAGTTAATTATTGGATATTAAATGTTAAATGTATTATTTTACATTAAAGGAGACAGTAAGATAGGATGAGGACAAACTTCCATCGACTGTATTTATTAAGTATGGCATATGAACAAAATGAATCAATAAATTTAAACTTCAATAATGTTGTGGGAATGATTTGAAAAGGCTTTTCATTATGCCGCTAGTCCTGAAGCAATTAATTTTCAATTATACATTCAGATATGACTATCCCACTTACTCCAGAATCACCCTTAATTTTCCAAGAAACTGAACAAATGGGTCTCACACACTAAACAGATTGGAAACATTACCATTTTGCTTGAAAATGTTAATTAGAAAATGCAGAGGATATACAATGACAATAAAAAATTCATTTGGTACTTTCTCACTTATTTTTCACATGCATCATCTAATTTCTAATCAATGCATTCCAAATAAATATTTTACAGCATTTAGCAATCAATCACCTGTCATCACTAGAGACTGGCTTTTACAATAGATAGAATCAGATATAACTTTGCTTTGATCCAAAGCAAAATCAGTGAGTTCAGGCAGATATAGCTATGGATTGCATAGGGTTGAATATCCAGAGTAGGTTCATTACTAGAAATTAAAAAAACACTAATTAAAAAATAATTTCGTACATGAATTATTCACATGAGAGTATCTACCCTTGAACTATTTAAACAAATGAAGTAATTGGAAATTCATGCAAAAAAATTAATATAAGCATAAATTATCACTTTTGTTACATGTTTCAAACATGTCTACAGTTTCTCTTCCCATTAAGTGGAGAAGCCTAATTTTACTCCTCTAGAATGTGGGTCAGATTAAGTGATTTGTGTTGAAAAGTAAAATTCTATCAAAACATTACTGTGTGAATTCTGAGGTGATGTCCTATAAAGGAACTGAATTTCTGGGCTTTCTTACAGAACACATGAACATGCTGGAAGGAAGCCAAGCAACAACAGGCAAAGGGCAAGTGTGCTTGTCTGGTCATCACCCCAGACAATGTGCAAATCCATCATCAGCCATTTAAATGATGATCTTCACATCATTTCAATTTCCTAGCTTTTGGGTTAGTGGAGCAGCAGTAAGCTGCCTATACATTGCTCCTGCTAGATGTTAAATAAATCAGAAAAAGAATTGTAATGTTTTAAAACAAGAAGTTTGCCAGGCAGTTGTGGTGCACGCTTTTAATCCCAGCACTCGGGAGGCAGAAGCAGGCAGATTTCTGAGTTCGAGGCCAGCCTGGTCTACAAAGTGAGTTCCAGGATAGCCAGGGCTATACAGAGAAACCCTGTCTTGAAAAACCAAAATAAAAACAAAAAACAAAAACAAAAACAAAAAAAAACCCAAGAAGTTTTAAAGTAAATTATATATAAGGATTAGAACCTTTCATCAAGGACAAATGAAAAATGACTACATAATCGGTAGTGAGCTGCAATGAATATTTGCTGAAATATGGGTATTTTATGTTAATGTTTACAGGTGATTAATTAAATTAAATTAATATCTATAATAGCCTGTACATATTTAAATTATGAGATTTTGTGGGGATTCTGCCAGATAGAATAAGTAATAAAAACAACAAATTAATTTCTCTCACTCTCACCACTCCTTAGTTGCCTATATATATATATATATATATATATATATATATCCAATATATATATATTGCCTATATATATATTGCCTATTTTTTCATTAGCTGTATATATATATATATATATATATATATATATATATATATATGTAGCCTATATATATATTGCCTATGTATATATATATATATATATATATATATATTGCATATATATATAGACTATTTTTTCATTAGCTGTATATATATGTAGCCTATATATATATTACCTATATATATATATTCTCTATATAGTGCCTATTTTTTCATATATATATATATATATGAAAAAATTGGCCAAGAGTGCAAAATAGATCAATGCACCTACAAGGGAAAGTATAGAGGGAGGAAAATGAAAGGAGAAAATATATGATTAAATTGTAGTCTCAAAAAAAATTAAAGAATTTTTAAAACACCATGAAGTCAAAATATTAATCCAGAGGCTAAACATGTGGATCAGCAGTTAAGAGCCCGTGTTTCATACTGTGGACACAGATTTGGTTCCCAACATCTACATGGCAGATAACAATCATCTGTGACTAGTTACAGAGAATCCAATGTCCTCTTCTCACATACAAAGGAACTACATAAATATGGAGCTCATAGATACATGAAAGCACAAAGACACACTCATGTACATAAACTGAGTGTACATAAATATAAATATATTAAAGAAAACAAACATCTTTCTTTAGGTTTGGGAAGTTTTCTTCTATAATTTTGTTGAAGATATTTGCTGGCCCTTTAAATTGAAAATCTTCATTCTCATCTACTCCTATTATCCACAGGCTTGGTCTTCTCATTGTGTCCTGGATTTCCTGGATGTTTTGAGTTAGGATCTTTTTGCGTTTTATATTTTCTTTGATTGTTGTGCCAATGTTCTCTATGGAATCTTCTGCACCTGAGATTCTCTCTTCCATCTCTTTTATTCTTTTGCTTATGCTCGCATCTATGCTTCCAGATTTCTTTCCTAGGGTTTCTATCTCCAGCGTTGCCTCACTTTGGGTTTTCTTTATTGTGTCTACTTCCCTTTTTAGGTCTTGAATGGTTTTATTCAATTCCATCACCTGTTTGGTCATGTTTTCTTGCAATTCTTTAAGGGATTTTTCTGTTTCCTCTTTAAGGTCTTCTAACTGTTTAGCAATGTTCTCCTGTATTTCTTTAAGTGAGTTATTAAAGTTCTTCTTGATGTCCTCTACCATCATCATGAGATGTGCTTTTAAATCCGGGTCTAGCTTTTCAGATGTGTTGGGGTGCCCAGGACTGGGTGGGGTGGGAGTGCTCCGTTCTGATAATGGTGAGTGGTCTTGGTTTCTGTTAGTAAGATTCTTACATTTGCCTTTCACCATCTGGTAATCTCTGGAGTTAGTTTTTATAGTTGTCTCTGGTTAGAGCTTGTTCCTCTGGTGATTATGTTAGCCTCTATCAGCAGACCTGGGATACTAGCTCTCTCCTTAGTTTCAGTGGTCAAAGTACTCTCTGCAGGCAAGCTCTCCTCTTGCAGGGAAGGTGCCCAGATATTTGGTGTTCAAACCTGCCTCCTGGCAGAAGTTGTGTTCCAGTTGTGACCCTGATCAGGCCGGGTTTTCTGCTTCCCTAAGTAATGCAGTCTCAGGTCCCACGTGATTGGATTGGAGCAGACGCTGTGTTCCACTCAACAGATGTCTTAAGATCCCATGGATGGTCCTGTTGGGACCTTGTGGGTGTCTGAAGAGATGCTCTTGTTCAGGCACAATCCTGTGTAACACTGTTCCTCTGGTACTTCTGTTGCTATAGGTTATCACCTATTATTCTATTACTTTCTTCAGTTATTAAATGAAATGATGTCTTTTGTACTGTTGTGGAGGGTGGTGGTTCTGTAGTATTTCATAGAGAATGATTAACTTTGAGTTTACTATATTTTCATGTATTATCACTAATTTATTTCCTTTTAATATCCACTGGGGTATTGATTTGAATGTATATTCCATCATAATTTTTGATGGTTCATTTTTTAACAGACACTTGAAATATATATCTGTTTTATGATGATTAAATATATGAAAATGAAACATTCCATGCTTATTATGGGAATTATGAAGAATAGATTTATGGCATGTATGAGTTTAATGTTTCACAAAATTCTTAGACTGGTTGGTAAGGTAATCCAGGCCTTAATTCTATCTCTTGAGAGGCCAAAGAGGGAGAATTGTTGAGAGTCTAAAGTAGACCTGAGCTATGCAGTGAATTCTATAAACTACATGTACTACAATTTGAGGTCCTGTTTCAAATATCATAGCCATTACAGCAAAGAATTTATTGAACTCTTTTCAAAAGTGATTCTAGCATCATAGACTCTACATGTCAACTGCTCTAACTTTCTAATGTCACTCAGAATACATAGGTTTGGCATGTAAATAATTTAAATGGAGATATTGCAGCATCTCACTATGTTTCAATTTTAAGTTTTCATAATTGCAAACTATTCTAAAGTGTATTTTGTTTGGCTTCCATGTCCCCATGTTTTGTCTTTTCTACTTTTGTACAGAAATTGTTCCATTATTTTGTTAGTCTCAAATATATGCAAAGTTAAAGGTTGTTGAAAGTTTCTTATCATTGAGTGCATATCATGTGTGTTCTTTTGTGATTGGGTTACCTCACGCAGGATGATATCCTCCAGATCCATCCATTTGCCTAAGAATTCTATAAATTCATTGTTTTTAACAGCCCAAAACCTTAGAACACTCAATAAAATTTGCAAAACTCATGAAACTCAAGAAGGAAAACCAAAGTGTGGATACTTTGCTCCTTCTTAGAAGGGGGAAAAAACCCATGGAAGGAGTTACAGAGACAAAGTTCAGAGCTGAGACTGAAGGAAGTACCATCCAGAGACTGCCCCATCCAGGAACCCATCCTATAAACAACCACCAAACCCAGACACTATGGCACATACTAACAAGATTTTGCTGACAAAACCCTGATATAGCTGTCTCCTGTGAGGCTATTCCAGTGCCTATCAAATACAGAAGTGGATGCTCATAGTCATCTATTGGGTGGAACACAGGGTCCCTAGTGAAGGAGCTAGAGAAAGTACCCAAGGAACTGAAGGGGTCTGCAGCCCTATAGTAGGAACAACAATATGAACTAACCAGTACCCCCAGAGCTCATGTCTCTAGCTGCATATGTAGCAGAGGATGGCCTAGTAGGCCATCAATGGGAGGAGAGGCCCTTGGTCTTGCGAAGATTCTATGCTCAGTATATAGGAATGCCAGGGCCAGGAAGCCAGAGTGGGTGGGTTGGGGAACAGTGGGAGTGGGGAGGTTTTAGGGGATTTTCGGAGAGAAAATTAGGAAAGGGTATAGCATTTGAAATGTAAACAAAGAAAACATCTAATTAAAAAAAAGAATGTTAAAATATGTAAATATGAAAGACACTAGTATTTTTCTCACAGTTTTATTTGGCTTTCCTTTTCATTTGAGAGCAGTATATCTTAAATTTATCTTACTTAATTTGATTAATACAAGTATACTGATCTTTCACAAATGTTGTGAAGACTAGAAGCTTAAATTTACATGTATGGTATTTATCTAACACATACTGTAAAGTTTCTCATTTCTCCATCTTATTGGCACTCTCTCTAAAAATTTCAGGCCATGTATTTACTATCTGATTTCTATTAAATTGTGTTTTAATGATTTATTTTGTTCTTTGATATTTGTTGGATATTTTAGGGGTTTCTTTTTAGTTTTTATTGTTTTTATCCAAACAGTATTTTCTGGTCATTATTCCTCCCATACCTATTTACAGACCCTTGATACTGTTCTGTTGTTTTAAATGTCTATCTCTAAGAAGGTATTACATTGTCTTGAGTATTTTTGTATGATTATACTTTAACCTTTGATAACTTACTAGTGGGATGATGGGGAAAATATGTTTTACTTCATGTTTCAGGCACATATTTATTTTATCAGCATCAACATTAATTACATTAAACCAGTTCACTTTCAGAACATCAAAACATATATCTACTTCCCATATGATTACTTTTCAATTATTTTTAATACAATTCATTTAAAATTTTATATTATTTACATACTTATTTTGTTCCTATTTTCAATTTTCTGGTCCATATTTATTGTTCTACATTTTTAAACAGTGTGAAGAAGAGTAATGAGAATGAACATATTTCTTTCATTTATGATTTTAGAGAAAATGCTTCTACATTTTTGCATTCTGTAATATCTTGGCTCCAAATTTTCATATATGCATCAATAGGGGGCTATGATTCTTCTGTTTTGTTTTCTTTAGTGTTTTTATCATAAAATATATTAAATTTTGTCAAATAACTTTTCTATATTTATTGAAATACTCATGATTTTTATTGATCTTTCAATTAATGGGCTGAATAATATTTGTTGATTCATGTTAACACACACTTAGATCCTTGTAAGAAACCAACTTGATCATCTACTTCCACTTAATTTGCCTTAAACTACTGTTTCTTCACTAAGAAGGACTTTGGTTATTTGGATCTCCCTGGTTTTCAGAGTGAACACTTAGCTATGTGTTCCTTCTCATGAAATACTTATGTTTTTCAGTGGGGCTTTAATTTCATTTGACTCCAGGAATTTAATTTTTCTAATTTATTCATTCACTGCATCATATATTGCATCTGACTGTAGTTTCCCTTCCCCCTTCTCTCAGTTCCTTAGTCATGCTTCCCTCCCACCCAGATCTGTTCCTTTTCCATTTCCCTCAGAAAAGCGAAGGTCTCCCAGAGATATCAACCAAGCATGACAAGTCAGATTGCAATAAAACTAGGCATTTCCACTCATATCAATGTTTAAAGAACCCAGAAAGAGAAAAAGAGTCCCCAAAGCAGGCAAAGGTGTCAGAAAGAAGCCCCACTCCCAATGTTAAAGTCTAAGAAAAGAAAATCAAGTTAACTATAACATATATGCAAAGGGCCTAGGTCAGACCCATGCAGGTCATGAACCCTTCTGAGCCTAGTTTAGTTAATTCTATAGGTTTTCTTGTGTTGTCCCTGTTCCCCTATCTCCTTTAATCCTTCCTCCTGATCTACCAAAGGATTCCCTGTGGGCCTTTGCATCTGTTCCCCTCAGGTGCTGGATAAAGTATATCTAATGAAAATTGGGCTAGCCATCAATCTATGAGTATAGCAGAATTTGGAATCATTCATTGACTTTTTTTGTGACAGTTGTGTTTAGTTTTTTCCTAGGCCTCTGAGCCATTCAGCCTCTAGTTTCTGATCCTCTGGACAGTGTCAGGGATGGGTTCCCTCTTGGGTCATAGCACAGCCCTTAAGGTGGATCAGTCATTGGTTGGTCATCCTCAATTTCTGTGCTACCTTCACCCCAGCACACCTTACAGGTAGAACAAATGGTGAGTCAAAGTTTTGGAACTGGTTTGGTGTCCCAGTCTCATCATTGGAAATCTAGCCTGGAAGATGGCTTGTTCAGCAACATTTTTGCAAGTTGTTTTCTTTTCTCACTTTTATGATTCTGACATCTATATAAATAATTAGGTGCCCATAAGTGTATGGATTTATGTCTAGGTCTTAGATTAGATTTCCTTTGTCAATGCACATGTCTTTTTGCTAAGATAATTCCTTTTTATTACTACAGTTCTGTAGTATATTTTGAGATCAGGGATGATATGTCCAGAACATCTTCTATTGTATAGGATTATTTTGGTTTTCCATGTGAAATTCAGTATTATTCTTTCTAGGTCTGTAAAGAGATTTGCTGGAAATTTGATAGGGATTGTGTTTAATTTGTAAATAGATTTTGTTAAGAGGTCCATTTTCACTATGTTAATCCTACTGATACATGAGCATGGCAGATCTTTCCATCTTCTGATATGTTCTTCAGTTTTTTCTTCAAAGACATGAAGCTCTTGTCATACAGATTATCACTTGATTGGTTAGAGTTATTCCAAGATATTTTATATTATTTGTGACTACTATGAATGGTGTTGATTCCCTGATTTCCATCTCAGCCTGTTTATTGTTTCTATATAGGAGGCAAGCTCATTTTTTTTAATTAATCTTGATCCATCCACATTTCTGAAGGTGTTTATCAGCTGTAGCTGTTCCTTGGTATAATTTTTAGGTTGCTTATGCATACTACCATATCATCTGTGAATAGTGAATCTTTGACTTCTGCCTTTCCCATTTGTATCCTTTGATCTCCTTTAGCTGTTTTATCCCTCTAGCTAAAACTTCAAGTACTATATTGGATAGACATAGAGAGAGTGGACAATCTTGTCTTTTCCCTGATTTTAGTGAAATTACTTCGAGTTTCTCTTCATTTAATTTGATGTTGGCTATTGGCTTGTTCTAAATTGCTTGTTTTATAATTTATATTTCTCTTTACTTGTTTTCTTCTTATCCTTGCATTTTTATTTCTTCAGCTTAGGTTACAATGGATTCATGGATCAGTGAGTTAACAGTTCTCAGCTAAGTTGAAATGTGTTATCCGTTCTTTTCTCTAATTACACTTTTGTGTCTTCTTACTATTCTATTTCCTCTCCATTGAGGACTCATTTACACCTTATTAGGCTGCTTAAAGTTGTCTAATAGCCACTGACATTCTGTGGATTTCTTCACATTTTTGTTTCTAACCTTTTTGTGCTTGACAGTGAATAGTCTCTTTCCTTTTCCACTGACTAAATTTCAGTAATCCTATAGGGCTTATTCCCTTGCTGTGTCTTTTAATATTTCTAGAAACATGATTATAATTACGTACATTTTCCTCAGTTCTACATTCTCCATTTTCTTCTGTGTTCTTAGGCATATATATGGACAATAGCTTCAATGTCAGTATTAACAGATTTTCTTCTAATTTTGTGACTTTTTTGTTTTTGCATAACTGTGATCACAAGATATTTTCTCTCCTACATCTGTAATTCACTGATTTTTTAAGTACCTGAGGTTGTTTTTTTTTTCACTCATTTTAATTTTATCTTTCTTTATTTTGTTTCAAGACAAAATTAAATTATATATAAAAATCTGAAAGGAATTTTTCCATTTTTGTAGTTTAAACTGGAAATTTTGTTTAAAAAATGTTGGAGCCATGGGCCACTCATATTCATTAGTATACACAGTTCTTGAATTCTGTTTCTTTTGTTCTACAGTTCACAACTGGGTAATTTCTATGCTGACTACACACACACACACACACACACACACACACACACACACACACACAGTAACAGGCACGTGTTCACTGGGCTGCCTAACTTCACAGAAAACCATTTACCTATATCTGCTTTAGTGGCCTTCTAAACAGTCATCTTCTTCGCGGGATTCTTCTGCTTAGATGCTGCAGTCATATTATCTCTGGTTCTAGATTTTGCACTAAAGTCATTTCTCCTCTTTATTTTAAGAGTCTTTGTCTTATGCTTGATAAATATTTTTGCATTTGGATTCCTCTATTCTCAGCTGAAGACTAGTGAAATCTCCTTACACAACACATCTCTAACTGTCTAGAAAGCTCTCTCAGTGAGTATAGACCCCTCAAATCCTAACTCTTCCAATTTCCCAGATAACTTCTTAGGATCTTACTAAGCTTAACTAAATTCTGACTGACTTTCAGTTCCATGTTCTAATGACCAAGAACTTTTTGAGAAAGCTGGCTTAGAAAAGTTAGGATTGTATTAATAATATTTGATTCATCATTTTGGTAATCACAATCTTTTACTACCTGTAAGCCGGTATTAAAAGAAAGCAAATCATGGGTACATTAACTAACTGTCTGTGATTCAAAGGAAAGGGTCCCTGGGACAGGACCCACTGAAAACTGAGAGCAGCACTTTAGAAATTTGATCAAGAAAGTATTTTTTGGAGAATTATTAATTTAAATAAGATTGATACAACCTAACTAAGCTATAAGGTGTGAAATAATGAAAATACATTTCAGGCAGAATATCATTTGCGGGGGTCTTATAATCATTAGTACATGAACTGGAGACAAAGGGGTAGAAATAAATATAACCCATTCTCACATCTCATGTGTGGTAAGGAGGTGAACACTGGCGATGAGCAGTATCATTACAGTGTATGTGAATAACAAGAGAAAAGCATTTATGGGTGTTTCTATGGGCTTATAGTATAAGAACTAGACTTCTGAGGTCAGATTTGACTAAATGGTCTTCAGCATTTATGCAGTCTTGTCAATGTATATCTTTGAACATAAGATTCCTCAGATTAATGTTAAGAACTAAATCTAGGATAATGAATTGGAAATAATAATAATAACATTATATTTCTTGCATTTCTTGAACATGAGATTCTGTGCCACGTCAGCTTTGTTTTGTTTTTCTTTCTTTCTAACTCAAATCATGTTGTTAGATTTGATTCCTATTCCCAACTTAGTGTGAGAAATACTCCTTATCCCTACTTAGAACCCTTTGCTTGGAATAATTTCAAGTACGTGCCACAATGTCAATTCCAGGTGTACTCAATAATATCACTCATAATATTTACTTCATACCATAGCAATAATCACAATCTTTAATTAATATTTCTTGAAATGAAAAGCTTTTAAAAAGCAAAGTGATGAGATTTAAGAGATACAGCAGATGATAGAAAAGGAGATGGAGATAGGAAGAAATAAATGGGGAAACAGAAAAATAAGTGACTCCTGAAGAAATATGTGATTCATAAGTGAAGAAATTTATTTCTTCACCACTGAAGTTTTCCATGACAAGAAGTATAACAATTTTTTCATCTATGATACTTTATTTGTGATCTTAGATTATGTAACTGTCAGTCTGTGAGAAACTCTAAGAATAATTAAATCTCTTTCTAGCTTGAGCACAGAATGCTTATTTTGCAAACACATTGTTTTCTTTTTTTAATTTTTGCAAACTCAGTAATAGACACATAATTGAGCAACAGTGTTCAATAGTCACTAGTACTACAAGAAAACCAACTACAAGCAACTAAAAGCAAAATATAATATAATCTGTCCCCTGTGGCACTCTAAAATAGCCATATGTTTTTTTTTTTTTTACTCTTAAGGATAATGTCTTCCATTTAGACAAGCTCAGTAATTTTTTTCCAGTTTTCCATATTCGTGTAAGACTAAATGCAGCTATAAACATGATATGGAGACTTGTATGGCCTACAATATTTCAACCTAGTTAACCCCAACATTACTTCCATTCAAAACTATCTATGAGCTGAAAGTTCACTACAAGCAAGCATTACTCAAATGTGTTAGTGCTTTCAAGAAACTCCCAGGGGCTAACTATTGAAAAGAAACTGAAACAACACTATAATGAGACTTTTGTAACATGGGTTTAAATGACTATTCTTAGGCTCCAGATAGTCTTGCGTATCAACAGTTAAATACAAAACAAAAGAGACACAGCAAAGAAAAGAAATTCCATGAAACTATGGGATAGGTCATAAATCTTTAAGTAAAAACATAAACCAAGTAATGATATGCAAGGAAAAATGAAACTTCTCTTGTAACTCTGAGTGATGATGGTAAGCTAAAAAATTGAAGCTAACTATGACAGTTAGACAATGTGATATTTTGTGGACATAACAAACCAAATGTAATCTTCCTTCCTTCTCTTCCACAATGTTTCCTACACAACTGCAGGAGCTGTGATGTTGAAGTATACATTAGTGCTGCGCTCCACATGATCTATTCTCTGCCTCGTGTTCAGTTGTGATTTTCAATGATATTCTCCATTTGCTGTAAAATAAACAAACAAACAAAAGCAGACTTCTTTGATGAGAGGAAGAGAACTTTTTGTTCTGACACATCGCTCATTGTTTTCCTGTAATCAGTGGGTTTTGTTGTTTGTTGGACCACAAAACTGGGAATGGTTCTAATTCAAGACCCAGCTACATTCCTGGGCATATGCCCAGAAAATTTTCCAAGATCTTATAATGACAATTGCTCAACTATTTTCATAGCAGCTTTATTCATAATAGCCAGAAACTAGAAAAAAACCTAGATGTCTCTCAACTGAAAAATGGATAAAAAAAATGTGGTACTTCTACAAGGTGAAATGATATTCACCTATTAAAAACAAAGACATCATGAATTGTATAGGCAAATGGAAGAAATGAGAAGACCATGCTGTGTTAGGTAGCCAGGTTCCCAAAATACATGAATTTAACTATAAAATACAGGTACCATGCTATACTTCACAGACTCCAAAAAACTAAACAAGAAAGGCTCAAGCAAGGGAACTTGAATCTCACTAAGAAGGGGGTAAAATAGTCAGAAGATGCAGATGGAGGAAGGGAACTGAGAGGCAGGGGTTTGGAGAGAGGAATGAGGTTTCAGGTCAGGTGTTCCAAAGATCAAGAAAGATGGCCAGATGGCTATGAAAATGAGTGAAAATCTGCAACTGACAGGGATGAGGAGGCATACCTAGGGTGATGGAGGCACCCAACAATCATTGGGGTGAATTTAGCTGTAACTCACAATATTGGGGGCATGGAGCCTGAAGAAGCCACCTCCTGTAACCAGGAAATGATCCCAGTGGAGCAATAGAGGCAACAACCCACACACAAAATATTCCAACCAAAATTTATTCTGACTACAATAAATGCACAAATTGGGGATGGAGCAGAATCTGAGGAAATGGTCAACCAACACTGTTAATGATACTCTGTAATACTTGCAGAGAAGAAAATGTAGTTCTGTGAGAAGCTTCACCAAGCAACTAACTCAGACAAATACAGAAACCTACAGCCAAAGAGTGGATGGAGTAGCTGAAGTGTGCATACTTCGTTCCTTCTTAGAAGTGGGAACAAAATACCCATGCAAGGAGTTACAGAGACAAAGTTTGGAGCTGAGATGGAAGGAACGACCATCGAGAGACTGCTTCACCTGGGGATCCATCCCATATACAACCACCAAACCCAGACACTGTTGCATATGCCAGCAAGATTTTGCTGAAAAGACCCTGATATAGCTGTTTCTTGTGAGGCTATGCCAGTGCCTGGCAAACACAGAAGTAGATGCTCACAATCATCTATTGGATGGAACACAGGGCCCCAGTGAAGGAGCTAGAGAAAGTACCCAAGGAGCTGAAGGGGGTCTGTAACCCTACAGGAGGATCAACAATATGAACTAATCAGTACCCCTGAGAGCTTGTGTCTCTAGTTGCATATGCAGCAGAGGACGGTCTAGTAGGTCATCAATTGGAGGAGAAGTCCTTGATCATTCAAAGATCATATGCCCCAGTACAGGATAATGCCAAGGCCAGGAAGCTGGAGTGGGTGTGTGGGGAAGCAGGGCAGGGGGAATGTATAGGGGACTTTCGGAATAGCATTTGAAATGTTAATGAAGAAAATATCTAATAAAAATAAAAGAAAGTTCCAAATCCACAGAGGTAAAAAAAGAGAGTGGATGGAGCTTGTAAACTCTAATAAAAGAATAGGAGGAAGGACTGCAACCCCTTAAGGGAAGGAGAACTCCACAGGAAGATAAATAGAGTCAATTAGCCTCAATTCTTGGAGCTCTCAGAGTCTGAACCACTAACTAAAGGGCATATACCAGCTGGACCCTGGCCTCCTAACACATATGCACCAGATGTACAGCCTGGTCTTCATATGGGTCCCAAACAACTGCCTGGGCTAGACCCAAAGCTGTTACCTGTATTGAGATATGATCTATTAGTGTAGATGCCTTATCTGTTCACTGGGAGAGAAAGCGAAGAGTACATATCGAGAGACCCATGACTCCAGCCACATAGGTAGCAGAGGATGCCCTTGGATGGTATCAATGGGAAGAGAGGCCCTAGGTGCTATAAAGACTCAATGCCCCAGTGTAGGGGAATGCTACGCCAGGGAGGCAGGAGTAGGTGGGTGGGTAGAGGAGCACCCTTATATAAGCAAGGGGACGGAGATGGGATAGGGGCTTTCCAGGGGGAAATCAGGAAAGAGTATAACATTTGAAATCTATCTCCTTGTACTAAGGTCAAATCTAAGTGGATCAAGGAACTTCACATAAAACCAGAGACACTGAAACTTATAGAGGAGAAAGTGGGGAAAAGCCTTGAAGATAAGGGCACAGGGGAAAAATTCCTGAACAGAACAGCAATGGCTTGTGCTGTAAGATCGAGAATCGATAAATGGGACCTAATGAAACTCCAAAGTTTCTGCAAGGCAAAAGACACCATAAATAAGACAAAAGGACCACCAACAGATTGGGAAAGGATCTTTACCTATCCTAAATCAGATAGGGGACTAATATCCAACATATATAAAGAACTCAAGAAGGTGGACTTCAGAAAATCAAATAACCCCATTAAAAATGGGGCTCAGAACTGAACAAAGAATTCTCACCTGAGGAATACTGAATGGCAGAGAAGCACCTGAAAAAATGTTCAACATCCTTAATCATCAGGGAAAAGCAAATCAAAACAACCGTGAGATTCCACCTCACACCAGTCAGAATGGCTAAGATCAAAAATTCAGGTGACAGCAGATGCTGGAGAGGATGTGGAGAAAGAGGAACACTCCTCCATTGTTGGTGGGATTGCAGGCTTGTACAACCACTCTGGAAATCAGTCTGGCGGTTCCTCAGAAAATTGGACATAGTACTACCGGAGGATCCAGCAATACCTCTCCTGGGCATATATCCAGAAGATGTCCCAACTGGTAAGAAGGACACATGCTCCACGATGTTCATAGCAGCCTTATTTATAATAGCCAGAAGCTGGAAAGAACCCAGATGCCCCTCAACAGAGGAATGGATACAGAAAATGTGGTACATTTACACAATGGAGTACTACTCAGCTTTTAAAAAGAATGAATTTATGAAATTCCTAGGCAAATGGATGGACCTGGAGGGCATCATCCTGAGTGAGGTAACACATTCACAAAAGAACTCACACAATATGTACTCACTGATAAGTGGATATTAGCCCAAAACCTAGGATACCCAAGATATAAGATACAATTTGCTAAACACATGAAACTCAAGAAGAATGAAGACTGAAGTGTGGACATTATGCCCCTCCTTAGAATTGGGAACAAAACACCCATGGAAGGAGTTACAGAGACAAAGTTTGGAACTGAGACGAAAAGATGGACCATGTAGAGACTGCCATATCCAGGGATCCACCCCATAATCAGCTTCCAAACGCTGACACCATTGCATACACTAGCAAGATTTTATTGAAAGGACCCAGATGTAGCTGTCTCTTGTGAGAATATGCAGGGGCCTAGCAAACACAGAAGTGGATGCTCACAGTCAGCTATTGGATGGATCACAGGGCTCCCAATGGAGGAGCTAAAGAAAGTACCCAAGGAGCTAAAGGGATCTGCAACCCTATAGGTGGAACAACATTATGAACTAACCAGTACCCCAGAGCTCTTGACTCTAGCTGCATATGTATCAAAAGATGGCCTAGTCGGCCATCACTGGAAAGAGAGGCCCATTGGACACGCAAACTGTATATGCCCCAGTACAGGGGAACGCCAAGGCCAAAAAAAAAAAAAAAATGGGAATGAGTGGGTAGGGAAGTGGGGGGAGTGTATGGGGGACTTTTGGGATAGCAATGGAAATGTAATTGAGGAAAATATGTAATAAAACAAAAACAAAAACAAAAAAAAGAAAATATCCAATTTTTTAAAAAAAGATTAATAAAATAAAATAAAGAAATATGCACATATGTCAAGCAGGAAAAGAAAATCCCTTCCTCAAAATAATCTAGGAGTAAGATTCTAAAAAACATCTCATGCTCTCTTTCTTAATATACAGTCTATAGCTTCAGACTGGAGTATTTGCAAGAGGCTATATGGTTAGAAAAACCAAAACTATTTACTATCTGTGACCCTGCAGATAAATGTGTTACCTGCAATTGGTTTGGAGTAAATAAGTCTTGTCTTGTTACAACAAAATTCCACATTAACACTTCAAAGATAGTTTGTTTATTTGTTTGTTTTAAAATCAGATATACCATTCAGTCATTTTGGTACCTGAGAAGAAGCCTTAACATGTACAATTCTCAGTATTCTCAAATTGAAGATATTGTGTTAGATAATTCCTTGGGATTATTTGAACATGACCATGAATAGAGTAGTATATGTGATTCTCCTATTAAGTTATTATATCTGTGTTTCTTACAAGAGTCTTATGCTTGTCCCTAAATTATTGGATGTTTAATAATGCATTCATAAATACATAATGCAAAATATTGACATTTAAATTATTCAGTGGTTTACAGTTCCAATTAGATAAACGCATAACATTAAAATTTGAATATTCTATAATTAGCTCAATTTAAAATAGTACACTAATCTTAGCAATGTCCTATGCCTCCAGCATCTCCACAATTTACTAAAACATGGTGCTAAATGAAATACACAGATTTCATGTATTAACATTGGAAGCCACTTTAGATATTCACAACAGCTTTGGATCAGCCTAAACCACACAGGTTTAATAAACTCAGAAATATTACAGATAATTAAAGTATTATTTAATAGAAGAAAGTTGGCAAATATGAAAAGAAAACCCTGATACCCTTTAAATTAAGTACATTTTAACAAAAGAGAAAGCAGGAATGTGTACCTGCTATGATACTTCCCTGATTTTTCAAAGAATTCTGTGTAAACTGAAAGAAGAATACCTATGGTTAAAGACAAAGCATGTACAATATTCAGGGAAACAAAACCCAAATCTCCAGTTAGTTCTTTCCAAGGGACTGAAGTAAGTATAGACATGGTAATAGTGCTTTCTCTTCAGTAAGAGAAACAATAAATGTCACAATGGAGATAAATACTATGATTTGCAAAGAGAAAATAGAAATTTCCTAGATATTATAGATGTATGCTTATAAAAAACATGTTAAAAAGAGATTTTTAAAATCAAAATCAAATCAAAATTAAAAGATGTGATTATGAGAACAAATTGTATTTGTGTGAACCTAGGAAAGAATAAATAAAACCATAGTGTATAACTTTCTCAAGAATGAGTCACAGTCTGGTAACTACACATTTTACATCAGTGGAGTTAGCAGAACAGAAAGACAAAGGATATAATGTTGCTTTTATTCAGCAATATAATAGAGAACCACCTCAACACCAAAAGAATGCTTGATAAAGAGGCCACTATAAACATATGAAAACAATCCTGACCAGCTCGATTGCACCTAGAATAGTATCCATTTATTATTGAACAACAAACACGGGAAAGGAACACTGTAAAGATTTTGAATAGTTGAATACCCAGCTACTGAGGGGAAATTTTTCTAAACACCAGCTGCAGTAGGTGAATACATTTACATTTATTTGACCCATTTTATTATTGGTGGCATAATACAGTTTCTTTCTAAATAAACTGCTATTGACATATATTAATTCTACTGACCAAAATCACGAAAGTCACCCATAACATGTACCATACTTTTTATAGTATGAAAAGACATAAAATATTTGGTATAGGTATATGATTTTGTCAATGTGACAATAATGACTCCGCCAAGTGAAAATTTTCTCTTAATTAATATAACTAGCTAGGCAGCTACCGGATCTATGTATAATACCTTACATCTGATATGTCATAATTTTTCTACCTACACAAGGAAAACATTTATTCAATCATTTACACAAATTATACTTTCATACTTTTTGTTTTTATTCCATTACATACTGAGGAGATTACATTACAATCCGAAGGAGCAACCTGCCCCCATATTTCATTCACACTAATGCAGGAAGGGGAAGAACACTGGTTCTGATTAGTCATTATACCAGGTCTCATTACTAATAGGGCTGTGTGGCTGTGTCACTGTAGGAAACAGTTATCAATAAAATGATTTATTTAAAATTTTAAACTGTTCACTAAACAGGGAGGTATTTATTAAGGAACCTAAGAAGAAACATCAAACCCATTAAAATTGGTACACTTTGCTCTATTGGCTCATTTTTAAAAATGATTTTTAGACAACTTCTAAACACTGCTGTGAAATTAAAGAAACTAAGGTTAAACACTAATCAGCATGGTGTTTTGTCTGTTTAATTGAAACAGGAAGTCCAAGCCTGGTTCAGCAACATTGCTTAGACTTTCTTTTAAGCTCCCCTGACTTCTTTTCTTTTTTCTTTTCTTTTCTTTTCTTTTCTTTTCTTTTCTTTTCTTTTCTTTTCTTTTCTCTTCTCTTCTCTTCTCTTCTCTTCTCTTCTCTTCTTTTCTTTTCTTTTCTTTTTCTTTCTTTTCTTTTTAGAACAGCTCTCCATTTAGCTGGTGGACATGACTGGTAATGCAAGCCTGAGCTAACAAACATAAAAGACATGATGGAAAAGGCACCATATCTTCACTTCTGATATCCGAATTACATTTTTATTCAAATCAGAACAAAAGTCTTTACCATTCTCAGAAATAAGGTCATTGCAATCTGTCTTCCTGCATTCCTCAAGACTACATAGGTATTTTCTTCCCACTTCATTAGCTTTATAGTAAGGTGTTCTCTGTGTTGTGTGGTTATTCATTTCACCGTCCAGCAATGTTTTATCTTGATGGATTGGTGCAACAAAGTAGGAGTTTTTAACTCCTCTGGCTTTTCTCTGTGGTTTTAATTTTTTTCCTGCTACTCAAACTGTAATCCCTCTTTCTCCATCAAGGGGTGGGGGGATCTGAAGAAGAGATGCATGAAGGTCGTCACTGAAGGGTTATAAACCATTGTGAATAATGTCAGAACTATAATTTAATTAGTGCCCCATCTGTCACTTTCTGTTTGATGAGCACTAAATGTCCAATTATCATTTAATATCTGCTCTAATCAGTTCTGGCAAATTTTGCAGGCACACAAGAGATGACATTAATAGATGAAAGTGAGGGTACTCTTGCCACATTATCAGACAAAAATCTTGAGCAGCACTGACTTACAACAGGAAAGGTAGGCATTTATTCCAATTAGTGGTAATGACATTTTCTATCAGTCCTGTTGTGAGTTATCTAAAACAAAGAATTTTCTTTGTTCTTGGGAGATGTAAATGAAACAGACCTACCTGATATTCAAGAGAAATTCTTGTTTAGGTCCTACAATGTTTGAAATATCATTGTATTTTATTCAATTTTTTTTTTATACAATGACTTTTGTTGAGATTTTTGTCAGATGAAGGTATTAGGTATTAGTGGTGTATTCTGGTTCTCTAGGAAGATTGTAAGGTTAAAAAAAAAAGCTATTGAAACAAATCTAAACATTGTCTTCTATGAAGTAGAAACATAATTAAGTAAAAGAACATTAATATTGTAGCTTTTAGTAATTTGTATGGCAGTGAAATGGGTTTATTTTTCATTACCAAAGAATACAGAGGTTTTCTACTTGATTTACACAGCGTGGCATATATATTTTAAGATAAACAAAACTAAACTTTCACCATTCACTATGAGAAATTACTAAAATTTAATTTTCTTGACACCTTGTCTCCCAACTGCTGGACTTGAAGGCATGGAATAGCCATGTCTCAATTTGTTACACAGGTGTCTGTAACATTTAGGCAGAAATGTAAATTTAGAATTTGAGTTGTTGGAATTGTGATAGCATTACTTGTTTTCTGCATGAATGAGAATAATAGCTCAGACTTAGATTTTATGACTTTCTGTTTAAGCATTAAATTGATTTTATTTAAAGTTTTAGACACATTCTCACATGGTAAAATCTTAAGATTAAGTTACTACACAACCAGGCTCTCCTCTATTGTCCAGTGATTTGCATTATGCAATAGAAAAGAAAAACAAATAATGTATGCGTATTTGCCTAGAACAGGAGTAATAATAAAAAACAAATCTCAAAAAAACTTTCATGTATTCTCAAATGTTTATAATCACATCATGAATTTAAGTCCATTACTCTTTATTCAGAATCAGATATTATTTTTTCTCATATGTTTTCTCATCAATAACTAATAAAGCTTTGTGTGACCTTTATTTTTAATAAGAAGCTATCGTTAAGAACCAGAAAATATGTACTACAATATTATTTTTGTTTCTAAATTTTATGCCTTACATTCTCAGCAAAGTTTTCCCTTCCAAAAAGAAAAAATGCTTGTAATGAACTGAACTTTGTATGCTGATTGGTAGTTGAGAATAAGACCAAGAATCATTGTGACATGCCTTTCTCCAGTGCGCATGGGTCACCATGTGAGACAAACCATTTGCTTACATCAGTGCAAGGTTAAGCAATATTTCTTATGAGGAATTTATAATTGTACTTAGATAATTCCCTGAAAATTTGAACCTGAGACATGTCTGCCTAATTGTGAGTTGATTTCAGATATTTTTGAAGACCATTGTTTTCCTATTTGTCTACTAATTATTCTACTCTTCCCAAAACATGGTTTACATCAAAAGTTCCAGAGAACAGACTGTTGCTTCAGAGAAGGTGAAAGAACACATTACATCTGCTGCACATCAGGCTGAGCACTTGTTAGGCACAGCTCTGCATGCATCCTTTCACCTATGACTTTTAAAACTATGTTGGGCTCATAAGCCAGTACTTTAATTGCCAGATTTTTAAAGCACAAGCCAAGAGACCACAAGTCACAGAGAAAGGGAATTTTGGGGGAAATAAAACAGCAAATCCAAGCAGCAAATTTAAGCCCCAAAGTAATCTTTCCCCACAGGAACAGTTCACTATATGAGCTATTTTCTAGGAGATGGAATATTATTGATCCAAAATGCCACCTTTACATTGCATGCCTCAAAGAGCAGCCTCAATTTCAAAGAATAGTGCAAGGTTCGATGAAAAATGTTTCTAGACTTTTAACCCTATGTTATGAAATAGGATCTGTTTGCAACTAAGGAGCCTATTAAGGTAGCACAGTGGTATTTATTTGTGTCCCTTAGCTAAGTACTCATTCTTGCGATATCTTCAAATACACTGGAGGATGGGAGGACAGATTCCTAACCTCAAATAAGCGTCAAGTTCCATTTTCATTAGAGACACCCTGAGCCCTTCCAGAGGAGCTCTACTCAACTAGAGACAGCTGGCAGAACCCAGATACACACAAATTAAAATCTCCATTTCTCTACTAGGTCAACACTAGTCCTTACTCCTAGTACCTGGTGGAAACTTCATCGTTAAGATTCTCAAATCTTCATATTTTGCATGTGAGCAAGCAAATTTACTTTTTCTGCCACTGAGTTGTCACTCCCAGGAAGTGAGTCTGCATCCCCTGCTCTGCTCTCTCACAGTATCTTTCAAAGACTGCAGCATCACTGGCAGAAGGATCTGGGTAACACACTACAGCCTCCTCACCAATAACCCAAAGGGATAAGTCACTTCCCAAGCAAGAAGCATTCAGCCCAACTCTCTCTAGGTTACAGCATACTAGGAATAACTCATTAAACTGCATTTAAATCAGAACCAAACAGAGTAGACAAAATGTCAAGAGAGGGCATTTCTCAATTTTCTAAAGTTCTGTGAACTTTAATTAAGACTGCTGAAAATCTATACTGTCTGTAAATTCATTCTTTTTATTTAATGACTTGGACTTTGTGTGATCACTCATTTGCAGAAGAGTTTTCCTAGGGGAAATGAAAGTGAGAGCACCCATATGAAACTCTTTCCCCAAACTCTAGAGAGAGCTTGATCTATTGGCTGCTCAGAGAAAGCAAATGTTATGAGAAATAAAAACTGTTGACGTTCTCACAAGACATAGATTGCATTGCATACATTGCATCTCAAGGAAAACCTGGACCTTACATATTGATACTGTGATTTTATTCTGATAATATCTAAAGTCACTAAATAGTTATCATGGTTCTGCAAAGAAGCTAATTCAGCTAATGTCTACAAATGAAGCCCACCAGAGTAACACTATTTTTGAGGGATATAACTATGATTCTCCCATGGTGAGTGTGAAGGAACTCTTCAAAGGTCACAGAGGTGTCATTCAACATACTTCCTCCCCTTTCTTTTTTTTTTTTTCTTTCCATTTTTATTAGGTATTTAGCTCATTTACATTTCCAATGCTATACCAAAAGTCCCCCATACCCACCCACCCCCACTCCCCTACCCGCCCACTCCCCCTTTTTGGCCCTGGCGTTCCCCTGTTCTGGGGCATATAAAGTTTGTGTGTCCAATGGGCCTCTCTTTCCAGTGATGGCCGACTAGGCCATCCTTTGATACATATGCAGCTAGAGTCAAGAGCTCCGGGGTACTGGTTAGTTCATAATGTTGATCCACCTATAGGGTTGCAGATCCCTTTAGCTCCTTGGCTACTTTCTCTAGCTCCTCCATTGGGAGCCCTGTGATCCATCCATTAGCTGACTGTGAGCATCCACTTCTGTGTTTGCTAGGCCCCGGCATAGTCTCACAAGAGATAGCTACATCTGGGTCCTTTCGATAAAATCTTGCTAGTGTATGCAATGGTGTCAGCGTTTGGATGCTGATTATGGGGTGGATCCCTGGATAAGGCAGTCTCTACATGGTCCATCCTTTCATCTCAGCTCCAAACTTTGTCTCTGTAACTCCTTCCAAGGGTGTTTTGTTCCCACTTCTAAGGAGGGGCATAGTGTCCACACTTCAGTCTTCATTTTTCTTCGTCCCCTTTCTATATAAGAGAGAATGCTGATTTTACTAACTCCTGGATAGCTTGGTGGTTGGTTAAATTTGAGTCCTTGTTCAAAGTCTCCATTCCAACAATTTGAATTTGTAGACCTTAAACTTTCATATCTCCAAGCTTAGCTTCACTGACTAATCAAGTTTTAACACTTATTGACAACTTCTCCAGAAAGGCAGAGGTAATTTGACCCATTCTCAGAAAGAGTTATCAAGACTGTCAAACACTAGAAAATCTGCTGGAACAAGTACAGTAAATAATATTGCTTCATTAAAATTCAAGCTGGTGCTTCTAAAGCAGATGGGTTAGCAGAAATATCTACACAGCTCAGGGTAGAAAATAGCTTATTTGCATTAAGTAAAAGGCTGGAGTTAGGACCATAATCTGGAAAAAGAAGATAGCTTTATGAAATCATGAAACTTACCTTAAAGGAACACAACCTCATTTCCTTCTGTAGAAATTTAGGCTTTTGAATTGAATATAACTTTACCACAGTGAAATTTTGATTTTCTTATAAGAAGTAAGAAATGGATTTTAAGGATCACATTCTTTTATAAATAATATAATATTTTATTAATTATATCCTAATTTCATATAATATAGCTTGATCATCTTGATCATCATCTTGCACCTTGCTTCTCTCAGATTTATCTTGTCCCTTTTGGGTTTTTTGTTTGTTTGTTTGTTTGTTTGTTGTGGGGGTTTGTGGCCTTTTTTCTTCTTTGTTTGGCTTTCTGCTTTTGTTAACAATGGTGGTGGTGGTGGTAGTGGTGGTGGTGGTGGTGGGGGTGGTGGTGGTGACGGTAAAGGAGAGACTATTCCTTAGCAGAAATGTAGAGCCTCTGGTTCTAACAGTCTTTCTGCCTTCCTCTGGTCTGCCATCTTCCCTGAACCTTAGCAGTATGATTGTAAACACTGAGTGTTTTGTGACTAATGCTTTTTTAGGTTCCTAAACCCACATGGCAGCTCATAGTCAGTTACAATTCAGTTTCAGTTTCAGGAATCCAATGCCCTGTTCTGGACTTTATGAGAACCTGTTGCATGCATAGTGCACATACATACATATAGGGAAGACATAAATGAACAAGATCTAAACAAACAGGAAAAATTCCTCAGTACAATATTTAAAGAATTTATTTCATGAACACATGGAAATATTTGTACTAACACCTCCTAAATATTCTCACTATACTCTTCAAACACATGCTTTTATGATTAAGTTTCACTGCTGACAGTTTAGGCATGTCTTAATAATTGTCACCTACTCTGTGTTAGATACTCTTCAGCATTTGACTCACACAAATCCAGTCCTCAGCCTCAGAAAGCTTATAGTTCAACTTCGACTAGCCCATTATTTTAAGATTACCTCTGTGAATTTTTGTTTTTAAGCTAAGCATATATAAAATAAAAAAATTGATATGAGTAAAAGAAAAATATTTTAGAAAAATGTGGTTTTTGAAAAGCATCATACTCTATGCATAGATAAATATTGACTTTACCCTTCATAGTTAACAAAATTATTTCTCTTTTGATATGAGAATAGAATTACTTGCTTTGTCCTTGCATAAGTTTATTCATCCATAATGACATTGTACACTTTTATTTTGCAATAAGAGCACATAATTTTATATTCAAGCATGAACAATATAGATAATTTAAATATAAAAATGGGTTAAAAACAAAAAAATTAACTTGCATTAGAAATGATCTGATCAATTTCATATATTGTAATATAAATTCATAGCTATCCATGATGGGCCAAAATACTAGACTCTGCACTTGCCAGTCTGAAACAGAAGGATAAAAGTCCACAGACATCCCAGGCTAACCTATCTAGGTGATACAACTCAGAGCTACATATAAGATCTTGTTGTAAAGACAAAATTTACAATGACATGAATGTGGAACTATCTTCCCTGAAAGATTGCCAAAGGTATGAGATCTTCGTGTAGTGAAAAAGATACCCACAATCAACGTACTTATTAATAACAGCTGCCAGTCTGTTGCTTTTAGGAAGAATGGCAGTGACGATATAACACATACATATTAAGGGAGCTATTTTTAGTCTAGGAACCTGTAATTTTTGTGTCACAGCTAAAGGATGCATCTGTTCTTGCCTCTCCAAGAGAAACTGTGCTTACCAGTTGAAACCAACTCAGTGTGGTTTTAAACAACTTTATTTTTAAATTGATACACTATAGTAGAAAAAAGGAAAATAAGAAGCAATATTAAGCTTGCATATCAAGCACTGGAATGTTCTCTACTTTCCTACTTTAACACTGTGGGAAACTAAACTTTCTCATAGTCTGTGAACTCATTCCTTGTTCAGCCACCAGTGCTGTCATTAATGGAAAAGGTATCTCAAAGCAGGACTCTTAAAATCTTCATAAATCTCTAAATAATAAAGATATGAGTTGGTGTTTGCTTCCTTTTATTGAATTGGCATGCCCCTCCTTCTCCCTTCTGTTTATAGTGCTGTGATGTCATCCATCAGCACATTACATGGTTCCACTTCCTTTCCTTCAGTACAGAACACCTCCCACCATTTTAACACTGATGGGTGCAAGGGTAAAACTGCTTTAAGATTTTCAAATTATTGATGTGTTAATATTGTATAGGCAAAAGTATCCCACAGAGTTTAGAAGAGCCTATTCACACTGTCCATTATTTAATCTACAGTGTCTCACTCATCTCACATGACATCATCCTATGAGACAAAGGAGTACAAATACAGATAATTGTAAAATATTTGTATATCTGCAAAATATCAGACATGAGTGGGGACTATCAAGGGATAAATTTTAATAGTACACAAATACTTTAGTAATCATTCTTAATTATAGGTTGACAAAAACAGAGGGACCATAGCAAAAAAAAATGTGACATGAAGTATTATCTGTGTGCTTATATAAAAGAGTTTTACCCCCATCAGTATCCAATTTACCTTGAGGTATGTTTAAGCCAAAGTAGTGAGATACATTTGCATGTGGAAAAGGTACTTTCTCCTGAAAATCGTTTTAAGAAAAAGTAGTGTAATTGGTCTGATGTCTGCTCTATCCCATGCTTGCCTTTTAATTAAACATATATATTCAAGTACATTAAAAATTTATAGGTATAAAATTTGCATTTCAATAAAATATCTTAAATGGGTGCTACTCCAGAGTCAAGAAACAAAAGAAGTCACCCAATATATCATTATAATAGGAACCTTCCCATGGGAAGAAGTAATAATAAAGATGAAAACAATTAGAATTAATTGAGTAACAGAGCAATGAAAGCAAACACAGAACTATCTGAACAAAAATACAAAAGAAAAGGAATGGATACTCCTGAGAGGCAACCTTGATATCCAGACTGAGTTAAATGCCCATACATTTGCAACACATGGAAAGGAAAGAACACAACATTTTGATAGATTAAATGAATTATGAATGTCATTAAGATGAATCTAAATCTCTCTGAAAGTTACTTTGATATTATTGGCGCAGTTTCAGAAGGACACAAAGCTAAACAATGATATTGAAACAATCACCAAATATATTTATCAAGTTATTCATCTATATGTGACTACACATCGTACCACATAAGGTTTTCAAAATGGAAAATGTTGTTATGGCTAGAGACATTGAGAACCCAAAATTGAAAACCTACTTTTTAAAGTTTTAAGGATGATTCACAAAACTTTGTCACTCCTAATGATTTTTAAGGCAGTATAATTTCTGACAATATGAATAATTTCAAAAATATTATTTTCAAGGGTGAAAATAAATGACCAGGCAGTGTGTGGTCCTTGTAGGACATCTGGTTGATTCTCTCTTAGTCCTAGAAAATACTAAAGAAGAGACAGGAGAAGTACCCAGGGATACAGTCAGCAGGGATGAGCAAGAAGCCCTGACTTTTCTGAATTGGGCCCAGCTGAAGGAATTATAAACACAAAGAAGTTTTGAGCACCTGCACAAAACCCCAATGAGAGCAAGAGATGGAGAGAGAAGGAAGAAAGGGAAGGAGAATAAAATAGGGGGATGGAGATGTGGAGAACATGAGGAGCCCCTCCTTATCAGTGGATAAACTCTAAATACCAGAAATGCTAAAAAGTGCCAGAAACAAGTGAGACCTATGACTGACAAAACCATAGCACCCTGAAAAAAAGGAAAAAAAAAAAAGGCATGAGAAATGGCCACAGTGATCTGTGAGTCCAATAAGAGTGAAGTCTCTATCATCAGAAAAGCAGGAATTTGTATAAAAACAATCTATCATCCAATTAACTGCAAAAATGCATTCTTCTGGTGTTAATTTGCTTATGACATTTTCAGAATGCTAGGACTTAGGGTGAAGAAGGTACATTCTTCCTGGGAAAACATGAAGGAAAAATTTGTGAGCTTTTCAGTTGTCCTATCAACTTCTGTTTGCTCTCTCAGTCTCTTCTATTTATCTCATGGGGCCACTTTTCATTATACAGTGAGGTAAAGTAGCCGGGAGACTAATCGGTCTCCTCTCTCCATTGTACTATCTTTATGTGTGTATTAGTCATCATAATTTCTTCAGTAGTTACTACTAATAGTGTCTACTCTACAGGAGATGAGAAATATCTGTTTGATAGCCACTCTTTTACCAAGAAGACTGCAAACCTTGGGGGAAAACAAATTATAACCTATTTGTTATTATTCATAGCACCTATGATAGTCTTTAAAAAAGACTAAGATAAATTTTTACTCTCTCCATTCTTTCCCCACTGATACATGAAGACATGTATCACTTTTCTCATTTTGAATATGAGCTGGTCTTGAGATATACTATGCTAGCTCATTTCCCCTTGCTTTGATATGGATTTGGACAGAGGGAAGAGGAAGAAGGAGTGAGAGAGGGAAAAGGAGAGAATGCAAGGGAGAAAATAATAAGGTATTATTCTGTGTCATTATATGTTAGAAGTATGTGATCTGCTTTTTTGCTTTGATTTTATTGAGGATTACAATTAAGAGATTTTATGAATCTCTGAAGATACTTTGAACTTTGGACTTTTAAACATTGTTCAGATGTGATGGACTATGGGAACTTTTAAAGTTGGACTAAGTACATTTTGTACTTACAGCCAACAAATAAATTAGAGTAACCCAACAACCAATAACTAACAATTGCAAAAATAACAAATTATTTTTATTATAAAATTATACAATTATAAAATTGTATTAATTGTATTTATTAAAATATAACTGTACCCACCCCCACTCCCCTACCCACCCACTCCCCCTTTTTGGCCCTGGCGTTCCCCTGTACTGGGGCATACAAAGTTTACGTGTCCAATGGGCCTCTCTTTCCAGTGATGGCCGATTAGGCCATCTTTTGTTAAATATGCAGCTAGAGTCAAGAGCTCCGGGGTACTGGTTAGTTCATAATGTTGTTCCACCTATAGGGTTGCAGATCCCTTTAGCTCCTTGGGTTCTTTCTCTAGCTCCTCCATTGGGAGCCCTGTGATCCATCCATTAGCTGACTGTGAGCATCCACTTCTGTGTTTGCTAGGCCCCGGCATAGTCTCACAAGAGATAGCTACATCTGGGTCCTTTCAATAAAATCTTGCTAGTGTATGCAATGGTGTCAGCGTTTGGATGCTGATTATGGGGTGGATCCCTGGATAAGGCAGTCTCTACATGGTCCACCCTTTAATCTCAGCTCCAAACTTTGTCTCTGTAACTCCTTCCAAGGGTGATTTGTTCCCACTTCTAAGGAGGGGCATAGTGTCCACACTTCAGTCTTCATTTTTCTTGAGTTTCATGTCTTTAGGAAATTGTAACTTATATCTTGGGTATCCTAGGTTTTGGGCTAATATCCACTTATCAGTGAGTACATATTGTGTGAGTTCCTTTGTGAATGTGTTACCTCACTCAGGATGATGCCCTCCAGGTCCATCCATTTGGCTAGGAATTTCATAAATTCATTCTTTTTAATAGCTGAGTAGTACTCCATTGTGTAGATGTACCACATTTTCTGTATCCATTCCTCTGTTGAGGGGCATCTGGGTTCTTTCCAGCTTCTGGCTATTATAAATAAGGCTGCTATGAACATAGTGGAGCATATGTCCTTCTTACCAGTTGGGGCATCTTCTGGATATATGCCCAGGAGAGGTATTGCTGGATCCTCCGGTAGTACTATGTCCAATTTTCTGAGGAACCGCCAGACGGATTTCCAGAGTGGTTGTACAAGCCTGCAATCCCACCAACAATGGAGGAGTGTTCCTCTTTCTCCACATCCTTGCCAGCATCTGCTGTCACCTGAATTTTTGATCTTAGACATTCTGACTGGTGTGAGGTGGAATCTTAGGGTTGTTTTGATTTGCATTTCCCTGATGATTAAGGATGTTGAACATTTTTTCAGGTGCTTCTCTGCCATTCGGTATTCCTCAGGTGAGAATTCTTTGTTCAGTTCTGAGCCCCATTTTTTAATGGGGTTGTTTGATTTTCTGAAGTCCACCTTCTTGAGTTCTTTATATATGTTGGATATTAGTCCCCTATCTGATTTAGGATAAGTAAAGATCCTTTCCCAATCTGTTGGTGGTCTCTTTGTCTTATTGACGGTGTCTTTTGCCTTGCAGAAACTTTGGAGTTTCATTAGGTCCCATTTGTCAATTCTCGATCTTACAGCACAAGCCATTGCTGTTCTGTTCAGGAATTTTTCCCCTGTGCCCATATCTTCAAGGCTTTTCCCCACTTTCTCCTCTATAAGTTTCAGTGTCTCTGGTTTTATGTGAAGTTCTTTGATCCATTTAGATTTGACCTTAGTACAAGGAGATAAGTATGGATTGATTCGCATTCTTCTACATGATAACAACCAGTTGTGCCAGCACCATTTGTTGAAAATGCTGTCTTTCTTCCACTGGATGGTTTTAGCTCCCTTGTCGAAGATCAAGTGACCATAGGTGTGTGGGTTCATTTCTGGGTCTTCAATTCTATTCCATTGGTCTACTTGTCTGTCTCTATACCAGTACCATGCAGTTTTTACCACAATTGCTCTGTAGTAAAGCTTTAGGTCCGGCATGGTGATTCCACCAGAGGTTCTTTATCCTTGAGAAGAGTTTTTGCTATCCTAGGTTTTTTGTTATTCCAGATGAATTTGCAAATTGCTCCTTCTAATTCGTTGAAGAATTGAGTTGGAATTTTGATGGGGATTGCATTGAATCTGTAGATTGCTTTTGGCAAGATAGCCATTTTTACAATATTGATCCTGCCAATCCATGAGCATGGGAGATCTTTCCATCTTCTGAGATCTTCTTTAATTTCTTTCTTCAGAGACTTGAAGTTTTTATCATACAGATCTTTCACTTCCTTAGTTAGAGTCACGCCGAGATATTTTATATTATTTGTGACTATTGAGAAGGGTGTTGTTTCCCTAATTTCTTTCTCAGCCTGTTTATTCTTTGTGTAGAGAAAGGCCATTGACTTGTTTGAGTTAATTTTATATCCAGCTACTTCACCGAAGCTGTTTATCAGGTTTAGGAGTTCTCTGGTGGAATTTTTAGGGTCACTTATATATACTATCATATCATCTGCAAAAAGTGATATTTTGACTTCCTCCTTTCCAATTTGTATCCCCTTGATCTCCTTTTGTTGTCGAATTGCTCTGGCTAATACTTCAAGTACTATGTTGAAAAGGTAGGGAGAAAGTGGGCAGCCTTGTCTAGTCCCTGATTTTAGTGGGATTGCTTCCAGCTTCTCTCCATTTACTTTGATGTTGGCTACTGGTTTGCTGTAGATTGCTTTTATCATGTTTAGGTATGGGCCTTGAATTCCTGATCTTTCCAGAACTTTTATCATGAATGGGTGTTGGATCTTGTCAAATGCTTTTTCTGCATCCAACGAGATGATCATGTGGTTTTTGTCTTTGAGTTTCTTTATATAGTGGATTACATTGATGGATTTTCGTATATTAAACCATCCCTGCATTCCTGGAATAAAACCTACTTGGTCAGGATGGATGATTGCTTTAATGTGTTCTTGGATTCGGTTAGCGAGAATTTTATTGAGTATTTTTGCATCGATATTCATAAGAGAAATTGGTCTGAAGTTCTCTATCTTTGTTGGATCTTTCTGTGGTTTAGGTATCAGAGTAATAGTGGCTTCATAAAATGAGTTGGGTAGAGTACTTTCTACTTCTATCTTGTGAAAAAGTTTGTGCAGAACTGGAATTAGATCTTCTTTGAAGGTCTGATAGAACTCTGCACTAAACCCGTCTGGTCCTGGGCTTTTTTTGGCTGGGAGACTATTTATAACTGCTTCTATTTCTTTAGGGGATATGGGACTGTTTAGAAGGTCAACTTGATCCTGATTCAACTTTGGTACCTGGTATCTGTCCAGAAATTTGTCCATTTCGTCCAGGTTTTCCAGTTTTGTTGAGTATAGCCTTTTGTAGAAGGATCTGATGGTGTTTTGGATTTCTTCAGGATCTGTTGTTATGTCTCCCTTTTCAGTTCTGATTTTGTTAATTAGGATTTTGTCTCTGTGCCCTCTAGTGAGTCTAGCTAAGGGTTTATCTATCTTGTTGATTTTCTCAAAGAACCAACTCCTCGTTTGGTTAATTCTTTGAATAGTTCTTCTTGTTTCCACTTGGTTGATTTCACCCCTGAGTTTGATTATTTCCTGCCGTCTACTCCTCTTGGGTGAATTTGCTTCCTTTTTTTCTAGAGCTTTTAGATGTGTTGTCAAGCTGCTAGTATGTGCTCTCTCCCGTTTCTTCATGGAGGCACTCAGAGCTATGAGTTTCCCTCTTAGAAATGCTTTCATTGTGTCCCAAAGGTTTGGGTACGTTGTGGCTTCATTTTCATTAAACTCTAAAAAGTCTTTAATTTCTTTCTTTATTCCTTCCTTGACCAAGGTATCATTGAGAAGAGTGTTGTTCAGTTTCCACGTGAGTGTTGGCTTTCTGTTATTTTTTTTGTTATTGAAGATCAGCCTTAGTGCATGGTGATCTGATAGGATACATGGGACAATTTCAATATTTTTGAATCTGTTGAG
Organism: Mus musculus; assembly: GCF_000001635.26. Classification (NCBI taxonomy): domain Eukaryota; kingdom Metazoa; phylum Chordata; class Mammalia; order Rodentia; family Muridae; genus Mus; species Mus musculus. The sequence continues at coordinate 9,729,340 of NC_000072.6, read as the reverse complement.
GCCTGTTTTGTGACCTATTATGTGGTCAATTTTGGAGAAGGTACCATGAGGTGCTGAGAAGAAGGTATATCCTTTTGTTTTAGGATAAAATGTTCTGTAGATATCTGTCAGATCCATTTGTTTCATCACTTCTGTTAGTTTCAGTGTGTCCCTGTTTAGTTTCTGTTTCCATGATCTGTCCATTGGTGAAAGTGGTGTGTTGAAGTCTCCCACTATTATTGTGTGAGGTGCAATGTGTGCTTTGAGCTTTATTAAAGTTTCTTTAATGAATGTGGCTGCCCTTGTATTTGGCGCATAGATATTCAGAATTGAGAGTTCCTCTTGGAGGATTTTACCTTTGATGAGAACAAAGTGCCCCTCCTTGTCTTTTTTGATGACTTTGGGTTGGAAGTCAATCTTATCAGATATTAGGATGGCTACTCCAGCTTGTTTCTTCAGTCCATTTGCTTGGAAAATTGTTTTCCAGCCTTTTATTCTGAGGTAGTGTCTATCTTTTTCTCTGAGATGTGTCTCCTGTAAACAGCAAAATGTTGGGTCTTGTTTGTGTAGCCAGTTTGTTAGTCTATGTCTTTTTATTGGGGAGTTGAGACCATTGATGTTAAGAGATATTAAGGAAAAGTAATTGTTGCTTCCTGTTATTTTTGTTGTTAAAGTTGGCATTCTGTTCTTGTGGCTGTCTTCTTTTAGGTTTGTTGAGGTTTTACCTTCTTGTTTTTTCTAGGGCATTGTTCCCGTTCTTGTATTGGTTTTTTTCTGTTATTACCCTTTGAAGGGCTGGATTCGTGGAGAGATAATGTGAGAATTTGGTTTTGTCGTGGAATACTTTGGTTTCTCCATCTATGGTAATTGAGAGTTTGGCTGGGTATAGTAGCCTGGGCTGGAATTTGTGTTCTTTTAGTGTCTGTATAACATCTGTCCAGGCTCTTCTGGCTTTCATAGTCTCTGGTGAAAAATCTGGTGTAATTCTGATAGGCTTGCCTTTGTATGTTACTTGACCTTTTTCCCTTACCGCTTTTAGTATTCTATCTTTATTTAGTGCATTTGTTGTTCTGATTATTATGTGTCGGGAGGAATTTCTTTTCTGGTCCAGTCTATTTGGAGTTCTGTAGGCTTCTTGTATGTTCATAGGTATCTCTTTCTTTATATTTGGGAAGTTTTCTTCAATAATTTTGTTGAAGATGTTTGCTGGTCCTTTGAGTTGAAAATCTTCATTCTCATCCACTCCTATTATCCGTAGGTTTGGTCTTCTCATTGTGTCCTGGATTTCCTGGATATTTTGAGTTAGGATCTTTTTGCATTTTCCATTTTCTTTGATTGTTGTGCCGATGTTCTCTATGGAATCTTCTGCACCTGAGATTCTCTCTTCCATCTCTTGTATTCTGTTGCTGATGCTCAAATCTATGGTTCCAGATTTCTTTCCTAGGGTTTCTATATCCAGTGTTGCCTCACTTTGAGTTTTCTTTATTGTTTCTACTTCCCTTTTTAGGTCTAGTATGGTTTTGTTCATTTCCATCACCTGTTTGTATGTTTTTTCCTCTTTTTCTGTAAGGACTTCTACCTGTTTGATTGTGTTTTCCTGTTTTTCTTTAAGGACTTGTAACTCTTTGGCAGTGTTCTCCTGTATTTCTTTAAGTGATTTATTAAAGTCCTTCTTGATGTCCTCTACCATCATCATGAGATATGCTTTTAAATCTAGGTCTGGGTTTTCGGGTGTGTTGGGGTGCCCTGGACTGGGCGAAGTGGGAGTACTGGGTTCTGATGATGGTGAGTGGTCTTGGTTCCTGTTAGTAGGATTCCTACGTTTACCTTTCGCCATCTGGTAATCTCTGGAGTTAGTAGTTATAGTTGACTCTGTTTAGAGATTGTTCTTCTGGTGATTCTGTTACTGTCTCTCAGCAGACCTGGGAGACAGATTCTCTCCTCTGAGTTTCAGTGCTCAGAGCACTCTCTGCTGGCAAGCTCTCTTACAGGGAAGGTGCGCAGATATCTTGTTTTTGGACCTCCTCCTGGTCGAAGAAGAAGGCCCAAAACAGGGCCTCTCTCAGAAGCTGTGTTGCTTTGGCAGTTCCCAGAAGCTGTCAGCTTCTGTGGTGCAGACTCTCACCTGTGCAGACTAAAATCCTAAGTTCCAGGGAGTCTTGGAACCAAGATGGTGACCGCTGCTCCTGAGGCCAAGGCCGTCTCCCGAGCCAGGCGGACACCTGTCCTCTGGTCCAGATGGTGGCCGGTTATCTGCGGCCCGCCCAGGCTGCTGCCTCAGCGGCTCTGTGCTTCTGCCCGTCCCAGAAGCTGTCTGGTTCTCTGGCGCACCCTCTAACCTGTTCAGACTAATTTCCTAGGTCCCGCGGAGTCCCGGAACCCAGATGGCGACCGCTGCTGCTGAGGCTGAGGTCGCCTCCCAAGCCAGGCGGACACCTCTAATTATTTTCTAAAACACTACTACTGTGATACATCCTCAAATGTAGCAAATCATCTAACAATGACTCACAACAATCCAAAGGCAGGAAGCATAGAAAATCAGACTCAAGGTTTCAGAAATGTATGTTTGAGAGAAAGTAGGTACTTTGTGGTGACTGGAATAAGAATGGTCCCACATAAAACAGAAACAGAAACTGAAACCGAAACTGAAACCAAAACCAAAACCAAAACCAAAACCAAAACCAAAACCAAAACCAAAACCAAAACCAAAACCAAAACCAAAACCAAAACCAAAACCAAAACCAAAACCAAAACCAAAACCAAAATCAAAAAGCAGGGCATGGTGGTGCATTCCTTTAATCTCAGCACTCAGGAGGCAGAGGCAGGCCGATTTCTGATTTCCAGGCCAGCCGGGTCTACAAAGTGAGTTCCAGGACAGCCAGGGCTACAAACAGAATAAACAAACAAACAAACAAACAAAACCGAAAGAATGGCCCCACAGGCTCATATATTTGAATGCTCAGAGAGAAGTACTATTTGTTGGAGGAAGTGTTGCCACTGGGAGTATGCTTCCATATTCCAAATGCTCAAGCCAGATCCAACTCTTCCTGCTGCCTTTGGATCAAGATGTAGATCTCTCAGTTCCTTCACCAGCATCATGACAACCTGCATGCTGCCATTATGATAATGGACTAAGGTCTCTGAAACTGTAAGCCAGCCCCAGTTAAAGTGCTGTGGTCATAGCAATGGAACACTGAACAGGACACTCTTTCACAAGTAATGTTGGGAGAAATTGATATGCACTTATATAAAAATTAAAATAGGGTATATTTCCCATTGGACTCAAGTCCTACATATAATACCCAGGACCTTTAAATTTGTAGAGAAAACGTGAGCAAGTACTTGAACTCATAAGCAAAAGTATAAACGTTCTGAATATAACTTTCAAAGTATGGAAAAATGAAATGAAAAAAAAACCTGTTTTTTTTTTACAGCACGAAATAAAACAAGGAGCAGACAGTATACAGAATGAGTTAAATATAATCTTTGAAAACTACAAATTAAGCAAGGAGTTAAAATCTATAATATATCAAGAACTGTAAAAGTTATAGATGAAAATATCAAATTAATAAATGGTCTAATAACTTTAATGTAAAGTTCTCAATTGAAGAAAAACAAGTGGATTCTAAATATTGGAAAATGAGTGGCTGCCCTTGGATATCAGGGAAATTCAAATTCAAAATGCTTTGAGGTTCTATCTCACCTCAATCTGAATACCAAACCTGAGGGTTACAAAAGATGACAATGTAGGGAAGAGAAACGCTTGTCCATACCTGGTGAGACTACAAACTGAAGCAGCCACTACAGAGGTCAGTGTCATTGCCCTCAAAAATCCTCAAAATAAAACAAGCACAATACTCAGGTCTGTCTGCTCTCTGCACATGCCCCAAGGCCTCTATGCCAGCATCCCAGACTTTCACATCCATGCTGTCCACAGTGTCTATAAAATTGAACCAACATAGGTTTCTGTCATCAGATGAATGGATACAGAAAATATGAAAAATATATACCATAGGATCCTATATCATTATAAAAAGGATTCAAATCATGATACTTACAGAAAAATAGTGGTGCAATTATAAACTGAAAGATCCTGGCAGAATGTAGAAGGACACAGAAGCCCTGAAATTGGCAAGATAGACATCAGTGTTAGCAGAACTAGCTTCACTGATTTAGAAAAATAGAGGTGCACAATGCTCTGGGCCACTCCTTGAACTTGTGTGTGTCTGCCAATGTTCTGACCAGGTGTGTGCCCATTGCTGCACCTTCATTAGACTCTTTTCTTGTACCCCTCCCATACCCATTTCTTGAGAATAGACATTGTTTAGATCTGGAAATCCCCTAATCTCCCCCTTCTCCTTTTTCCCCTGAGGGCCTATCCCCTCGAGGTCGACTCCTCTGCCCCTGCGTGGGATATGAGTCGTCCCCAGAGCTCTGGCTTTCCCAGAATAAAGCCTCATGTGGTTTGCAACAAGCTCGGTCTGTCATGAGTTCTTGGGTGTCCGTTATTGTCCTGAGGCCTGAGCGAGGGGCTCTTCTCGGAGTCTTTCAAGACCATTATGTTAAATGAAATAAGTCAGACTGAGAAAAAGAAGTAGCATAGAGTTTGTCATATTCAGACTGTAGACTGTGAATGTCTATGTGTCTGTATGTCTCAGAAACGTACAAAGTAGACCGTGAGAGAGAGAAAGAACAGAGCATCGGTAAGGGAAGCAAGAGGGGAAAGAGTTCTATAAGACTGTTCACAAAACTGCACCACTTTGTCACTATTGGGAATGTGAAATAGTCTGAGTGTATTGGAAAGCTGTGTATCTATTTCTTAATAAAATAAACACATGCCTGCTGTATAACCCAGTTATCACATCCTAGGGAACTTATCTCAGGAAATGAAAACTAATAATAATATAAAATTGTATTCACAAATCCAATAGAAAATTTGTTTGTAAGATTCAAACACTGAAAACCATTTGGGTTTGTAAAGGATTACAGAAGAAGTTATATGTATGTCCATGCCATGGGATATAACTCAGAAATAAAAATTAAAAAGAGAACATGTTACTATACAAAATAAGCTGGGAAATTTCCGAGTGTTTTGCTGAGTACAGTAATCTGAATTAAAGAATATGTACTACATGATTCAATTTACATCGTGTGTGTGTGTGTGTGTGTGTGTGTGTGTGTATTGTGGCTACTAACATTTAAAGCAACTGTAATTGGAGAATTGTGGTGTAAGGAGGTACCAGGAAGGGTTTGGAGGGAAGAGAAGGAAGGGTAAATGATATACTTTATTATAATGTCAAATATTTTATAAAATATCATAGACACTTGTGATGATGGATATATTCCTTCTGAGAATGAATGGCTGTGTTGAGGTGGGATTCCACAGTTTACAAGTGCTCTCATTATTTTATTGGTGGAAATTGAGTAAGAATTTAAATGCTCTTTACAATATCCCTGCAGTTTGATGTGAATCTTGAATTATCCAAAATTAAAGAGTATAATTAACAGAGTATTTTTGTTTACCCATCTAGTTTTCTGTTTTATAGTATGGACATGAAATAGGAAGAAGTATTTATCCTCTCTGGCAGTCCTCTTGATCTCTATGAACTTATTGAGTTTTCTGTTTCTCCACTCTTGTTACAACACAGAAACTAAAGAATGAGCCTGCTTCAAAGCCAGTTGTGGAGAGGATGCATGCAATCCATCTAACTCATGTCCTTTACCTTCTGACAGAAAATACTTATCCCTCTTTATGCTAATTTACAGATCCAATTCCCTGTCTGGATCCTGAGCCTGGCTGGATTCCCAGAGTTGTCTCTTTCATTTCAATAACAAACATATTTTTTCAAACATCTCATGGGGATTAGATTAAAAGTTTTGCATCTCTTGGTCAAATTATACAGCACATTTTTTTGTTCCTTGGTTTCAGGAAGTTACTGAATGCACTATAAGCAAGGTTTAAAAGAAAGAAAGGAAAGATATATCATATTTTGATCAACAATATCATGGTTGAGGTTTGTGGTATCTGTGTTCAACTTCTGAATTCTCTCCTTTCCCGTTCAGAATTTACTCTGGTCACAGGGAATTGGGGTGAATATGTGTGGTTGATCTCACCACCCATAGCCCAAGAAACCCTGAGTCCATTTTGTCTCATACACTGTTGATCTCTTGGTTCCTTCAGATATCTGTGAATAGAGACCAGGACACTATCACAGAAAACATGCAATCTTGTGTTAAATTACCTGTCCTTATTTATTTTATCAACACTATTGACATTAAGAAGATGTATTTGGAAAAAGCATTTGACAAGATCCAACACCCATTCATGATAAAAGTTTTGGAAAGATCAGGAATTCAAGGCCCATACCTAAACATGATAAAAGCAATCTACAGCAAACCAGTAGCCAACATCAAAGTAAATGGAGAGAAGCTGGAAGCAATCCCACTAAAATCAGGGACTAGACAAGGCTGCCCACTTTCTCCCTACCTTTTCAACATAGTACTTGAAGTATTAGCCAGAGCAATTCGACAACAAAAGGAGATCAAGGGGATACAAATTGGAAAAGAGGAAGTCAAAATATCACTTTTTGCAGATGATATGATAGTATATATAAGTGACCCTAAAAATTCTACCAGAGAACTCCTAAACCTGATAAACAGCTTCGGTGAAGTAGCTGGATATAAAATAAACTCAAACAAGTCAATGGCCTTTCTCTATACAAAGAATAAACAGGCTGAGAAAGAAATTAGGGAAACAACACCCTTCTCAATAGTCACAAATAATATAAAATATCTTGGCGTGACTCTAACTAAGGAGGTGAAAGATCTGTATGATAAAATCTTCAAATCTCTGAAGAAAGAAATTAAAGAAGATCTCAGAAGATGGAAAGATCTCCCATGCTCATGGATTGGCAGGATCAACATTGTAAAAATGGCTATCTTGCCAAAAGCAATCTACAGATTCAATGCAATCCCCATCAAAATTCCAACTCAATTCTTCAACGAATTGGAAGGAGCAATTTGCAAATTTGTCTGGAATAACAAAAAACCTAGGATAGCAAAAAGTCTTCTCAAGGATAAAAGAACTTCTGGCGGAATCACCATGCCAGACCTAAAGCTTTACTACAGAGCAATTGTAATAAAAACTGCATGGTACTGGTATAGAGACAGACAAGTAGACCAATGGAATAGAATTGAAGATCCAGAAATGAACCCACACACCTATGGTCACTTGATCTTCGACAATGGAGCTAAAACCATCCAGTGGAAGAAAGACAGCATTTTCAACAATTGGTGCTGGCACAACTGGTTGTTATCGTGTAGAAGAATGCGAATCGATCCATACTTATCTCCTTGTACTAAGGTCAAATCTAAGTGGATCAAGGAACTTCACATAAAACCAGAGACACTGAAACTTATAGAGGAGAAAGTGGGGAAAAGCCTTGAAGATATGGGCACAGGGGAAAAATTCCTGAACAGAACAGCAATGGCTTGTGCTGTAAGATCGAGAATCGACAAATGGGACCTAATGAAACTCCAAAGTTTCTGCAAGGCAAAAGACACCGTCAATAAGACAAAAAGACCACCAACAGATTGGGAAAGGATCTTTACCTATCCTAAATCAGATAGGGGACTAATATCCAACATATATAAAGAACTCAAGAAGGTGGACTTCAGAAAATCAAATAACCCCATTAAAAAATGGGGCTCAGAACTGAACAAAGAATTCTCACCTGAGGAATACCGAGTGGCAGAGAAGCACTTGAAAAAATGTTCAACATCCTTAATCATCAGGGAAATGCAAATCAAAACAACCCTGAGATTCCACCTCACACCAGTCAGAATGGCTAAGATCAAAAATTCAGGTGACAGCAGATGCTGGCGAGGATGTGGAGAAAGAGGAACACTCCTCCATTGTTGGTGGGAGTGCAGGCTTGTACAACCACTCTGGAAATCAGTCTGGCGGTTCCTCAGAAAACTGGACATAGTACTACCGGAGGATCCAGCAATACCTCTCCTGAGCATATATCCAGAAGATGCCCCAACAGGTAAGAAGGACACATGCTCCACTATGTTCATAGCAGCCTTATTTATAATAGCCAGAAGCTGGAAAGAACCTAGATGCCCCTCAACAGAGGAATGGATACAGAAAATGTGGTACATCTACACAATGGAGTACTACTCAGCTATTAAAAAGAATGAATTTATGAAATTCCTAGCCAAATGGATGGACCTGGAGGGCATCATCCTGAGTGAGGTAACACATTCACAAAGAAACTCACACAATATGTATTCACTGATAAGTGGATATTAGCCCCAAACCTAGGATACCCAAGATATAAGATATAATTTGCTAAACACATGAAACTCAAGGAGAATGAAGACTGAAGTGTGGACACTATGCCCCTCCTTAGATTTGGGAACAAAACACCCATGGAAGGAGTTACAGAGACAAAGTTTGGAGCTGAGATGAAAGGATGGACCATGTAGAGACTGCCATATCCAGGGATCCACCCCATAATCAGCATCCAAACGCTGACACCATTGCATACACTAGCAAGATTTTATTGAAAGGACGCAGATGTAGCTGTCTCTTGTGAGACTATGCCGGGGCCCAGCAAACACAGAAGTGGATGCTCACAGTCAGCTAATGGATGGATCATAGGGCTCCCAATGGAGGAGCTAGAGAAAGTAGCCAAGGAGCTAAAGGGATCTGCAACCCTATAGGTGGAACAACATTATGAACTAACCAGTACCCCGGAGCTCTTGACTCTAGCTGCATATATATCAAAAGATGGCCTAGTCGGCCATCACTGGAAAGAGAGGCCCATTGGACTTGCAAACTTTATATGCCCCAGTACAGGGGAATACCAGGGCCAAAAAGGGGGAGTGGGTGGGCAGGGGAGTGGGGGTGGGTGGATATGGGGGACTTTTGGTATAGCATTGGAAATGTAAATGAGTTAAATACCTAATAAAAAATGGAAAAAAAAAAAAGAAGATGTATTTGGCTAGATTCTTATTTATCTTGAATCTAGATTATCTTGAAAGTTTCATACAATTCCATGAGCATCGTAATATATCTATTCAATCCTTCAAGATATAACTAAAGCTAAAGGAAATGGCACAATCAATTGCTTATTCTTTTTGGTGGGTTTCTATAACATGCCAGTTTACATTCCTCTAAGGACACTGTTCTTTCTAACATAACGTATAGAAGCCCCTGCTGGGGGATACAGGGGTCACCAGAAATTGAAAAGGAGAGAAATTCAGTGCAGAAAGCAATCTACCAGGACTGATAGATCTTGTCAGAGTTGGGGAAGAACCACAAACATAGGTAGCCTAGAGTAAATTGAAAACACCTAAACAAAGAAAGGAAGGGTCAGGCCAGTAGAAGTGCTGTAGTCAGAACCAGGATGGGGTGATAATGTCATAGAGGAAAGAGAGGCAGACAACCTATGGTTGACTGCATCTATACCTTTTATACATGGCACTTACTGACTCTCAGTATTCAGGTGTCTCTAGCTTTCACAGTGGTAAATTGACCTTTGACTTTTATCCTCTACAGATTAAGTAAACCTTTTTTTCTTTTTCTTTATTTTAATCGAATATTTTCTTTATTTACATTTCAAATGTTATCCCCTTTCCTGGTTTTCCCCCATAAACTTCCTATCCCATCCCTCATACCCCTGCTTCTATGAGTGTGCTCCCCCACCCACCCACCCAATTTTGCCTCCCTGTCCTCAAATTCCCCTACACTGGGGCATCGAGCCTTCACAGGACCAAGGGCCTATCCTCCCATTAATGCCTGTCAAGATCATCCTCTGCTACAAATGTGGCTGGAGCCATGGGTGCCTCTATGTGTACTTCTTGGTTGGTGGTTTAGTCTCTGGAAGCCTTGGGGATCTGGTTGTTTAATATTATTGTTCTTCCTACTGGGTTGCAAACCCCTCCAGCTCCTTCATTCTTTTCTCTAGTTCCTTCACTGGGGACCTGGAGCTCAATCCAATGGCTGGCTGTGACCATCTGCCTCCTTATTTGCCAGGCTCTGGCAGAGCCTCTCAGGAGACAGCTATATCAGGCTCCTGTCAGGATGCACTTCTTGGCATCCACAATACTGTCTGGGTTTGGTGACTGTATATGGGATAAATCCTCAAGTGGGGCAGTTTTTGGATGGGCTCTCCTTCAGTTTCTGCTCTACACTTTGTTTCCACATTTGCTCCCATGAGAATTTTGTTCGTCTTTCTAAGAAGGATTGTAGTATTCACACTTTGGTCTTCCTTCTTGAGCTTCATGTGGTCTGTAAATGATCAAGTTTTGTATATTTTCTAAATATGAAGGCATGACTGAAAATCTCTGAGCTTTCCCACTTATTAGATTTTTTCTTATTATTATTTATGCTCTTCATATTTACATTTCTTACCAAGCCATTCTTACATCCTCTCTGAATGATTCTGGTCCATCTACAAAGGACTACAGATGTCTATGATCATGTATCTTTTAAATCTCCCCTACAATTTGCTTATCGTTGACTCAAGGAGCCAGAAGTGTCAAATTTATTTTAAGTTCCTTTCATATAAAGGACACTTGACTTTAGTTACATCCAGTTCTCTGCTATGCAGGGTCTAGTATCATTCATCAGACATAAAATAATGGTACTTCTCATGTTCATGAATAGTTTATTCCCATAAGAATATTATTTTAGTAGTAATGTCCCAAATACAGACAGAATCTTACAATGACCCCATGACCTCCTTTTTTGTGTTAAAAACATAAATAATCTCCTTCCCATAAATATGTGTGGATCTATGGCAGGTGTCTATGGATACAATAGACCAAAGACAAAGGGGATTTTCAGATGTAATTAGAGATTTAAGTCAATCAGATGGAAGATTATCCTGGATAGGCCTAATTTAATCAGGTGGCATCTTTGAAGGGGGGTGGGGGAGCTGGTCTGCCTTTGAAGTTAAAGATTCTTTTTTCAATCTTGATAAATTACAAGGGAAGGATACCAGCCTTCAGGTACAAGCCAGAAAAACAGGTAGACCTTCTGTCATACAGCAGGACTCAAATGATCTAGTTTAAAAGAGGAGAGGACAATGGAATAGGAGAGGAAGTGGGGGTGGGGGGGAGAAAGTTGAAAGTACTGAATGTTTTCTCTCTTTGTGAAAGCTATATTTAAATGTCTTTAATTCTCTTTCTCTATGTTTCTATCTCTTTATCGATCTCAGTCTGTCTTTCTGTCTGTCTGTCTCTGTCTGTCCCTCTCCCCCCCCCCTCTCTCTCTCTCTCTCTCTCTTCTCTCTCTCTCTCTCTCTCTCTCTCTCTCTCTCTCTCTCTCTCTCTCTCTCTCTCTCTCTCTTTCTCTCTCTCAGTCTGTGTCAACCATTCTCTCTCCTCCAGACACTGGAATGAATGAGCTTCAAAGTGAATGTCTCTCCATAAAAGAATGTGACTAAGTTAACATTTTCATTACAGCTAAAAGAACCATCTAAAGCTGTGCTCTCATCCTTAGCCAAAAAAACTGTGGAATAATAAATATTTTAAGTAATATTAATTAATGGTGCTATAAACATTGTGATATATTTAGGTATGTTAAATATTTATTATGGGTTTTTTTTTTTTGCTTTTTTTGTTTTTGATTGTTTCTTTATTTTTAAATGAATACTTTTTCTTGAAAAACATTTGAATCACGGTGAACTTTGATGAGATTTTCCATAATCATGACTTATATTTCAAAGAGTGAATAAGAGTTGAGAAGAGGGATAGTAACTGTAAGGAGATAAAGAATATACTAAATATACTTAAGCAAGTTCTATCAATCTATACTTAAGCAAGGCTATCAATCACAATAATTTTTTGTTAATAAATAATGAAAATTGCTCAAAAACCTCACATACAAAGTACCGATGAGAATAATATCATCAACTACATTAGCATTGTACCTGTATATTAAAATATCACACAATATCCTATCAGTACATGAAAGTATTTTACATTAAACAAAACTTAAATGCACAAAGGACTAATGGTAACTACTCTTTTTGATCATTACACACTATGTACACACATTGAACTATAACACTATACTTCACAAGTTGCAATAATAAAATGGTAATTAAAAATAAACAAAACCAATTCAGGGAATACAAAGAAAAATGAAATAAACATGGAAATCGAGTCAGAATTTAAATGATTAAAAATTACAGGAGTCAATTGACAAAGATCTCTTCTAAGAAAAAGGAAAACAATCAATACTGACTTAAAAATATCACTAATGTGCATGTCACAGGACAGATATCATCTTAATATTTTTAACTAAACCAAGTAAATTTCATGGTCTCATGGTGTAAAGAAATCATCCAGTTATTCTAAAAACATTCACAATAAACAAATCACCATAAGGTCAGCTCACAGACTGCGAAGGGTGAGCGAGGGACTGAAGAAGCAACATAGCTTCTGGGACAGTCAGAAGCAACACAGCTTCTGGGACAGACCCCTTTTCTGGCTCCAGACATCCAGACACCTTCCCTGCCAGGGGAGAGGTGTCTGTTGGGGAGGGCTCTTTCAGAGCAGGTAAGGGAGCCATGTTGGGTCCCAGATCCCTCAGAGACTATTCTAAGCAGGTGAGAGTGCAGACTACAGAAGCAATGCAACTCTGGGAAAGACCACGTTTCGTGCTCAAGACATCCGGGCACCTTACCCTCCAGAGTAAAGGTGTCTGTCCGAGAAGGCTCTGACCACGAGAGCAGGTAAGAGAGCAATCTTGTGTCCGGTGTCCCTCTGAGACCAGTCTGTGCAGGTGAGCATACAGACTGCAGAGGCAACACATATTCTGGGACAGACCCTGTTTCAGGCATTCATCTTCAACCTGGAGGCAGGTCTGAATGCCAGATATCTGTGCACCTTCCCTGCAAGAGGAAAGCTTGCCTGCAGAGTGTACTCTGACCACTGAGACTCAGGAGAGAGATAGACTCCCAGGTCTGCTGACAGAGGCTAACAGAATCACAGGAGGAACAAACTCCAACCAGAGACAACTATAACAACTAACTCCAGAGATTACTAGATGGCAAAGGCAAATGTAAGAATCTTACTAACAGAAACCAAGACCACTCACCATCATTAGAACCCAGCATTCCCACCTCAGCCAGTCCTGGATACCTCGACACACCTGAAAAGCAAGACTCAGATTTAAAATCATATCTCATGATGCTGGTAGAGGACGATCAATAAGGGCTTTAATAACTCACTTAAACAAATACAGGCAAACACTGCTAAAGAGGTAGAAGTCCTTAAAGAAATACGGGAAAACACAACCAAACAGGTGATGGAATTGAACAAAACCATCCAAGACATAAAAAGGGAAGGAAAAACAATAAAGAAAACCAAAAATGAGACAACGCTAGAGATAGAAACCCTAGGAAGGAAATCTGGAATGATAGATTCGAGCATCAGCAACAAAATACAAGAAATGGAAGAGAGAATCTCAGGTGAAGACAATGCCATAGAGAATACAGGCACACCAATCAAAGAAAATGCAAAATGCAAAAGGATCCTAACTCAAAACATCCAGGAAATCCAGGACACAATGAGAAGACCAAACCTACAGATAATAGGAGTTGATGAGTATGAAGATTTTCAAGTTAAGGGGCCAGCAAATATCTTCAACAAAATTATAGAAGAAAACTCCCCCAACCTAATGAAAGAGTTGCCCATGAACATACAAAAAGCCTACAGAACTCTAAATAGACTGGATCAGAAAAGAAATTCCTCTTGACACATAATAATCAGAACAACAAATGCTCTAAATAAAGATAGAATATTAAAAGCAGTAAGGGAATGAGGTCAATTAACATATAAAGGCAGGCCTATTAGAATTACACCAGACTTATCACCAGAGACTATGAAAGCCAGAAGATCCTGGACAGATGTAATGCAGACCCTAAGAAAACACAAATGCCAGCCCAGGATACTATACCCAGCCAAACTCTCACTTACCATAGATGGAGAAATGAAAGTATTCCATAATAAAACCAAATTCACACAATATCTTTCCACAAATCCATCCCTTCAGAGGATAATAAAGGGAAAATACCAAAATAAGGATGGAAACTACACCCTAGAAAAAGCAAGAAAGTAATCCTTCAACAAACCTAAAAGAAGAGAGCCTCAGAAACAGAATCCCAACTTTTACAATGAAAATAACAGGAAGCAACAATTACTTTTCTTTAATTTCTCTTAACATCAATGGACTCAATTCCCCAATAAAAAGACATAGCCTAATATACTAGCTACACAAACAGGACCCAACATTTGGTTGCTTACAGGAAACCCATCTTACGGAAAAGGACAGACATTACCTCAGAGTGAAAAAATGGAAAACAATTTTCCAAGCAAATCCTCTGAATAAACAAGCTGGAGTAGCCATTCTAATATCAAATAAAATTGAATTCCAACCCAAAGTTATCAAAAATGACAAGGAGGGGGACTTCATACACATCAAAGGTAAAATATACCAAGATGAACTCTAAATTCTGAATATGTATGCTCCAAATACAAGGGCAGCCACATTCATTAAAGAAACTTTAGTAAAGCTCAAAGCACACATTGCACCTCACACAATAATAGTGGGAGACTTCAACACACCACTTTCTTCAATGGACAGATCGTGGAAACAGAAACTAAACAGGGACACAGTGAAACTAACAGAAGTTATGAAACAAATGGACTTAACAGATATCTACAGAACATTTTATCCTAAAACAAAAAGATATAATTTCTTCTCAGCGCCTCATGGTACCTTCTCCAAAATTGACCATATAATTGGTCACAAAACAGGCCTGAACAGAACAAAGATATTGAAATTATCCCATGCATCCTATCTGATCACCACATACTAAGGCTAATCTTCAATAACAACATAAATAATAGAAAGCCAACATTCACATGGAAACTGAACACTCTACTCAATGATTCCTGGGTCAAGGATGAAATACAGAAAGAAATTAAAGACTTTTTAGAGTTTAATGAAAATGAAGACACAACATACCCAAACTTATGGGACACAATGAAAACAGTCCTAAGAGTAAAACTCATAGCCCTGAGTGCCTCCAAAAAGAAACTAGAGAGAGCACACACTAGAAGCCTGACAACACACCTAGAAACTCTAGAACTAAAGGGAGCAAATTCACCTAAGAGGAGTAGGATGGCAGGAAATAATCAAACTCAGGGCTGAAATCAACCAAGTGGAAACAAAAAGAACTATTCAAAGAATCAACCAAACCAGGAGCTGGTTCTTTGAGAAAATCAACAAGATAGATAAACCCTTAGCCAGACTAACTGAGGGCACAGGGACAGTATCTTCATTAACAAAATCAAAAATGAAAAAGGAGACATAACAACAGAACCTGAGGAAATACAAAGCATTGTCAGATCCTACTACAAAAAGCTGTACTCACAAAAACTAGAAAACCTGGATGAAATGGACAACATCCTAGACAGATACCAGGTACCAAAGTTAAAAAAGGACCAGATTAATGATCTACACAGTCCCACTTCCCCTAAAGAAATAGAAGCAGTCATCAATAGTCTCCCAACCAAAAGTAGCCCAGGAGCAGATGGGTTTAGTGCAGAGTTCTATCAGACCTTCAAAGAAGATCTAATCCCAGTTCTTCACAAACTATTCCACAAAAGAGAAACAGAAGGTACTCTACCCAACTCATTCTATGAAGCCACAATTACTCTGATACCTAAACCACACAAAGATCCAAGAAAGAAAGAGAACTTCAGACCAATTTACTTTATGAATATCGATGCAAAAATTCTCAATAAAGTTCTTGCTAACCGAATCCAAGAACACATCAAAACAATCATTCATCCTGACCAAGTAGGTTTCATCCCAGGGATGCGGGGATGGTTCAATATATGGAAATCCATCAACGTAATCCAGTATATAAACAAACTCAAAGACAAAACCCACATGACCATCTCGTTAGATGCTGAGAAAGCATTTGAGAAAATCCAACACCCCTTCACGATAAAAGTCTTGGAAAGATCAGCAATTCAAGGCCCATACCTAAACATAATAAAAGCAATCTATAGCAAACCAGTAGCTAACATCAAACTAAATGAAGAGAAACTCAAATCAACCCCAGTAAAATCAGGGACTAGACAAAAGGCTGCCCACTTTCTGCCTACCTATTAAATATAGCACTTGCAGTTCTAGCCAGAATAATTTGACAACAAAAGAAGATCAAGGGGATACAAATTGGAAAGGAAGAAGTCAAAATATCACTATTTGCAGATGATATGATAGTATATATAAGTGACCCCAAAAATTCCACCAGAGAACTCCTAAACATGATAAACAGCTTCAGTGCATTAGCTGGATATAAAATTAACTCAAACAAATCAATGGCCTTTCTCTACACAAAGGATAAATGGACTCAGAAAGAAATTAGGGAAAAAACATCCTTCACAATAGTCATAAATAATGTAAAATACCTTGGTTTGACACTAACTAAGGAAGTGAAAGATCTGTATGATAAGAACTTCAAGTCTCTGAAGAAAGAAATAAAGAAGATCTCAGAAGATGGAAAGATATCCCATGCTCATGGATTGGCAGGATTAATATAGTAAAAATGGCTATCCTGCTGAAAGCAATCTACATTCAATGCTATCCCCATCAAAATTCCAAATCAATTCTTCACTGAGATAGAAAGGGCAAATTGCAAATTCATCTGGAATAATAAAAAACCTAGGATAGCAAAAACTGTTCTCAACAATAAAAGAACCTCTGGTGGAATCAGCATGCCTGATATTAAGCTGTACTATAAAGCAATTGTGATAAAAACTGCATGGTACGTGTACAATGACAGACAGGTAGATCAATGGAATAGAATTTAAGACCCAGAAATGAATCCACACAGCTATGGTCACTTGATCTTTGACAAGGGATCTAAAACCATCCAGTGGAAAAAAGACAGCATTTTCAAAAAATGGTGCTGGCACAAGTGCCGGTTATCATGTAGAAGAATACGTATTGATCCATTCCTATCTCCTTGTACAACGATCAAGTCTAAGTGGATCAAAGACCTCCACATAAAATCAGAAACAATGAAATTAATAGAGGAAAAAGTGGGGGAAAGCCTCGAAGATATGGGCATAGGGCAAAATTTCCTAAACAGAACAGCATTGCTTTGTGTTATAAGATCAAGAATTGACAAATGGGACCTCTTAAAATTGCAAAGCTTCTATAAAGCAAAAGGCACTGACAATAAGACAAAAAGGCCACCAAAAATTGAGAAAGGGTTTTTACCAATCCTAAATCTGATAGGGGACTAATATCCAATAAATACAAAGAGCTTAAGAAGCTGGACTCCAAAAATTCAAATAACCCCATTAAAAAATATATGGTACAGAGCTAAACAAACAATTCTCAACTGAGAAATACCAAATGGCTGAGAAGCACCTTAAAAAATATTCAACATCCTTAATCATCAGGGAAATGCAAATCAAAACAACCTTGAAATTCCACCTCACATCAGTCAGAATGGCTAAGATCAAACATTCAGGTGACAGCAGATGCTGGTGAGGATGTGGAGAAACAGGAACACTCCTCCATTGCTGGTGGTATTGCAAGCTTGTACAACCACTCTGGAAGTCAGTCTGGAGGTTCTTTAGACAATTGGACATAATACTACCAGAAGATCCAGCAATACCTCCCCTGGGCATATACCCAGAAGAAGTTCTAACTGGTAATAAGAACACATTCACCACTATGTTCATAGCAGCCTTATTTATAATAGCCAGAAGCTGGAAAGAACCCAGATGTCCCTCAACAGAATAATGGATACAGAAAATGTGGTACATTTACACAATGGAGTACTACTCAGCTTTTAAAAACAATGAATTTATGAAATTATTGGGCAAATAGATGCATCTGGAGGATATCATCCTGAGTGAGGTAACCCAATCACAAAAGAAGTCATTAGATATGCACTCACTGATAAGTGGATATTAGCTCAGAAACATAGAACACTCAAGATACAATTTGCAAGACTCAAGAAAATCAAGAAGAAGACCAATGTGTGGTACTTCGTTCCTCCTTAGAATAGGGAACAAAATACCCATGAAAGGAGTTACAGAGACAAAGTTTGGAGCTAAGATGAAAGGATGGACTATCCAGAGGCTGCCCCACCCAGGGATCCATCCCATAATCAACCACCAAACCCAGACACTTTTGCATATGCCAGCAAGATTTTGATGAAGGTACCCTGGTATAGGTGTCTCATATGAGGCTATGCCAGTGCCTGGCAAATACAGAAGTGGATGCTCACAGTCATCTATAAGATGGAACACAGGTTCCCCCAATGAAGAAGCTAGAGAAAGCACCCAAGGAGCTGATGGTGTGTGCCACCCTATTGGTGGAACAACAATATGAACTAACCAGTACCTCCAGAGCTCGGGTCTCTTGCTGCATATGTAGCATAAGATGGCCTAGTTGGCCATCACTGGGAAGAGAGGCCCCTTGGTCTTGCAAACTTTATATGCCCCAGTACAGGGGAATGTCAGGGCCAAAAACTGGGAGTGGGTGGGTAGGGGAGCAGGACAAATGCTTTCGGGATAGTATTTGAAATTTGAAATGTATATAAAGAAAATGTCTAATAAAAAATTTTTAAAAAGAAAAAAAATCACCACTTCTATCAGATTATGAAAATGGCTGTGGAAAGCAATTCACTGCAGTCCTCTAGTAAAACGTTAAAGCAGAGCAATGCCACCCTGTCACCATTTTCTTATTCCATGATGGACAACTGAAAATGGAACCCCTATTGCATATCTTTGCTCCACTATGTTCATAGCAGCCTTATTCATAATAGCCAGAAGCTGGAAAGAACCCAGATGCCCCTCAACAGAGGAATGGATACAGAAAATGTGGTACATCTACACAATGGAGTACTACTCAGCTATTAAAAAGAATGAATTTATGAAATTCCTAACCAAATGGATGGACCTGGAGGGCATCATCCTGAGCGAGGTAACACATTCACAAAGGAACTCACACAATATGTACTCACTGATAAGTGGATATTAGCCCCAAACCTAGGATTCCCAAGATATAAGGTACAATTTGCTAAACACATGAAACTCAAGAAGAATGAAGACTGAAGTGTGGACACTATGCCCCTCCTTAGAATTGGGAACAAAACACCCATGGAAGGAGTTACAGAGACAAAGTTTGGAGCTGAGATGAAAGGATGGACCATGTAGAGACTGCCATATCCAGGGATCCACCCCATAATCAGCATCCAAACGCTGACACCATTGCATACCCTAGCAAGATTTTATTGAAAGGACGCAGATGTAGCTATCTCTTGTGAGACTATGCCGGGGCCTAGCAAACACAGAAGTGGATGCTCACAGTCAGCTAATGGATGGATCACAGGGCTCCCAATGGAGGAGCTAGAGAAAGAACCCAAGGAGCTAAAGGGATCTGCAACCCTATAGGTGGAACAACATTATGAACTAACCAGTACCCCGGAGCTCTTGACTCTAGCTGCATATTTAACAAAAGATGGCCTAATCGGCCATCACTGGAAAGAGAGGCCCATTGGACACGTAAACTTTGTATGCCCCAGTACAGGGGAACGCCAGGGCCAAAAAGGGGGAGTGGGTGGGTAGGGGAGTGGGGGTGGGTGGCTATGGGGGACTTTTGGTATAGCATTGGAAATGTAAATGAGCTAAATACCTAATAAAAAATGGGAAAAAAAATAAAAAAAAATAAAAAATGAATCATCTCGAACTATATTAAGAAAACACTGGAAGCATAAGAAAGGAGATGATCAGAGGGGACTTCTTAAGGCCACTTTTGAATTCCCAATAGACTAGGAAGTTAAAAATAAAGACATTTAAATAATATATATAAAAAAAAAGAAATTATGACATTCTTGTCGAACAGAAAGCCATCACACACATGATGTTTTATTGTTTGAAATAAATGCTTACAAAGGCATGAAAAGTTAAAGAATGAAGCAGAAATGCTAGATAAACTGTGTGATAGGAAGGCATAAGAGGAAATACGAGGATGAGTAATTAGCACTAAACACACATTTTAAATTTTCATATGGAAAAACTAATGCTATATTATTTCCTAAAATATATGCATACAAATATATAAAAAATGAATTTAAATGTAGTTACCTATAATGGAGCAACAGCACCCTACTGAAAACCACAAACTAACAATCGAAAAACCCATTGACAATAACATTTTTTTTTTTTTTGCAGTTGTTGGCAAGTGAAGTCCTATAGACCATCAAAGACTACAGACTATTGCCAGTGATACTGAACCTGGGGGTATCTTATTGCCCAAAACATTACATTCTTGAGTCACAGATCACGAAGAAATCAAGATAGTACTCACCTGAAGTTTCATCCTTATAGGCTAGCTACCCAACATGGTGGAAGTTACTATACCTGCTACTGGAATAAAACAGTAATTACCATTCTTACTCAACTATGATCTCTGTAAGCTACAATAAGGAACAGCCTGGCAAGACTTGCCCACTAGTGCAATAGTGGCAGAATATCATCATAGTAACCGGCTACTTTGAATTATACTTAAGGCCATACCTGGTATTATTATTTTGGGTCAATTCCCCCTGGCTAGACAAAAACCACAGACTATAGTTAAGGACCTATTACTATTGATCAGATCAATTACAACAGTACTTAAATAATTCATAGTGGCTTATCATCACACCCAAAGATTGGTTCATTTCTGAGATTTCATAAGAGAAAGTTTTATTTATTTTATTTTTTAGTACATGGCAATAAATACCAAGTCCTGCAACTAGTAAAAGTCAAGTAAATATGAGACTGTATAGTGCTAAGCCTTAAGTGGGACATCTATAGCATACTTCCTCCTTCCAAAATTCAGAGATAAGTACAGAAGAGGCAGAGGAAGCATATGACCACAAGCAAGAAATATTTTCAAATATATGCAAGTTCAACTAGGCAAAATGCTAGAATAGACTGGGGACGAATGGGCAGGAAATCCCTCTACAAATTAAAGAGCAATTAGCAATTGATAACTGATGAGAAGAGAAATATGCATTCTTTAAACATGTGGCTTAGGAAAGGCTGATTTTACTCCAGTGGAGGGCTACCCACCTAAGTACCTATAAGAATCATCAACTGTTTTTGATGGCATCTTAGTCAGTGTTCTATTGCTGTGAAGATACACCATAACCAAGGCAAGCCTTATAAAAGAAAGCATTTTATTGGGGATAGTTTCAGTATACAGTTTCATGGCCAGAAGCATTGCCGCATACAGGCAGATGCGATTCTGGAGACTACCTCTGTATCCATGGGCAGCAGGAAGAAAAATCACTGGGCTTGACATGGGCTTTTGAATCCTCAAAGCCCACCTCCAATGGCACATTCCCTCCAACAAAGCCATAACGACTAACAAGTCCACATCTACTCCAACAAAGTCACATCTTCTAATCTTTTCAAATAGTGCCATTTGAATTCAAATATATGAGACTATAAGGGTCATTTTTATTCATACCAGGCACCCATCCATAGGCTTTGTCATATCATAGTGCAAAAATGTATTCAATATAACTTTAAAAGTCTCATAGTCTATAGTTGAAGCACTGTTTAAAAGTCCGGTGTTTAAAGTGTCTTCTGAGACCCATGACAATCACTTAACTGTAACCCTCTGGAAAAATCAAATGGCAGAACACATACTTTCAACATGCAATGACACAGAATAATTAATGTCCCAAGTAGAATGAAAAGGATCATAATGAGGTGTAGCTTTCCAGCAGCCATGGATGAACTGGGTACCTGAAAAGGAGGCTGTAAATGAAAAAGGACTGGGGAGTAAGGGGGTCGGGAGGGGGGGATGAGAGAAGGATGAAGCCAAAACAAATGTTTCTGATCAAGGCTCAAAGTTTAATATTTAGCACTGTGTTTATATAAGGTGAGCCCACAGACCCCATCCTTTGTTTCAGCTGGATTATGTTGCTTTGTTTCAGCTGGATTATGCTGCAAAGCAAGCTCAGCAGGCTGTGTGCTCCTGTAGGAAACTGTACGTGTGGCAAGGCAGAAGACTCTACCTAGGTCTGTGGAAGACTCAGCCTAGGTCGTTAAGGTCCTACTGTGGCAAACTCTTAAGGTGTATTTAGCCTGCTCAAGGCAGGGGTAGGGCACAATGAGGAGATACTGAACCAAAGCAAGACTGAAAACCAGTTTGGACAAATTTCAAACTCTGTATCTCCATGTCTAATGTCAAAGTGCCATTCAGATATCCACTCAGTTCCAGCTTTTTTCACTATAACACAGTTTTCTCTCTTGGGCTGTGCTCTCACCCTGTAAGCAACTTTTCTTAGCAGATATCCCACAACTCTGGCATCTCCAACATCTTGAGATCTCCAAAGCAATCCAGGCTTCACATTTATAGCTTCACACAATAGCCTCTCTAGGCCTCCACAGAGAGCACTACTGACATATGTCTGGCTTTAGGAGCTTTCCTTTTCCATAAGAAGAGACCTTATAATCCCTTACTTGTATTCTAGACCATAAAGCCAGAACCATGCATCCAAAGCTGCCGAGTACTCCTGCTTTCTGGATTTAGATGGTTTCCTTCACGGCTTAAGTTTTTCTTTATTCACTTTCACAAACTGGAAGCTTAGGTGGGTAGAGTCTTGCCCTAAGGTTACTTCCACATAGCATGAGGGTTTTCTTTAAACTTTTTGTCTTCCTGAGCACTGGATTCAGCTCCTTACACTTTCTGGTACTGCTTTGCAGCTCAAATTGTATATGTTGCATTTTCCTTGCTTAGTTTCCTCTTTTTCTTTAAATATCTGCATAATAGTAACCACTTAATAACCATATATGATAAAGTCTTGAAATTTACTCTGTCAATGTCATTAATTCAAAACTCTTCCATTTAGACACAGATAGACTTTTAATTATGAGGAGGCAGGAGGGGCACAAAGCCAGAAAGCCATATACTTTCTTTAGCAGAGCATTACAGGAATGATCTTTAAGTCACTTATTAATATTCTTCTTCTCTGAAACCTCTAGAGCTGCTCTCATTACTGCTGCCTCACATTTCTACGTGCATTGACCATTGGATCCTGCTTAAAGCATGTAACTGGTTTCTTTATTCATTCTCAAAATACACGATCTGCCCACAAGCAGCATGGTCAGGCCTGTCACAGCAGTGCCTGGCTTCCTGGTAGCAACTTCTGTCTTAATTGGTGCTCTACTGCTGTGAAGAGGGAGAGAGAAAAAGGAAGAAAGAGAGAGGGGAGAGAGAGAGAGAGAGAGAGAGAGAGAGAGAGAGAGAGAGAGAGAGAGAGAGAGAGACTCAAGACAGCTCTTATAAAAGAAACCATTCAATCAGTGCTTCCTTACAGTTTCAAAGGTTAGTCCATTATCAACATGGTCAGAAGCATGGTGACACAAAACCTGATGTCCTGCTGGTGAAATCATTGAGAGTTCTGCATCCAGATCTGCAGGCAGCAGGAAAGAAAAACATTGGGCCCAGAATGGGCTTAGGATAGTCCAAAATCCAACCCAGGTAACACACTTCCTCAAACAATGCCACACCTACTTCAACAAGACCACACCTTCCAATCCTTTCAAACAGTGTCACTCCCTAAACTTTCAAATAGTTGCAGCTATGGGGTCATTCTTATTCAAACTATTACAGATGGCTTTTAAACAAACAAATGAGGGGAAAATAAGTTGAAGATTAAGGGAAGGTAAATGTAAAAGAAATATACAGCAAACCAGTAGCCAACATCAAGCTAAATGGAGAAAAACTTGAAGCAATCCCACTAAAATCAGGGACTAGACAAGGCTACCCATTCTCTTCCTACCTACTCAATTTAGTACTTGAAGTTCTAGCCAGAGCAATTCGACAACAAAAGGACGTCAAAGGGATACAAATTGAAAAGGAAGAAATCAAAGTCCCACTATCTGCAGATGATGTGATATTTCACCAGATTCCAAAAATTCCACCAGGGAACTCCTACAGCGGATAAACAACTTCAGCAAAGTGTCTGGATATAAAATTAGTTCAAACAAATCTGTAGCCTTCCTATACCCAAAGGATAAATGGACTGAGAAAGAAATTAGTGAAACAACAACCTTCACAATAGTCACAAACAATATAAAATATCTTGGTGTTAAATTATCTGTACAACAAAAACTTCAAGTCTCTGAAGAAAGAACTTGAAGGAGACCTCAGAAGATGGAAACATCTCCCATGCTCATGGAGTGGCACGATTAATATAGTAAAAATGGCCATCTTGTCAAAAGCAATCTACAGATTCAACACAATCCACATCCAAATTCTAAATCAATTCTTCATAGAGTTAGTAAGAACAATTTCCAAATTCATCTGGAATAACAACAAAAACAAAACAAAACAAAACAAAAACATGATAGTAAAAACTATTCTCAGGAATAAAAGAACTTCTGGCAGAATCATCCCTGACTTCAACCTGTACTACAGAGCAATCCTGATAAAAACTGCATGGTATTGGTACAGTGACAGGCAGATAGATCAATGGAATAGAATTAAAGACCCAGAAATGAACCCACACACCTATGCAAAACTTGATCTTTGAAAAAGGAGCTAAAACCATTCAGAAGAAAAAAGACAGTGTTTTCAGCAAATGTTAATCCATCCCACATGCAGACATTAACCCAGATACTATTGCTGATGCCAAGAAGTACTTGCTTCTGAGAGGCTCTGCCAAATCCTGACCAATAGAGATGAGGATGCTCTCAGCCAACCATTGGACTGAGCACAGAGTCCCCAATGAGGAGTTAGGGGAAGGACTGAAGGTGCTGAACGGCCCTTATCTGGCATTAGTGGGAGGGGAGGCCCTTGTTCCTGTCAAGGCTTGATACCTCAGTGTAGAGGAATGCTAGGGCAGTGAGGCAGGAGTGGGTAGGTGGGTTGGGGAGCACTCTCATATAAGTAGGGTAATGGGGGATGGAATAGGGGTTTTGCAGTGGAGAAATCGGGAAAGGGGATAACATTTGAAATGTAAATAAAATTTCCAATTATAAAAACAACATAAGATATACATAATAAATCCTAGAATAAACTAAAAATAAAAAAAAAAAGAGGTCTTGGGCAGACCAATCATAGATATCCAACTGTGGCTGTGAGTTCATGATTATAATGGCTGAGTCTATTCTATAGGAGGCTTTTTCATAGCCCTCTCTGCCATCTTCTGTTTTTGTTTTGTTTTGTTTTGTTTTGTTTTTCATTCTTTCCACTCCTTTTCCATAATACAGTGTTCCTTGAACCTTACCTAAGTCTTCATTAGGACTGAGTATTCATTTGCCTCTTATTCTCAGCAACTTGCTCTACTTACAGGACCAGGAGGCATGCTCTACTTATAAGACCAAGAGCTGTTCATATTCAGTATTTATATTTCCTGGTCCAGGAACAAAGACAAAAAGTCATTCTAACACCAACATGGGACCTGGAAAAGCAGCAGCAAGCCCTGGTGTATCCCCCTTCACTGTCATTAGCAGACTGAAAAATAGCTTTAATTTTATTTGCACTTATATAAAATAAATCACCATAACTCCTAAAGGAAGCATCTTTATAATACTCTTTATTTTCTATTTTTAAAATGAGAAAGGACTTGTAGACATTAAGGTGCTTAGAAAATCAGGTGGGACAGTATCCCTGGTAATATGGTATGCTTAAGGACTACACATCTATACTGAATTGTGAATAATCATCTCAGTTTTTAGTCTAAATGTTAATGAAGCTGATGACATAAGAGTCAATTTTCTCTTTATTAAGAAGACTAGAGCTCAAACTCATAAACATTCTTCAAAAATTCTTATAAGGGCAATAGCAATATTTAAAATATGAATAATTTATTTTAAATTAGAATTCTTCTAAACAAATAATATTAAAAATATATATATAATTTCTTTTCATGGAATACTGTTTTCTTCATTTAAGAGACTATGACATGTTTTCTTGTCCACACAGAAATTTTAAGTATTTTCTGGAGTTAAAAAAAAATAGCATGAATAAACTAACAACATTTTCATGTAAATGTTTTTATATCCAATCTGTTTTGTGGACCAATAATGTTACTGCATTATCATATCTGTAACATTTTCCAAACTTCACAGTTCTAAAATGTGTCCATATGATATCATTTAAGAGAGAGTAGAATTTGTCATTTATAATTTAATAAATGGTAAACATATTATAATCACCATTTCATCATTTCACTTGGCAATTGTTTAAAAAAAAAAAGCAACTAGTTTGTTTCTCAAACTGGTTAGTTCCTATATAGATTTTAAAGCCAGAGATTGATGCTGCTCAGTCCTGTGGAAAAGAAGTGAAAGGGGACCAGAACTTATCCTGGGCCAGTCCTTGTGCAGGGCAAATGGATTACTATGTTTAATTCTATAAAATGTAAATGGGTGAAAAGGAGTTTAATTTCTTTCAAGTTAAAACAAATATAAATATGTTCATCAATTGTAACTGTACTCCACAACATCCATAAAATTATACATTTTAATTGATAGTTGGTTTCTGTTATATGTATTTTAATTGATAGGGCTTCTTTTCTCTCTCTCTAATTGGCTCTGTTTGTTGCAAAAGTAGGTAAGTATTACACTTAGCTGTGGGTATAAGGATGAAAGTTGGAATGCACTTAGGGGTTATGTTGGTGTATTAAAGTGACATAACTTCTGCACCCAAGGCTCCGGGACCATTGTGGAGAGCTTTCTTACTGCCTTTCTAGACTATAAGAGCCAGGAGAACAAAGGAACAAGAAGCTACATCAATGAAGTCTCACCAGATTGTTGCCTAAACATGAGCTGAACAAAGAGAATAGCAGCAGGTATTCTATTATGGAAAGGGATTACTTCAACCCTAGACAAAAACTACAGGCAATTTAGGAATGCTGAGAGGGGCAAGAAATAGTTTCCAGGGAAAAGCACATTAACTGGTTATCTAATAGCAAATAATCAGCCCTGAATATATTCACGACAGTAACATTATACAGATTGAATAAGTTCTATATATTTATTCAGGAATATGTCTACATAGACAGAAGTGTGTATGTGTGTAAAATATACTTATTAGATACATATAAATATATATTTATATATTTATGTTAAAACAACTGATAGAAAAGAGGTAATGTAATTGAAAGGAAGTAATGAAGGTTTTATGGAAGATTTGGAGGGAAGAAGAGAAGGGGGAAATGATACAATTATATTAACAAAAATAAGTGAATTATTTTAAATATGCATAAATAAAAATTCTAAGTTTCAACATCATTTGAACAGCAAAGAGAAATAGCTCAAGGAAATTCTAGAATTGGTGGAAATTTTGAGATGGTAAATCAGAGCAGTTCAATGGGAAACCTCTTCCCCTGGACACTGAATGTCATCTGTGCTGTCATTGCCCCACTATGCTGCATGTCTCTACAAATATCAAACATATATCTGCTTTTGTCCTTCACATCTTTCAAAATTCGAAGTTCAAATTCAAGTGAAGAATAAAAGAGCTTACATTATATATTTTTTGTCCTGATGTCAGAATTCAGGAAGCAAAGCATTTACTCTTTATCCTTTATACTCATGTTCTCTCTCTCTCTCTCTCTCTCTCTCTCTCTCTCTCTCTCTCTCTCTCTCTCTCTCTCTCTTCTCTGTCCATGGAACAAAGTACTCAAGAATAAGCTAATTCTGGTAGCCCTGATCTCTTCTAGCCTTAGTTTTGAAAAACATAAGAATAAATCTATTACATATTAGTTTTAAATTCTTTTTAAATTACTATAGACTACCATTTTTATTTATATATAAGATATATAAACACTAAATGATCTATTAACTTCTCAACTACTAGATAAAATTTATATTATGTACCGTGTAAGATTATTTGGAAGATTGTAGAAATGATACTTCTGTCACAAAACTATTACTTGACATGTGAATTGAGAACTTTGCAACCTGCAAAGCAAAGTCTTGATATGGTCTGAATTCAGAAGGACAGGTCAATTTTAAAAGGATTCCCAAGGATAGAAAACAACACCTGATCAATACACCGATATATGAGCTGATAAAATAAGATTTTTTTTCAGGATAATATTACTCCATCCATATTCACTCTTATTTCATTGGGGAAAAATGGCATTAGAGAAATGCCTAGGAAATAGAGAATGCTACATACATTGGTATATCATTGCAATGCTTATGTCTGGAGACTTGCTAGAATTGAGATTCAAACATAATAACCTCCAACATCATGACTAACCAAATAATAGCTCAAAATGGCCAAGGCTAATGACCTAGTTATAGGGGTTCGGGTTGGACAAATCACAGATCAATTCTATTTACTAACGGTTGGCACAATTTCACCAAAATGTCACTTTTGAACAAACAACACTTGTAATTAACATTTCCTGATCATTATGTGAAATTAAACAAACCAAGGTGAAATTCTGCTTAGGTCACAATTGTGTATTTACCCAAGGTTCTAGACATAACAAAATATATATGACATGAAAATAGCAGGTGACAGTCATTCCAAGGTGTTGAGAGAGAATCATCTCCAGAGGTGATAATTTTAATTAACATAAAACACAAAAAGAAATATTAATGAACTAAATATTTATGAAATGAGCTGTTTTATGAGTAAATACAACATACTATGCTGAAATACAAATTGGACAAAAAGACTAAGACACAAATTGTTAAAGCCTCCAATTTTTCTGAATTCAAAACTCATTTAAAAGGCTCTGGGATGGCTCTCTAGATAGGAATTTTGTTTACTAATACAGAAGGGCATCTCATGTCTTCTGACTTCTACATATACATCCATAGACACAGGTATAGATACACACAGATCTACAGCAAACACACACACACACACACACACACACACACACACATTATGTGTTGTTTAATAGATTTAACACAATGAAATTATGAACCTCTATCATTAGATATGAAAATTAGACAAATTAGAGTGTATAGAAAATAAAGGAAATTGACTATTAAACTAAAACTAGAGAAATATGTTTTGTTAAATGTAACATAGAAATATTTGAAATGTTAATATAAAGAATTGAGAGGTACTTGTATTGTGGGTTAAATATATAACATCAATACGTTATTTCAAGATAGATTATGAAATTAAACCTAGTATCAAGAGAAATAGCCCATCTGCTGAGTCAAATTGAGAGTTCATTTTTATAATTAGATAGAAATGTATATGAAGCAAGTATTCCATGTTCTCACTAGCATTCTGTCATCTCTTTTGTCGAGAATTTAGAGAATGCACTAGGAATTCCCTATGGACACATTTAATGGAGCACTTAGGAGCTTAGGAATTTTTGGCTATCACTATATTTAATAAGGCTCGGTATTGAAGAGTATAATACCAAACAAGGTTCAAAAACCCTCACACATTCCTGAATTAGGCATGCAACATGCACACTCACAAAGATTTGCAGGTGTCACCACTTATTACCAAATAAGTGGAAATTTTATGTGTTAAAATATCACTATAACAATGATTTAGTAATTAAATGATTTAGTAATTAAATTTGCATCTCATTGGACAACTAGAAAAGACACACCTCTAAGATATCCTACATTGACGGGTAGAAATGTACGTGACTTTAAAGGACAAAATGTAATAAAATATTAGAGCTATTAGTAACAACAATGAGGCAACAATGACTCTGATCCTAAGGATGATGGACTTGTCCTTTATTCGATAAATCAATAAGATAAGGGAAAGGACCCAAAGAGGGATGAAAAATATTCAGTTTTTATTTTCGTGGATTATAACATTAATTGTTTTATTCAATTAAAAATTTCAAGGTCCTTTCTGCAATCTTTATACCAACAATTAGAAATATCCACATGGGAAAGACTGAAAAAAAAATCATTGTCCTCATGAAAACATTAGTCAATTTTGTGTGGTCTCTATCATTAAGATTCACTTTAATTTAGAATTTAGTGAATAGATTTCTCCTCTGAACAGACTAATTCTTATAAACTCCAAAGAATTTAGAATTCATGCATCAAATGTTGGGACAAGCCCTTGTGCTTGTACAAACATTCTGTTAGTAATAACATAATCATCTATATGGAAATTACCTCAGAATTATCAAATAGATATTTTTATGATCACTTTTTATATTAGTATGTTATACTGAAAATATAGACCTTCAAATATATTTTAACTTTCCAATTATTATCATAGTATATTCCATTTGAAAGACATTCCTCTCTTGTTAAATATTCAAAATAAGACTATCATCTGGTTAAGTAAAAATTTTTAGAATTATTTGTTGTACATATGTATGTGTAGCAGTTGTGAGTAAGCAATTCTATGTGATACTAATATCCTGAAAAACCAAGCAATTGTAGATGTATTTTTGTATTTAACCCTGAATAACCTACTCAGCATGTTGTAGAGAATGTTGCCAGGGCATGCTATTCTTTGAAAATAGAATGCTTGTTTAAGGGTAAAGATTGTAACACGGGTCAAGCCGGAAAAATATTAGAATATTTTTATTGCTAATCACACAACATATTAGTATCAAAATATCTAAGAGCCAATGCTTATACATTTGTTATATCATAATTATGATACTGTTCTCTTTCCACATATTTAGGATGGACTAAGCTTTTTCTAAGTTATATGGGGCATAATGAAATTGGGAATTTTTAATTGAGTTCATTTATCAATGAATTATATAGCTAGCCCAGATGCTTTGTAGCCAAAAATTCATGCAAAGGGATACATTATTCAAGTAAGCTCCAGTTTAGCTGTCAACCATGATCAAATTAATAGGGTAATTGCTAAATCACTATTTTGTATAGAACTACAAAGACACACATTTAGAGACCCTGTGCTGTGTGTTTCAAAGCACTGAGAGCATTTTTAATCTAAGCAGCACCCCAGAGCCAAATAGACCCTACTGCTTTCCTAGCAGTGACCTACACACTGGGAATAATGCAATTAATAAAAATCCCCGGAGTCTAAGATGAAAATGCAAAATATTTTTTATTTCTCTGGAGTCACTGAAATGTTCATTTTCTCTAAAATGGTATCTGTAAAAAATATTCAAAGCTAAGCACACTATTCAGAAAACAAAGAAAGGCATTTTAATTAAAACAAGTACGTGCTTTTTATTTGATTTCTTTTCTTGAAAAATTCCAAGGCTGACAATAAACTCAAAATCCAGATTGTCTTATATGTGACATTTGCTTTCATAAACCATGCAGTTATCAAGAGCTAATCCTGTAGAGAAACTAATCAAGGAAGGTGTTACACAAATGCAAAACATATGATTAAAGAGGGGAAGGCAGATCTCATGCAAAGAACTGAATATTATAATGAAATTGCCACTGAATGGAGATGTGAAGACTTCAAGCTCACTTTAATTAGGGCACTGAGTGGAATCCCCTAAGACCAACAAGAATTGAACAGCTAATAATCAGTTTGTTCTTCGCTGATTACCAGTTAATCATGTCCCAAACACAACCATGGTCCCCTCTCTAATTATGAATACATTTTCAGACCTCTCCTTTAATCTCCACACTTTTTAGGGGTATACAAATCTTAATCAACTAACTGTACAAGTGCCTACAACCAACAAATACCTTGAAAACCCTTCCTACTGTTTAGCAAGTAAATATTTGTATCCTTTTGTACCACAGTGGTAAACATTGGCTAATCTTCTGAGGAGGGAAGAGCTCCGAAGGCAAGGAGGAAAGAGTATAGGGCTTATGTTTTCCAAATAAAGATTTACTTTCCATACAAATTGCACATTCTTTATGGAAATTTGAAAGAACATAGGAAAGTGAGATAAAGACATCCACATAAGTATACAATGAAAAGAAAAACATTAATAAAAATTCTTGTCATTATTTTTATATTTTTGTACAGAAGGAATGTTTTTTATGTTCTTATAGTTCAAAATAATATCACATCACATTATTATAATTTAACAGCATGTGATCTATCAAGATAATTTTATTTTTTATTTTTATTTTTAAAATGCTACAGAATATATTTTAATAATATCCTTATCTCATTCCAAAAAAAAAAGAAATACTCAAAACAAACAAAAATCACATTTAAAATAAAAATAAATTTATTATATGTTGGCTGATTATCCCTGACCATGGTAAAATTGGAAAGGTTCTGTAAGGCAAAGGACATAGTAATTAGGACAAATCGGCAACCTACAGATTAGGAAAAAAATCTTCACTAACTCCATATCCAAGAGAAGGCTTATGTCCAAAATATAAAGAACTCAAGAAGCTGACCCCCCAAAAGACCTAACAACCTAACCAAGAAGTGGGGTAAAGAACTACACAGAGAATTCACAACAGAGGAATCTCGAACAGCTGAGAAGCACTTAAAGAAATGTGCAATGTTCTTCAATGTCTTAAAGTGATAAATTTTGGGCAAGGTTCCATAAGCTACTGAAAATAAGGTGTATTATTTGTGTTTGGGTGGAACAATCTGTAGATTTCTGTTTGATCCACTTGATTTAAGGCATTCTTTACAGAATTTCTTTGTTTAGATATTGTCTGAATGACCGGTTTATTGGTGAGACTAGGGTATTGAAATCTCCCATTAAGTCTAATTTAGGGTGAATATGTAATTTTAGCTGAAGTAATGTTTGTTTGTTTGTTGTAGTTGTTTTATGAACTTCATAACTGTTTAGAGTTGTAATATAAGTTTTATAGATTAATGAGTATGTAGTATTCTTCCCTCTTAGTTTTGTTTGAAGTCTATTTTGTCAAATATTAAAATAGCTACGCCTACTTGATTCTTGGTTACATTAACTTGGAATAACATTTTTTATCCTTTTTCCCTAAAGTGAAGTCTATCCTTGTTGGTGAGGTATGTGTATGATATGGAGCAAAAAGAAAGATCCTGTTTTCTTACATAATTTATTAATGTGTATTTAGAGATGAATTGAGACCATCAATACTGAGAGTTATTAATGATCAGTGTTAATTGAGTACTGTTTTATTGTTGTGTGTAATTTTCCCCTCTATTGAAAAATTGTCTTCGAATTATTTATTCCTTGTTCCTCTTGAATGTAGGTAGCCCCGTTTTTGGACTGAAAATTTCCTCCCAGAGTCTTACTTAGAGCTGGCTTGGTAGGGAGAAACGGATTCATTTTGGTGTATGTATGATTTTTTCCTCTCTACCTATTGTAATTGATAGTTTTGCTAAGTAGTTTGGGCTGGCATCTTTGGTCTCTCAGGGTTCTTAGAACTCAGGGTTCCAGGCCATATGGCTTTCAGAATTCCAATAGAAAAGTGAGGTTTTGTGCTAGAAAGGCATAAATGTATATGTTACTTGGCCTTTTTTCCTTGCAGCTTTTAGTGTTCTTTGTTCTTTTCATTACGTGTTTATATTATTGTGTGTTGTAGGGTGTTTTGTTTCTGGTCCTATCTCTTAGATGTTCTACAGCCTCTTTTAGCTTGATATATATCTGTTTCTTTAGTTTGAGGTGTTTTGGTTATTTACTATGATTTTGTTAAAAATATTTTCTGTGATTGTGGCACCATATACAAGTCCTGCATGGGTCTGTACCAGATGGAAGACCTAGCACTGAGACAGGAAGTAGGCACAAGACTCCACTCTTAACTAGAACTTATCCCCAATTAATTACTATTCAAAAAACAAAAATTAGGTTTCTTCAACAGTTTCCATGAATATACAAAGCACACTTAAGTGAAGGATCCATTATCTAGCAGCCAATAGCCAGCATAAAAAGAATTCAATGAAAGTTTTGGAGTTTTTTGTTTATTTGTCTTTTTTGTTTGTTTTGTCACATGATGCTTTTTACCTCATTTTATTTATTTTTATAGAGCTTTAGCTTATGTTTTATGATTCCAATTTTGGCTTTATGGGTTTCAGATGTATGGAAAGCTTTTCATCTTAGTCTATGTGTATGTTACCTGTGCTTTTTCTTTTTTTTTTTTTTCTGTTTATTTCTTAGTTTTGAGTTATTTGGGTTTGCTTATTTTTTGTTTTATCTTTTTACTTTAATTTTAGATACCTTTTAGTTTTTAAGTCAGAGAAAGGAACAATGTGGATTTTGTTAGGTGGTTAAGTAAAGTGGTTCTAAGAGGAAGTCACAATATATAATATGAAAATAAAATAAAATATTATTTTCAATTAAAAGTTTGTTTCTCTGTTTATGACCTTGGATTCTTTTTTTTTTTTTTTTAGTTGAAAACAAATACTTTTTTCACAAAACATATCCTGATTACAGTTTGTCCTCCCTCTACTCCTTCCAGTTCCTTACCACTTTCCTCCCCTCCTGACATACTCCCTTTCAGTTTCTATTAAAAACAAACAAACAAACAAACAAACAAACAAACCCAGCAGGCTTCTAAGAGATAACAAGACAAAATAAAACATAATAACTTGACTCAAAACTTTCTCATCAAAGTTGGCCACAGTAACCCCAAAAGAGGAAAAGAAGCCCAATAGTAAGCATAAGAGTCAGAGACCCATTAGCTGTCATAATCAGAAATTTCTTATAAATACTAATCTAATAACAGTATAGATAGAGCAGAAGTGGTGTAGACACATGTTGGACCAACCGTGAAAGGCAGTCTGTGTTCTGGTTGAGCGAAGCTTACTCTGGAGATCGAGTGGAAAATTCTACAAGGGATGGAACAACAGTAAGCTATGCTACCAGACACAGGCGCCTGACACCACGAATCCTCAACTCAGTAGTTCTGCGACTATCTGTCATGTAGACAAACAATGTCCCAAGCTCCTGGTATTCTGGCTAGACTCCACTGCCACGGTTAACCTGGCAGTAGCCAGGTATGCTCCTTCCCACATTTACCTGGCAACAGCAAGGTAGCCCAGCCCACTATAAAAGGGACTGCTTGGACACTCTCCTCTCTCTCTCTCTCTCTCTCTCTCTCTCTCTCTCTCTCTCTCTCTCTCTCTCAAGCTCTTGTTCTCCTACTCTCACCTTTCACTCTTTTCTCCCCCTCCCTTCCCCCTTCTCTCCACATGGCCATGGCTGGCCTTTACTTTTCTACCTTTCTCTCTCTGTCTCTCTGTCTCTGTCTCTCTCTGTGTCTCTGTCTCTGTCTCTCTGTCTCTGTCTCTCTGTCTCTGTCTCTCTGTCTCTGTCTCTGTCTCTGTCTCTGTCTCTGTCTCTGTCTCTGTCTCTCTGTCTCTGTCTCTGTCTGTCTGTCTGTCTCTCTCTCTCTCTCTCTCTCTCCCTCTCTCTCTCTCTTCTACAATACAGCTCTAAAACCATGAACTGAACTGCCTCTGCTCATCAAGCCCTGCTGTGTTAGAACAATGGAATAGTCCTTTCCCTAAAGAGCCACATCTATTCTCCCACAGGAAGGCCTCCCAGGGTTTCCAGCCACCAGACTGGATGAAAGACTCTAGCCCAGCCGTTCTTTCTCTCCCTGCCCCCTTCTCCCTCCAGTCCTGGGGCTGGTCAAGCCACTCCTGGGGCCCTCCCTTTGTTCTCATCTCTTCCAAGACATACAGCAGTGTCTGGGATGTCCAGGACTGAGAAGCTGTGAAACCCAGATACCCTGGGCTGCTCCCACTCTACCCCTGCAAACTGGGGTTCCACGGCTTACCACAGCCAGATGCCCACACAGGAGGTGTCGAGAGTGCTCAGCAGTCCTCCCCCCTCCCCCCAGACCCCAGAGTTCTGATGGGACAGGTCATCTCTCCCACCTCCTTCATTTCCTCAAGTGTGGCACATGTAGGTTCTGTGATTGCTGCTTCAGTTTCTATGTTCATATGTGCCTGGCTTAGTTGATTCAGAGATCTGTGTTTTTCTGGTTTCCTCCATCCCCTCTGATTCATATCATCTTTCTTTCTTTGACAGGATTCTCTGACCTCTGAGGGGAGGAAAATTGTATCAGTGCCAATGGAGACTCTTAGTCCTCATAATGTCTGACTATGGATCTCTGCATCTGCTCCCATCTGCTACCAAATGAAACCTCTCTGGTGATAACAGACAAGGCACTGGTCTATGAGAATAGCAGGATACCATTAGGAATAGTGCTTTTGGTTACTCAAGAAATGTCAGATATGAGTTACTTCTCATGAGGTGTGCCTTACGTTAATTCAGATATAGATAGAGTGGATACTCCCAAAAGCTCTGTGACACCATTTGCTCTAGCAGATTTTGCAAGCAAGATCAATTGTTGGTTAGCAGTTTTGTGTGTTGGTGTCTACTTTATTTTTCAGTAATCTGCAGAGTACCTTTCTGAACCAAAATGTAGGAATGAGGGTTCACTGGAAGGCTTGCCTGATTATAAGAGGTGGCCAGTTGAGACTCAGTCACCCATATTACTAGGAGTCATCATGAAGACCACCTTCAAAGTTTCAGAGAACTTTCCACTGCACCAGGTTTCCATACTATTTCACCAAATCCCTCTACCAGTCCCAGGAGTCTCTCTCCTCATTCTATCACTCTATCCAACCGATCCCCACCCAATCCCTCTTGCTCCCAAGCTCAGTCATCCCAAGTTCACCCATACAATCTATTCTACTTACCTTCCCAGGAAGATTTATGCATTCCCCTCTACAATCCCACCCTCTTAACGAACCTCTGTAGGTTTATGGATTACAGTTTGAATATCATTTACTTAGTAGCTAATATTCACTTACAGGTGAATATATACCATATTTGTCTTTTTGAGTCAAGGTTTCCTCACTCTCACTCAGGATATTTCATCCATTTGCCTCTAAGTTTCAAAGAGTCATTTTTAAAATCTGATAAATGCTCCTTTGTGAAAATGTTCCACATTTATCCATCTTTCTCATTTATCCATTCTTCTGTTGAGATAAATCTAGGTTGCTTCAAATTTCTGGATTTATGATTAGAGTAACAATGAACATAATTGAGCAAGCTTCCTTGTGGTAAGGTGGGGCATCCTTTGTGTATAGGCCCAAGAGTGATGTAGCTGTACTTGAGATAGACAGATTTTCAATTACTGAGTAACCATTGTATTGATTTCCATAGTAGCTGTATATGTTTGCACATCCATCAGCAATGGAAGAGTGTTTCCTTTGATCCACATCCTGACTATCATGAGCTGTCACTTGTGGTATTGATCTTACCCATTCTAATATGTGTAAGATGGAATCTCGAGGTAGTTTTCATTTGTATTTCTGTGATCGCTAAGGATATTGAACATCTTGAAATATTTCTCAGCCATTTTGTTATTTTTTATAAGAATATTTAGATCTGCTCCCATTTTTAAATTGGATTGCTTATGTAGTTTCTTAAGCTCTTTACATATTTTGGGTATTAGTCCTCTATCAAATGTGAAGTACATAAAAATCTTTTTCATTTTGAAAGCAGACACTGTCTGGTTAAGTTTCCCTTACAATACAGAAAGCTCTTCAGTTTTATAAGAAGCCATGTATTCATTGTACTCAGTACCTGGGCTATCAGTATTCTGTTCAGGAAGTCATCCTTTGTGCCCATTCATGTTATTTCCAACTTTGCCTTTTGTCAGGATCAGTGAATCTGATTTTATGTTAAAGTCTTTGATTCACTTGGACTTGAGTATAATTACAAAATAAACATAAATGTCTTTGCACATACTAATGATCAAGAAGGACTTTAGATTTCTGGGTGGAACTCTTTTCTGGGGTGTACTGACTTTGTTTAATAGACTTTTACTATGGCTTTTCAGTTGTTGTAATAGGTTTTACCTTCTGGAATTTTAAGTGGCTAAGTTATCCAAATCAAAACTCAAAAATGCTTCCTCTGAGTGAAAGATCTGGGAGAAGTTTGGGGGAAATAAGTTAGTGGGTGGATTTGATCAAAACATATTACATACATGTATGAAGTCCTCAAAGGACAAAGAGCACATATTCAACAAAACTCCCTCTGACAAATAAAGTCAGAGGTTTTATATATTAATCAGCCCAAATTATTCATGTCAGAATATAATTTGCATTTAAAAATATTATTTTGTACTTCATTCTTTTTGATAAACTTTTAAGTGATATTTTCTTAATTAGCTTATTTTGGGGATAGTTTAATGTTCATACATATAAATACAACCTTTTAAAGTGATGATTTTTGCATTTACAACTTTAATTAATGTGTTTATATTTGTATTGTTTCTAGTTTGTAGTTTTATATATAAGTTCATCTCTTTAAAATATAACCATCTAAAGAAATAGTCTTTATCCTCCAGTATTTATGGATGGGAAGACAACAGAGCCCTCTTGGATTGGTCCTTGATTGAAGTCATAACTTGTGACAAAATTGTGAGTTTATTTTTTCTACCCAATTCATTAGCACAGATGCTCATCATAATCATTAAGTGCATACTCTCATTGCTCATATCTACAGCCTCACATCATAATGCCAACTTACTCGGGGATGTAGTTTCAGAAGTGAGGGTTACACAAATACAAACCTTTACGACCCTGAGATTGTCATTTATTATTTGCTTTTTAAGAAGTGAGAAGAAACATAGATATACTAGGAAATCAGCACTTTCAATTTGTAAAGAGACATACAGCAAATCTTTTAGAGATTGCAAGCCACAAAGTATCTCAGCCCTAGCATATCTAAGAAGCAGCAGAAGACAATAGACAGATTACAGTTGTGGTTATATCCAATAAAATTCTAGTTATAAATCAGGTAGAAAGCATGGTTAAGGGTGATGGTATTGTGTATTTACACCTTTGGAAATGGACAAAAAATATCTAAGATTTTAATGGATATTTGCAATAAAATCATAGCCATATTCTTTTAACTCCTGTTTGCAATCAAGAGGAACTGCATTCAGAGAGAAAGCCATCATATCATGTATAGCACAACAGGGTTCTTAAACTCTGGAAAACATATTTTTGATGTTTGTAAAAGAAGAAAGGCAAGAAGGATGGAACTTAACAATACTAAGTTTGAAATATGTAACAACCTTGAACTAATGATGGGAATACATTGTGAGGGTATATATTTTTGATAAATATATGAATATGTACTGTTTCTTTAGGAAGGTAAAGCCTTTATAAAGGTTTGTACTGTAATTCTCATTTGCTTATTCCTTAAAAATGTATTCATTCTATAGACTAAACTTACAAGAATTGGAAGCAAGAATATAAAGATTTTATTTATATCCTCTCTGTGCCACTCTGTCTCTCCCTCTTCCTCCTCTGTCTCTGTCTTTTTCAAGGCCCGATGAAACTACCTACGGTACTATATCTTTTCTGATCATCTTCCCACTTCAAGGACCAACCCTGGCGGAGGACCTCTGCTGAGAAGCTCTTCTCCTAACGAAGGTCATTCTGGTCGGTTATTTTGTGTGTGCTTCTTTTTACCTTAAATTACAATGATTTGGTTAATTAGAGAGAAAAGTGTAGGAAAATTCTGTTTATCATTTACCCTGTCTTACTCACTTTTTGCATTGTAGGGAAAAGATTTCTAATAATTCCCAAGTCACTTTTCTCCTGTCAGAAGGAAGTCCAGTCTAAATTTTGTCAATGAAATCAGCTAGCTAACAAGTGAATTGTTTTAACATTGTAACAGCAATGTTCAAGTAATTTTTTTGCTGTTACTTCACATATCAGAAGAGATAAAAGTAACCCCTACTTTTCTATTTCTTTTTGTCTTCATGCTTCAACTATTTCACAGTCTAAATCTTATGTAAAAGAAAATGAATGACCCATGACTTGGCTGAAGATTCAGTATCAATGACAATATATCCTTTCTCAGGAAGCATGCTGTGCACATAAAAATAATCTTATACATTATCAGAATAATAGAGAGCAATATACATACAACTCCCTCAAGGAGATGCCTTCTACTTCCTCGGCAAAGGGTCCTGCAGCTCTGGAGTGATTTGAGAAAAGGTTATACAATCCATAAAGAAAACATCAGAATTCCCAAACCAGAAATTCTGTAATCTTACTGAACACAAGAAACTTAGCCTTTCATTTTTCTACTTCTTATTTAAACTGTCTCATAAAACAGAGTTTTGGAAATACTTGAAATTAAATATAAAATCTTCTGTGACAGAAGCTACATACTCAGTGAATCGAATTTCCCTTCTTTTACCCTCGCCCTCTCCTAATCTCTCCATCTCCTTGTTACTTCCTCTCTCTCTCCTTCTCCTTTTCACTCTCTCTTATGTCTATTACTCTATTACTGCCCTGATACTTGCAATCCTACTTACCTTTTAAATAGCAAGGGTTATTTGTATTGCCTGTTATTAATAATACACAGAGCATAAGGATTTGCCCATTTGGTCCACTAATGATACCCAATACATCACTACCTTCATTGCAAAGTGTGGGGAAGCTACCAGGATGGATCATTGACATTCACTATACCCCTGGCAACTTCTAGCCCTTTATCCTTTACAACATTTGAGTAGAACAGAAACCCTCCCATAGCATAGAAACCATAGTATTAAAATTAATCTACTTATACATCTTAATTATTGATAAAATGTGAGCTCCTTTGCAGGAGGAATTTTTTATTTTTCTATGTCCACAACACTTAACATAGTATGTGGCCCACAACGTGCAATTAGCAAACAAGAAGGTGAAAAAATATGTGGGTTGAAAATAGACAAGAGACGGGAGGTATTCTTAATACCTTCTTAAATGAAAAGGGAATAGGTGAATTGAACTGAATGTGGAAACCATTTAATGAACCATATTAGAGAGGGTAATATTTAGATACATTTTAATCTTTGTACCAGAAAGTAGGTAGATTTTATTCCAATTTTCTATTCTAAAACATAAATGTGCCTTTAAAAAATAACTTCAGTATGCAATTATGCTCATAGAAAGATAATTTTTGTTTCAGGTAGCCAAATAATAAAATGGCAAAGTGAGGAATAAACAAAAACTGGAGAGTTGTTTTCTTTTCTTTTTTTTTTTTTTTCATCTTTCTCATAAAGCAGCCTAGAGACTGAAATATCCTCTGAAACTATTCATCAGGGATGAAACATCCAGAACAAGGTGGAGAAAAGTGACCATGGGTGCCCACAGCCAACTATTGGACTGAGCACAGGATCCCCAATGGAGGAGTTAGAGAAAGGACTGAAGAAGCTGAAGGGGTTTGCAACCCCACAGGAAGAACAAAAATATCAACTAACCAGAACCCCCAGAGCTCCCAGAGACTAAACCACCATCCAAGAGGGACCCATGGTTCCAGCTGCATATGTAGTAGAGGATGGCTTAGTTGGTCATCAATAGGAGGAGAGGCCCTGGTCCTGTGAAAGGTCAGTGCCCCAGTGTAGGAGAATGCCAGGGTGAGGAGGCAGGAGGGAGTGGGTTGGGGAGCACACTCATAGAAGAAAGGGGAAGAGGGATAATATAGGAGTTTTCTGAGGGGAGAGACAGGGAAAAGTGATGACATTTGAAATGTAAATGAAGAAAATATTCAATAAAAAAGCTAGGTTATCTCTCACAAATAAGTGTTTTTCAATAGTTATTCAACACATTCTTTTGCCTAAGAGTGTTTTGTCTAAGAATTTAATAAAATGCAATGTGTGCATGTAATGATGATGATGATGATGATGATGATGGTGTGTGTGTGTGTGTGTGTGTGTGTATTTGTGTATGTGTGTGCATGGTGGCACAATTTTATAGGCAATCAAGATGAGAAGTTTGACAATTTTCATTGAAAAATACATATATTTGCTACCTTTAAAAAAGTCACATTAGAAGATTGCCCTGGGTCATCTCATGTGCAAATGAAATGAATACAAAAATAGAGACAAAGTCCCTCTAAGAGAAATCCAGGACCCAGTTAAAAGATCTCTATTCACAACACCATTAATTTATTTACATATTGGAATACTATTAAGTTATTAAAAACAAAAAAAATCATGACTTTTTCAAGGAAATATATGGAACTAGGAAATATAACACTGAGTGAGGTAACCTAGACCCAAAAGGACAAGAATAATATGTACTCACTAATAAGTGGGTATGAGCCATAAAATACAGGATACCCATAATCACTCCATAGACCCAAAGAAGCTAAACAAGAAGGAATGCCCAAGTGAAGATGCTTGAATCTCATATATTACAGGGCATAAAATAGTCATAGGAGGCATATAGAGGAGGGAACTAGGTGGAAGAGAGAATGAATAGAGAAGAGAATGGGGGAGGGTGTCAGGATCAGGTATGGGGAGAGATATGAGAGAGGGCCGGGGGGGGGGGGGAGAAGAATGGAAAGAAATCTGCACGTGGCATTGAGGGGTTGTGGAGAGTCAAAGACTTGTGATAGGGGAGGCTCCCAGTAGTCAATGCACATGACCTTAGCTGAGACACATAGCAGTGGTGATATGAAACCTGAAAAGACCATCTCCTGTAACCAGGCAGGACCCCCAGTGGAGGGAAAAAGGCAACAACCTACCCACAAAGGTTCAACCCAAAATTTGTCTTATCTACAAGAAATGTATTGACAAAGATACAGCAGAAAATAACAATAACTGGCTCAACTTGAGACCTAGTCCATGGGCAAGCACCAAATCCCTTACACTATTAAATCAGTAATAGTCTGTTATACTTGCAGACAGCAGCCTAACATTACTGACCTCTGAGAAGCTTTACCCAGCAGCTGACTGAAACAGACATTGAGATCCACAGCTAAACATTGGAGGGAGCTCTGGGACTCTTGTGGAAGAGTTGGGGGAGAGATTGAAGGCCTCAAGGGGGATAGGAATGCCACCAGTAGTCCAACGGAGTACACTAACCTGGACCCTTTTGGGCTTTCAGAGACCGATCCATGAGTTGAAGAGCACACAGGGGCTGACCCGAGGCCCCTGGAACATATGTAGCTTTTATACAGCTCAGTTAGTTGACCAACACTGGAAAAGAGGCTGTCCCTAAAACTGTTTTCTGTATGTGGAGTCCATTCCCCTAAGTGGCTCTCTTGTCTGGCCTCAGTGAGAGAGGATAAGCCTAACACTACAAAGATCTGATAGGCCAGGATGAGGGGATGGTGTGGACCCTTTCAGAAGAAAAGGAGAGAAGGGGACAAGGGGGAGGGACTTGTGAGGAAGGGAACCTGGGTGAGGGGTGAGGAAGTAAGCAGGATGTAAAATGAATGAATAAGTAAGGAAATAAATAATTAAATGAGGAAGAAAAACTAACAAACAATAATAACTTATCTACATATCCAAGAATGAAAGGCTGAGGATTGCAGTGCCTTAAAACCTTGCCATTGGTGAGGAAATGACCACTTCCAGAATGCACCTGGCAATACAGGGATTTGCAGTGTACTTAAAGCATCTTGGGTTCTTCATGGCTGTCTTAAGAGTCTAGCTGCTATATCTCTTTGAAATTCAGCAATTGAAAGAGAGCCTTAAATGAACATATGATCATTTTTTGCTGCCATCTCCCTCTGTTCACTGAAACAGTATTGATGTCCAAGTCCTCATTTTTCCTGAAAGGTTTATAGTATGTGTTCAGAAATGCTGTGCTAGCTCCATTCTTTAAATAGGCTTCAAGTGAGAGTGTCTTGTTAGGGGAGGATTAGTAAGACTTTTGCCAGTCTGACCAAGTGTGTAGATAGCAACAGCCTACTCTTCTCAAGCCTGTTTCCTTACATGATTTAAACCAATTTCCCTCCGTTTCTCTGGGAGGGCTTAGTTTAGTTATTGGAAACCCCAATTTTCAAAGCCCCAGTCAAGGACTGACTTACTGTTGGGACATGACAAAGCTCATCATTTGTCAGTATCAAAAACACAAAGGAAAAAAAATTAATTGAAGTAGTTGTTTCCTCCCTATCAATAAAGGTTTCTCTCAGCTCAGATCAGATCAGACAAATCACTGTGTTCCCAGTTCCTAACTGGAAGGGGCATGAGTACATGCCTCAGGTCCCATCTTTCCCAACTGCTGCTATTTATCAAGCTGTTAACTAGTCTGCATCTGGAAGCTGATGGGGCAGGCAATTAGTAGTCCTCTGAGATGTTAAATGGGTGTGTGAGTACTTCACAGCTGCCCTACCCTTGGCTTTCTCTGGTGTTAGAATCCCATTCATCTCTCACTGCTACTGAGACCTGACATCTGCTACAATCATGAATTTAAAAGAGTGTGCCATCTGAAAAACACTATGCACATTTGTGAATCTATCCTATAGAGCATGGAACAAGTAGGTGAAAATGTGAGCTTTAGTGTACCACTAAGTTGTGAAGGAACCAAGCCACATATATAGCAATCCAACATCACAAGCTCTTTGTCAAGGGGGTGGGTTCAATCTTGCTTGTTTAAAAAAAATAGCAAAAATTGAACATCCTAACTCTCAGTGAATGACTACAACTAAAATAAGGATCTGGAGAAAAAAAATCTGAGAATTTCTCAGAAACTTTGACTAAGAAGCTTACTGAAGTTCTACTTTTGCATAAAGTGGCAGGATACCAGGAATAATAAAAATCTGATCTACTGGGAAGAAAAGATCACAGAACCAAATAAATAA
This sequence comes from Mus musculus, assembly GCF_000001635.26. NCBI lineage: Eukaryota > Metazoa > Chordata > Mammalia > Rodentia > Muridae > Mus > Mus musculus. Next base: position 9,684,854 of record NC_000072.6, on the reverse strand, counting down.
AAATAGAAGAAAATGTTTTCCAAATCAAAATCATATTTTTATAACCATAATGTGTGAGTTATTAAATGAGAATAACCAATTGACCTGATAAAGACTTTAAATAACAATAATTGAGATCAAAAGAGAAATTCAGTAACAAAATAAGAATTTTAATAGGTTATAAACTACATAAAAAAGTAAGTAGGAGTCAAAGAACTGAATAATACTATATCTTAACTGAAATTTTCAATCACATGTTCAACAAAAAATTATATAAAGCAGAATAGCTCTAATATGCTATTAAAAATATGTGCTACTGGACATAAGTACAAAAGTATTAAAGAACAAGGCAAAAGGACACTGAAAAAAGGAGTCTCTTTGCTAAATAAAAAATCAGTAAGATTCCCCATGATATAAAAGAGACTATTCTTTCTCCTGTTCAGCAATTATAATAGAAATAACAATTAAGTGTGTTAAATCATATGACAAATTGTCTCCTGTATTCCAGAACCATGTGTGATTTATGAATAGGGCTTCTAAAAGAGTCAATGGGTGTGCTTTTAGAAAGCTGTAACTTATTATATACAACAAACAAACAAACAAACATGAGAAAAGATATTGGTAGTCAATATGCACAACCTTATGCTGTGTATCTGGTTATTTAAACTGAGAACTCAAGAAAATGCCATGTCTACATCAATTTATTATCTCTGACAGATGGGATGGCCATTTGGACACACATACACACACACACACACGTGCATGTGTGTGTGAGTGTGTGTGTGTGTAAACATGAATGGATTAAAAGCAATAAAGAAGTATGGAGCAGACAGAGCTTCTGAGGCAGTGTCGTTTTCGGGCTCCAGCCATTCGTCCACCTTCCTGGCCAGAGGACAGGGGTCCACCTGGCCCGGGAGACTAGGATTTTGACTCAGGATCAGCGGGAGACACCTTGGTTCCTGGACTCAGCAGAAAGCAGCCTGCACAGGTGAGTGTATGGACTACAAAAGCTAACAGCTTCTGGGACAGGCGAGAGCCACAGAGCTTCTGAGTAAGTGTCATTTTCGGGCTTCAGACATCAGAGGTCAGGTGTCTGCCCAGCCCAGGAGGCCCTAGCCTCAGGATCCACGGGCTCCATTTTGGTTCTGTGACTCCACAGAAAGTAGTCTGCAAAGGTGAGGGTGTGGACTACTGAAATTAACAGCTTCTGCAACAGGCCAAAGCAACACAGCTTCTGGGAAAGGTCCTGTTTTGGCCCTTCATCTTCGGCCAGGAGGAGGTTTCAAACGCCAGATAAATGTGCACCTTCCCTGTAAGAGGTGAGCTTGCCTGCAGAGACTGCTCTGACCACTGAAACTCAGAGGAGAGAGCTAGTCTCCAAGGTCTGCTGATACAGGGTAACAGAATCACCAGAGGAACAATCTCTAAACAGAGACAACTATAACAAGTAACTCCAGAGATTACCAAATGGTGAAAGGTAAACATAAGAATCTTACTAACAGAAACCAAGACCACTCACAATCATCAAAACCCAGCACTCCCACTTCTCCCAGTTCAGGGCACCCCAACACACCCAAAAAGCTAGACCCGGATTTAAAAGGATATCTCATGATAATGGTAGAGGACATCAAGAAGGACTTTAATAACTCACTTAAAGAAATACAGGAGAACACTGCTAAAGAGTTACAAGTCCAAAAAAAAAAAAAAAAAAAAAAAAAAAAAACAGGAAAACACACCCAAACAGGTAGAAGTCCTTAAAGAAAAACAGGAAAACACATCCAAAGAGGTGATGGAAATGAACAAAACCATACTAGACCTAAAAAGGGAAGTAGACAGATTAAAGAAAACTCAAAATGAGGCAACGCTGGAGATAGAAACCCTAGGAAAGAAATCTGGAACAATAGATGCGAGCATCAGCAACAGAATACAAGAGATGGAAGAGAGAATCTCAGGTGCAGAAGATTCCATAGAGAATCGGCACAAAAATCAAAGAAAATGGAAAATGCAAAAAGATCCTAACTCAAAACATCCAGGAAATCCAGGACACAATGAGAAGACCAAACCTACGGATAATAGGAGTGGATGAGAATGAAGATTTTCAACTCAAAGGACCAGCAAATATCTTCAACAAAATTATAGAAGGAAACTTCCCAAACCTAAAGAAAGAGATGCCCATGAACATACAAGAAGCCTACAGAACTCCAAATAGACTGGACCAGAAAAGAAATTCCTCCTGACACATAATAATCAGAACATCAAATGCACTAAATAAAGATAGAATACTAAAAGCAGTAAGGGAAAAAGGTCAAGTAACATATAAAGGCAAGCCTATCAGAATTACACCAGATATTTCACCAGAGACTATGAAAGCCAGAAGAGCCTGGACAGATGTTATACAGACACTAAGAGAACACAAATTCCAGCCCAGGCTACTATACCCAGCCAAATTCTCAATTTCCATAGATGGAGAAACCAAAGTATTCCACAACAAAACTAAATTCACCCATTATCTCTCCACGAATCCAGCCCTTCAAAGGATAATAACAGAAAAAAACCAATACAAGGACGGGAACCACGCCCTAGAAAAAACAAGAAGATAATCCCTCAACAAAACTAAAAGAAGACAACCACAAGAACAGAATGCCAACTTTAACAACAAAAATAACAGGAAGCCACAATTACTTTTCCTTAATATCTCTTAATATCAATGGTCTCAACTCCCCAATAAAAAGACATAGACTAACAAACTGGCTACACAAACAAGACCCAACATTTTGCTGCTTACAGGAAACTCATCTCAGAGAAAAAGATAGACACTACCTCAGAATGAAAGGCTGGAAAACAATTTTCCAAGCAAATGGTATGAAGAAACAAGCTGGAGTAGCCATCCTAATATCTGATAAGATTGACTTCCAACCCAAAGTCATCAAAAAAGACAAGGAGGGGCAATTTATACTCATCAAAGGTAAAATCCTCCAAGAGGAACTCTCAATTCTGAATATCTATGCTCCAAATACAAGGGCAGCCACATTCATTAAAGAAACTTTAGTAAAGCTCAAAGCACATATTGCACCTCACACAATAATAGTGGGAGACTTCAACACACCACTTTCACCAATGGACAGATCATGGAAACAGAAACTAAACAAGGACACAGTGAAACTAACAGCAGTTATGAAAGAAATGGATTTGACAGATATATACAGAACATTTTATCCTAAAACAAAAGGATATACCTTCTTCTCAGCACCTCATGGTACCTTCTCCAAAATTGACCACATAATTGGTCACAAAACAAGCCTCAACAGATACAAAAATATTGAAATTGTCCCATACATCCTATCACATCACCATGGACTAAGGCTGATCTTCAATAATAAAATAAATAATAGAAAGCCAACATTCATGTGGAAACTGAACAACACTCTTCTCAATGATATCTTGGTCAAGGAAGGAATAAAGAGAGATTAAGGACTTTTTAGAGTTCCATGAAAATGAAGCCACAACATACCCAAATTTATGGGACACAATGAAAGCATTTCTAAAAGGAATTTGAGTGCCTCCAAAAAGAAACTAGATAGAGCACACATTAGCAGCTTGACAACACACCTAAAACCACTTGATCAAAAAGGAAGCAAATTCACACAAGAGGAGTAGACAGCAGGAAATAATCAAACTCAGGGGCGAAATCAACAAAGTGGAAACAAGAACTATTCAAAGAATCAACCAAACGAGGAGCTGGTTCTTTGAGAAAATCAACAAGATAGACAAACCCTTAGCCAGACCCACTAGAGGGCACAGGGAAAACATTCTAATTAACAAAATCAGAAATGCAAAGGGAGATATAACAACAGATCCTGAAGAAATCCAAAAAAAACATCAGATCCTTCTACAAAGGCTACACTCTACAAAACAGGAGAACCTGGATGAAATGGAGAAGTTTCTAGACAGATACCAGGTACCAAAGTTGAATCAAGATCAGTTTAATGATCTAAACAGCCCTATATCCCACAAAGAAATAGAAGCAGTCATTAATAGTCTCCCAACCAAAAAAAGCCCCGGACCAGTTGGGTTTAGTGCAGAGTTCTATCAGACCTTCAAAGAAGATCTAATCCCAGTTCTTCACAAACTATTCCACAAATTAGAAACAGAAGGTAATCTACCCAACTCATTCTGTGAAGCCACAATTACTCTGATACCTAAACCACAAAAAGACCCAACGAAGATAGAGAACTTCAGAACAATTTCCCTTATGAATATTGATGAAAAATCCTCAATAAAGTTCTTGCTAACCAAATCCAAGAACACATCAAAACAATCATCAAACCTGACCAAGTAGGTTTCATTCCAGGGATGCGGCGATGGTTCAATATACGGAAATCCATCAATGTAATCCAGTATATAAACAAACTCAAAGACAAAAACCACATGATCATCTTATTGGATGCTAAGAAAGCATTTTGCAAAATCCAATACCCATTCATGATAAAAGTCTTGGAAAGATCAGGAATTCAAGGCCCATACCTAAACATGATAAAAGCAATCTACAGCAAAACAGGAGCCAACATCAATGTAAATGGTGAGAAGCTGGAAGCAATCCCACTAAAATCAGGGACTAGACAAGGCTGTTCACTCTCTCCCTACCTATTCGACATTGTACTTGAAGTCCTAGCCAGAGCAATTAGACAACAAAAGGAGATCAAGGGGATACAAATTGGAAAGGAAGAAGTCAAAATATCACTTTTTGCAGATGGTATGCTAGTATATATAAGTGACCCTAAAAATTCCACCAGAGAACTCCTAAACCTGATAAACAGCTTCGGTGAAGTAGCTGGATATAAAATTAACTCAAACAAGTCAATGGCCTTTCTCTACACAAAGGATAAACAGGCTGAGAAAGAAATTAGGGAAACAATACCCTTCTCAATAGTCACAAATAATATAAAATACCTTGCCGTGACTCTAACTAAGGAAGTGAAAGATCTGTATGATAAGAACTTTAATTCTCTGAAGAAAGAAATTAAAGAAGATCTCAGAAGATGGAAAGATCTTCCATGCTCATGGATTGGCAGGACCAATATAGTAAAAATGGCTATCTTGCCAAAAGCAATCTACAAATTCAGTGCAATTCCCATCAAAATTCCAATTCAATTCTTCAACGAATTAGAAAGGGCAATCGGCAGATTCATCTGGAATAACAAAAAACCTAGGATAGCAAAACTCTTCTCAAGGATAAAAGAACCTCTGGTGGAATCACCATGCCTGAACTAAAGCTGTACTACAGAGCAACTGTGATAAAAACTGCAGGGTACTGATATAATGACAGACAAGTAGACCAATGGAACAGAATTGAAGACCCAGTGAGAAACCTACACACCTATGGTCACTTGATCCTTGACAAGGGAGCTAAAACCATCCAGTGGAAAAAAGATAGCATTTTCAACAAATGGTGCTGGCACAACTGGCTGTTATCATGTAGAAGATTGCAAATTGATCCATTCCTATCTCCTTGTACTAAGGTCAAATCTAAGTGGATTAAGGAACTCCACATAAAACCAGAGACACTGAAACTTATAGAGGAGAAAGTAGGGAAAAGCCTCAAAGATAAGGGTATAGGGGATAAATTCCTGAATAGAACAGCAAATGGTTTGTGCTGTAAGATGGAGAATCAATAAATGGGACCTCATAGAATTGCAAAGGTTCTGCAAGGCAAAAGGCATCGTCAATAAGACAAAAAGAACACCAACAGATTGGGAAAGGATCTTTACCTATCCCAAATTGGATAGGGGACTAATCTCCAATATATATAAAGAACTCAAGAAGGTGGAATCCATAAAATCAAATAACCCCATTAAAAAATGGGGCTCAGAACTGAACAAAGAATTCTCACCTGAGGAATTCCGAATGGCAGAGAAGCACCTGAAAAAATGTTCAACATCCTTAATCATCAGGGAAATGCAAATCAAAACAACCCTGAGATTCCACCTCATACCAGTCAGAATGGCTAAGATGAAAAATTCAGGTGACAGCAGATACTGGCGAGGATGTGGAGAAAGAGGAACACTCCTCCACTGTTGGTGGGGTTGCAAGCTTGTACAACCACTCTGGAAATCAGTCTGGCGGTTCCTCAGAAAATTGGACATAGTACTACCGGCGGATTCAGCAACACCTCTCCTGGGCATATATCCAGAAGATGTCCCAACCGGTAAGAAGGACACATGCTCCACTATGTTCATAGCAGCCTTATTTATAATAGCCAACAGCTGGAAAGAACCTAGATGCCCCTCAACAGAGGAATGGATACAGAAAATGTGGTAAATTTATACAATGGATAAACTCAGGTATTAAAATGAATGAATTTATGAAATTCCTAGGCAAATGGATGGACCTGGAGGGCATCATCCTGAGTGAGGTAACCCAATCACAAAGGAACTCATACAATATGTACTCACTGATAAGTGGATATTAGCCCAGAAACTTAGGATACCCAAGATATAAGATACAATTTGCTAAACACATGAAACTGAAGAAGAACTAAGACCGAATTGTGGACACTATGCCCCTTCTTAGAACTGGGAACAAAACACCCGTGGAAGGAGTTACAGAGACAAAATTTGGAGCTGTGACAAAAGGATGGACCATCTAGTGATTGCCATATCCAGGAATCCATCCCATAATCAGCTTCCAAACGCTGACGCCATTGCATACACTAGCAAGATTTTGCTGAAAGGTCCCTGATATACCTGTCTCTTGTAAAACTATGCTGGGGCCTAGCAAACACAGGAGTGGATGCTCACAGTTAGCTATTGGATGGATCACAGGCTCCCCAGTGAGGAGCTAGAGAAAGTACCCAAGGAGCTCAAGGGATCTGCAACCCTATAGTCGGAACAACAACATGAACTAACCAGTACCCCCCGGAGCTCTTGTCTCTAGCTGCATATGTATCAGAAGATGGCCTAGTTGGCCATCAGTGGAAAGAGAGGCCCATTGGTCGTGCAAACTTTATATGCCTCAGTATAGGGGAATGCCAGGGTCAAGAAGTGGGAGTGGGTGGATTGGGGAGTGGGGGGAGGATATGGGGGACTTTTGGGATAGCACTGGAAATGTAAATGAAGAGAATACCTAATAAAAAATGACCGCCCCCCCCCCAAATAGTATTAAATGTCTCTTGTTTCTAACAACAAAGGAAATAATTGTCTACTGCTTCAAAAACAATTAATGTGTTAACGTGTAAGTATGTATACATTTGTGTACATATTTTTGGTCATTTCCATTGCCTCCTATTGAATTTTTCTATTGATGTCTCTAAGTTCTTACTAGCATTCACAATTTTTTCTAACTCTCATGATCTTTGAAACCTGGAAAAACTTCAAAAATGTAAAAATCCAAGCAATTTTTCCTACAACACTTTCATATAACTAAACCTTTATTATCTATCAATACATGTCAAGGCTATTCTAAATTTCTACATTGTGCCATGGATTATTTTGGATTCCACACTTATTTTTATCCATGCTTGGTAATATTTACAATAACATTTTAATAGGTTCCTATATTGAAATTAATTCAGTCTGTTTTTGCTAACTTTGTCACATTTTAACTACTTTGTGAAACTGTTTCAATGCCAAATTGGGTTTTAAAACTGTTTTGTTGCTGTTTGTTTGTTTTATTTTAATTTTGTATCTGATTTATTTCCCCTAAGCTTTGGCATAAATATTACACCAATCTTATAAGATATAATTATATCTGCTCTTCACAGTGTTCAAAACCAAGGTTTGTAGGTTTGAACCAATTAAAATAAGAGGGTCATAAAGAAAGTCAGTGTTTTTCTCTTTGGCTTCCATGTTTAGCAAGGATCCAGAGTATGAAAGGATCCAATACCTATCCTCTGACCACTGATTGAACTCCGACTAGTGCACATTGTTCAGGGGGTAAAATGAATATAACGGGCCATGGAAAGAAGATATATCATTATCAGTAACTGATCCAGCCCTTGCCTACACAAAAACTAGTAGAAGAAATACTATTGTGGCTTTGAGAACAGTGAAAAGTTGAACAATTTCCAAAATATGTTACCAAGAAAATAAACCCATGAATTAAAACATAACATCACATGGAACTAAAAATTTATACATAGGAAGTAAAACTACTAGCTGACTGAAGAGGCTCAATGTAAGAATAGAGAAAACCTTTTTTCCTCTACACTGAAAGTAAACAATTAATGACTTGAACACAAAGTACAGAAGTTGAGCACCAACAAGACCAAAATTTCCAAGCAATAAAATTACTAAGGAACTGAGTGAATAATTCTGAAAAGAAGAAATATGAATTTCTAACAAAATACTTGGAATTTTTCAGCATCCTTGATCATCTGTTTTATATTGTTTAGAGACTATTATAATAGTTATACTTCAGGTTGTAAATTAATACACACACATTATATACATATATATATATTCTTAGTCAGGATTTCTATTCCTGCACAAACATCATGACAAAGAAACAAGTTGGGGAGGAAAGGGTTTATTTGGCTTACACTTCCACACTTCTGTTCATCACCAAGGAAGTCAGGACTGGAATTCAAGCAGGTCAGGAAGCAGGAGCTGATGCAGAGGCCACGGAGGGATGTTCTTTACTGGTTTGCTTCCCCTGGCTTGCTTAGCCTGCTCTCTTATAGAACCAAGACTACCAGCCCAGAGATGGTCCCACCCACAAGGGGCCTTTCCATTGATCACTAATTGAGAAAATGCCCCACAGCTGGATCTCATGGAGGCATTTCCTCAACTGAAGCTCCTTTCTCTGTGATAACTCCAGCTGTGTCAAGTTGACACAAAACTAGCATATATATATATATATATATACATATATATATATATACATTTTATATATATATAATGTATATATATATACATGTATATATATATATATATATATATATATATGACCATAAATATCATGAGATAAATAGATATATAAGAAGCAAAACTTATTAAATTGGGGTACTCAAAATATCCAGTAGAAAATAGCTGGAGAAGCTCTATTGAAGAAGCCAATAGAGAATGTCCAAGGCAGAGCAAGGGTTTTTTGCCATTTCTTGCAGTTAGCTTCAGGGTTCAAGTTTTGAATTTCAGCCTCACAATCCTGCAGGATGCTCCCAATTCAATTTGCAAAGCCTTCTCTTCAGGACATACCTTTGTACGAATTATATTCAGCCCCCTAAGACCAACTCTATAGCCTAAACAATAATCTCGCCATATCTTTTGTGTCTGAGAGATTCATACTACTAATGATCACATTTTCAAATCTTTATCCATAACATTTTTCTAATAATTAAAAAATGAACATCAAGATTAGTGATTCTTCATTGTCCACTATTATGTCCCAGACCTATAATAGTATCTGAAAAATACAATATGTTTAATGTTCCCAAAGAAATGAATGAATTAGCATCTTACTTCACATCACCTGACAAGTAAACACAAATAAATGTTGTGTTCTCTAAGAATTTTCAGTGAATCATTGTGTATTTGGAATCACTCCAATCTGAGAGATGATACTATTTGAATTTACTTAGCAATCTGGAAGGCAGCAAGTGTGGCATATAGGAGTGTTTGGATGGAATAACAAAGGGGAAATGGATATAATTATGATCTAAAATAAAAAGAAAATTGACAAAAAACATACAGACTGTGATTTAGATAAGTGATATCAATTTCTTCAGATAGTAGGGACTTTTAAATTCAGTTTTAAGAGACTACATGGGCGATCATTTTTATTGTTGTGCTTTCAAACAGACTTAAGACCATTTGTTCTTACCCTTACTGCCCTTTTAGCATGTGGTTTATCGGGTCAACTTCAAAGTAGAAGGGCTTCACCACACCATGGTTTATCAACTCAAACATCTCATGGCCTCTTGCACGAGCTCAACTGGCCAAGAAGAACGACGCTGCAGCAGGATCCTTCTGCACACGTTTATTGGGAGAGCATTGATTGCATAGGTGAAAGAAGAACCCCGAATAAGGAAAATGATGCTGCTTATATACCCCTCCATGTGACGTGTCAGCTCCTGATTAGCTGCTCACTCATCACCCCACTACTACGCCCCGGGATGGGCAGTGACTTGGCACGAATTTACTCTTGCACCTGCGCACATTACTTGTTTACCAGTTAGGCACAGCGGAGGCTCGTGATGGCAATTGCTCACGGCTCTCCACAATGGCCAATCTAGTTTCTCTTTTTCCCTGTGAAGAAGTTGCCCACCAAGCCACTGCATCGCTATGCATCATGAGTTTGCTAGTCAGATGGGAGCCCATGCTTTCCCTGATCAAAATTTCAGTTCCTTTTCTAGGAAAAATTTTACTGCTGAGTATTTATGGATGAATCTTTTTTTCTCCCGAATCTCCAATTTTCTCTTTTTTGTTTTAACTTTTTAAAAAAATTAGGTATTTTCTTCATTTACATTTCAAATGCTATCCCAAAAGTCTCCCATACCCTTCCCCTCACTTCCCTCCCCTCCCACTTCTTGGCCCTGGCATTCCCCTGTACTGAGGCATATAAAGTGTGCAAGACCCAGGGGCCTCTCTTTCCAATGATGGCCGACTAGGCCATCTTCCTCACTTAATCGTTCAACTATCTTTTTAATCTTGCTTTCAATCTTTAGTTCATCATTTTCATGGTTAGACTGCCTGGTAATGAAATTGACCTAAACAGAAGTGGCACAGGCAAGCATCACCATGTTCAGTAGCAACTTACCCTCCCACAGTTGACTGAAGAAACCAGATGCAGCAGTCCCTGGCTCAACAAGCCCAGGGAAGTGCATGGATCAGGGCATGATGTTTCCTTGTATACCTCTCCCAGTAGCTCCTCTTCTGCTTTTATGTCACAAGTATTCCAATATCCATAGTATTCTTTAACATTCAACTGTTCTCCATCTAGTTTTGTGAACCTCCTCAAACACATAAACACACATGCACACACACCCACACACACATATACACACAAACATAAACAAAAACATACAAACACACACATACACACAAACATACAAAATGCCTGAGCAAACTTAAAAGGTTCTAAGAGAAAAACAATTGCCATTTATTTGTTCCGTGGGTTTGCACTTAAAAATATTTATACATTTTGGGCTACCTGATGAATGACATTGTTATAAAATAATTTATATTTATTTCTCTAAATAACGTCTGTCTTATACAATATTTTAAAACATTTAAGATGTTATTAGTTTAGATATGACAGTTGAAGTTTTAAACTACAAGAGAAACAGACTATTGGAGGACATCATATTAAACCAAATTGTATTTTAAAGTGTATATTTTTGTTCATGAGTATGATTTCATTGTCATTGAAATATTAACTGTTTAAATAATATCCAATTATACTATTCTTAACTATTCCCTTAACATGTGTTATTCTTTGAAAATGGCTTATGTGTAAAGCAAAGTCTTTCAAAACATATTTTTTATTTTTAGATAATTACTTTGTCACAACAAGAATGTTGCTTTGTTGATTCTTTAACTCAAAATACATGTGTAGCTTTCTGAAATATTGTAGTTTTATGCAAAGGAAAGCTTTTAAAAATTGATTATACAAAGGCATATTTTTTCAGATGAATTTTACATGCATCATTTAATATTTTTGAATGAAATAATATCAGTTATAATTCATTTTAATAAAGTTTATCATAATAAAATTTCAGGACTATATTAACAACAGGGAAATGTGTATCTGTGAATGCACCCTGTCATGTCTTCAGGTTATCAGCCAGCACTAAGTGCCTTAAACCACTGCTGTTCGTCATCAGCATTATCCTGATATGCTCCTATAATCTACCTAAAGGTCTACAGTTCTTCATCATTATCATAAGAATATAGACATGTGTTGAGAACTTTGTTATTCTCTACCTTGAAATGTGTAACAGTCTACATTATATAAAGAACTAACTTCTATCATTTCAGAAGTTAAATAAATTCTGCATTCATTGTAAAGAAAACTTTGAACATTGACTAAAACATGATTTAGTTACAGCCCAGTTGTTCCTTTCCACTATTTAATTTACTTCAATTATGTCACTTGCATTAAGGTAAATAGTGTAATTTATTAAAAATGTCAAACTTCACATTTCACTTCCTTGATTGATTTCAGCTATTTAGAAATCAGGGCTTTGTACTTGGTGCCATGTCTCAGCAAACACCACAGCTTGCAGCATTTTACTCACTCCAGCCTTTAGTTTTGTGCTAAGGCAGTGACATTTTAATATATTTTCTTTTTATCTAAATATCAATGCTTATTTTAAAGTTCAACAAATTTCGTTTCTTTTAATCCCATTGTTTCCTTGACTTCAGTATTTCTAGTATTCTTTTTGATTAAGGATGTATTAAATCACTTGAAGTGTCATTTTCAACAAAGAGTTTCAGTTAGTGACAAACACAGAAGGTACAAAAACAAAGGAATTAGAGTCCATCATATATGATTGTAGCAAACTGCACTCTATGAGCTCTCCGTGATGTGACACTGAGTTATTTCTAAGCAAAATAATCATTATATAATCCAAAAATAAAGCAGAGACTATGGCCAAGATTTGGATGCCAGAAAGACAACACAGATAAATTTGTTTCCTTATGTTATATCAAATATTTACAGAAGACATAAAGCATACAAGGATTATAAACCCAGTGTACGAAAATATAGAGATTGATATAGTTCATTCTTTATAGAAATAACCAGATATTTTGAATATGTAAAATCATGAATATTTATAATTTGCTTACATATTTAATTTTTTTAGGTTTTGAGATGGGTCTTGCTATGTAGCCAAGGCAAGGCTAAAGTTTGCAAGCCTCTATGACAACCTCTGCACTGTCCCATCTTTGTGTCTGTGCATTCATCCCCAGCTTACAAAATACTGCTTAGTTCAAGCTTTCTATATGTGTTTGAACAGACTTTTGTAATTGACATAAAGTATAGTACTCACAGATAAAAGTAGGCTATTCGAATTAACTAATAATATTTCTGTGTATATAATCCTTCTAAATAAACCTGAGTAAGTTCAGTAGAATAAAACATTTGAATTCTTTGATTCTTATGTTTTTCTAGTTGCATACAATACATACATACATACATACATATATACATACACACACACACACACACGTGTGTTTGTGTGTGTGTGTGTGTACAGTTTTAATTGACAATTACTTGAAATTTTTAAAATGATTGAATTCATCAATTTGGAAGATGATACTGTTATAGTGAAAGTATCTTTAAAAGTGATTATTTAGCTTCATCAATCCTAAAACTCTGGCAACATGAAATTACTCTTATCTAGGATTTATCATTTAGATGAATTATCTCCAGTTGGTGTTCTTCTGTGGTGTGTTTTTCTTCTAGGAAACTCTTTGATTAAGAAAAATGAGATAAGATTAAAAGACAAAATTTGTTCTCATTAGCTCAAATAATGTCTTCCCCATTTTTCCAAATAAATATTGCATGCACTGTGGGTCAGTTTACTCTCCATATCTTTCTCAATCTTTTTCTTCTTTGTCTGGAGAAGAGAAAATAAGTGATTCGAGTTCCCAGGAGGAAAAAGCTCTATAAGATTCCATCTACTGCTCAAAGGAACGGAAGCTTAATTCTCTGTCACTTAAGAAGAGTCCTGTTCTGATTCATATGCAGCTAGAGACATGAGCTCCGGGGGGGGATTGGTTAGTTCATAATGTTGTTCCACCTATAGGATTGCAGATCCCTTTAGCTCCTTGGGTACCTTCTCTATCTCCTCCATTGGGGGCCCTGTGATCCATCCAATAGCTGACTAGGAGCATCCACTTCTGTGTTTGCTAGACCCCGGCATAGTCTCACAAGAGACAGCTCTATCTGGGTCCTTTCAGCAAAGTCTTGCTAGTGTACGCAATGGTGTCAGCATTTGGAGGCTGATTATGGGATGGATCCCTGGATATGGCAGTGGGTGGGGGAGCGTGTGGGGGACTTTTGGGATAGCATTGGAAATGTAAAAGAAATAAATACCAAATTAAAAAAAAAAAAGTCCTGTTTTGTTTTTCTCCTAGCTCCTACTTCCTGCCTGGCTTCCAGATTTAGTGTCTGGATATTCTGTCATTATACCATTCTCTTTTTGGACAAGGATAAACTATAATAAATCAGAACAGGGAAGAAAATCCCCCATCAAATGGATTCCATGTGGGTTAATTTTCTATGTATTTTTTAGGTGTTTTGTTCCTCGACAACCCTCTGTGCAATGCCAGCAGTGAACGATCCCTTTTAAAAAGTGAGATATATAATGGAAAGAATCACTGACCTGAATGGATACACGAAGAAATGTAAGATAAATTAGAACTACTATCAAGAGCTCTTATTCCATTTCAAAAGGAAATGGTGTACTTATGAAGAACCATAGTGCATGGAACTTACTTAATTCCAAGCTGTCTCTGAACCACCAACCAAATAAAAACATACATGGGCTAGACCTAGGTCCCTCTCCACAAACACACACAAACACACACACACACACACACACACACACACACACACATAGCAGATGTACAGCTTGGTGTTCATGTGGGTCTCCCAACAACTAGAGCAGGTGCTGTCCATGACTTCGATGCCTACCTGTGGATCCTGTTCCCTTAACTGGGTTGCTTTGTCTGGCCACAGTGGAAGAGGATGTGACTAGTTCTGCAGTGCCTTGATGTGCCAAGGTAGTTTGATATTCAGTGGTGACTGCCCTTTCTCAGAGATGGAAGGGAGAAGGGAAGGCGGGAGAGGCTAAGGGAGGAGGGGGGGACTGGTAGGAATGGGACTGTGATCAGGATGAATATTAAATAAATAAATACATTAATGGAAAAAAATCTCCCTGAAGATAAAATGAACACTTTTAGACTAATGGCATTGGCTATTAATTTGAAGAGGAAGTTTCAAGACAACCTAGCATTGACTGTGTCACATGTTCAGTAGTGGCCCCCTACCCAAATATTAGATGGTGCTCTAGGAGTATTGTGGAAACGTTGGGAAAGGACTGAGGGATCCTAAGGGGACAGGGACTCTCAAGGAAGACCAACAGTGTCAACTAATCTAGATCTCTCACCTACTGCTCCATTGTCTGCCTGCATGCTGCCATGGCCTCATCACGATGCTACTAGACTAAATCTTCGAAACTGTAAGAAAGCCCCATATTAAATCCATTCTTTGGTAAGAGTCACCTTGGTCATAGTGCCTCTTCATGAAAAAGGCAATCTGCAATGGTATAGGACACATGGCAGGTCATTGAGATAAGATGTTCAAGTATGGTAAAAATGAGATGGTATAGTTATTTATTTTGGATAGTCTTTTTATATTTGTATCTTTTGTTATATTTGTTGTTATTATTATTACTATCATTGTTATTATTTAATTAAAGTCCGATATACTGTAACCTTGCTACTGTAATGCAATTACTCTTCCCCAATATAGCCCATAATTTCCCTGAAGCTCCAGTTCAATCACTGGTAGAATGCTTTGCCTTTTCACAGGATAACTGGCAGTGGCCAAATAGGTATGATCAAAATATTCAGTTGGGATAGGAAGCTTTCTAGCCAAAATAACTTAAGTAAGCTACAGATGAGATAAAAAGAAAAAGTTCATTGTTTGTTCACAGAATGGTGAGAGGAGTTAACAGGAAACAAATGTTCTTTTCTCTTTAACTTTCTGATTTCTGATAAAAAGGTTAATTAACACAGAGTGTCCATTCCTGTAGCATTGTAGTGATGGATAAGGGAGAAGAAATACTCAAACTGTGTTGCCAGGATCGTGACAATTATAAACTCAGAGACTCACAGGTGGTCAATACGCAAAGAATAAAAGATTTCAGAGTTCTCAACCCTAAATGAGAAATCTATATAAAACCCCTGTACAAAAGACTCAAGGATCTATAGGAAGAGGGGCCTAAAGGAGGTAGATGACATCAAGAAAATTGTGTTTCCAAGACCCACAGGGCAGATGTACAAATGAATTCACAGCAATTGTGACAGTTTTCACAATACTTGAAAACTAATTTAGGCTTACAAAAATCTGCATGGAGAAGGGGAAGTGGTCCTGAAATCTTACCCCTACCTGGGGAGTTATTGGCTTCTGGAATATGTAAATTCAGTTCTTCCAATAGTGTAACACATGTTATAGGGATCATTCTCCAGGGAAGGCTCTGTGCAGAAGCAGCAGGACAACTGCACCCAATGGTGAAGAGAAAGAGAAAGAGAGACCGAGACAGAGAGACAATAACAGAGAGACAGAGACGACAAAGAGAATACTCTGGCCTATGAATATAACCATAAATATTAAGAAGGCAATTTAATAGCATGACTATTTTACAAGATAACAATAACAGTTTCTAAGTCCCTAGGTGCTACTCAAATTAGGTCATCTTTTATAGTCCTGGGTACAAGAATTTTTGTAGGACCAAATACATGGTTTAGTCAGCAAGGTGCCTACAAATATGAGGAGTGGAGTTCAACTCCATAGAACCCTCCAAAAACACCTGATGCAGTAGCCTCCACTGGCACCCCCAGATCAGGGTATGAAATGCAGATTACTTACCCAGTGAGCCTAGCTGAAGAGACTATTGAACTCATGAGATTCAGCTACATAAGAGACATTCCTAAAGCTAAGGTGGAGAGGGTCTGTAGAAGATATCTGACATTGAGCTAGGACATCCATATACATGTATTTACATGAACATCACACATAACACACACACATGCAAACATGTACACATACACACATGCACACACACAGTTTTGTGGCTTTTCTAATATGCAAATCATAGTCTCGGTGACTACAATGTAGTTTCTCTTTGTGGTTTTATTTTTTCCCCTATATATCTGGATGCCATGGAATAGAAATGAATGGACTTAATTAAATGATTCTTTGAGAGTAGCCATAGTTAAGCACATTGGTAGTATTCATTTTAATTTTAGTTTGCCGAAAAGGAAGGCATTTCCTGAAAAATTGTAAAGGGCAAGTTCAAATTTAAATAAATCTAGGAGATATGTGAAATATTATTAAGTTAAATGACTCATACTATATTTTTCTGTGTGAAGTATCTATCATCATGATCTAACTTCTACATTTTACAACCTAGCTGTGATAAAATTGCTTCTGGTTTTCCAGATACAACAGAGCAAACTGGCCTAGTGTGGCCACTAAGCTATTCACCTGTAGACATTTTCAGTAAAACATCAGATATTAAGTATTGTAAGTTTTGTAAGCCATAATAAGGTCTGAGTCACGACTACTCAGCTCTGCCCTCATGCAATATCTTCAGCTGGGAATGTAGGGGTGCTTTCTGTGTTACGACACTAATTTACGAAATGATAATGAATAGGCTTTATTCCAATCAAACTTCATTTATCAGAAACTACTTGACAGATGTAACCTATGGGTCACCAATTGATGACCTACAGTCTAAGAGATCCAGCACCAACCATAGACTAATGCTTAAGTCTATAATTATTGGGGCTATGAAAACTTGGTGATAATAATGCTACCATGTTACCTAAGCTGCTGTTTCTCAATCAAACAGTCTTTAAAGAGTTACAAAGGATAAGCCACACATATGATTTTCATCCCTCCTGAATTAGTCCATCCTACTGTCCAGACACCCACCCAAAATACTTAAACTCTTTCAGTGTACTGGCTTTAGTGCAGAACGCCTTCGGTGTGGTACTATGTTGTCCGTGTCTATCACAATCCAAGGCTTCATCTCCTTTTCATCATAGCAATGAAAGATAAAGCACCTTCCATTTTCTACATCCTCTCTCTTGTTTTGGTTCTAGCTCAGCATTTCCCCCACAGAGTTTGTTCAACACAATCCCTTGCAAAGTATGTGTGCGGCGATTTTTAATGATCTTCAGATGAAAGGTCTAGCCTAAGTGATCTGCTTTGAAGTTCCTGCTTCCTTGCTTCCAAAACCTGGACAGATTATCAAGGTACATAATGAATATAGACAAGTCCCAAGACCATGCCTAACTGTGATATTTTCATTTAATTATAAAATTCTACCATTTCCATTCTTTGAACATACAAAAGACGTTTTTTTTGGAAATGGACTACTGGTTCATTTATATTGATCTGTACATGAGGAAGAATATCAGGCCCTGGGCAGCTGACAGAGGGGTGAAAACCCACCTCTCCTTAAGAATATATCTAAGAAAGCTATTATTTTCTGGATGACTGAGTTTTCTTGGATCTCTAATTTAAGCATTCCATCACCAGGATATCATACCATCCAGAGAATGAAGGATAAAATTATCAGCAGCACATGATTGTACATGATACACTCTCATCTGCACCCTGAAAAACTCATTAAACATCCTCTGCTCTTCTCTAATTATCCCAGTGGCCTACCAAACAGTTTCTGTAACATGATTAAAAAAAAAAACTGATATTTTTAACTGGCAAATGTTCAAGCTTTCACAAAATTATTTGGAGGTAAGAATTCCATTTCTTGCTAAATAAAAAGATTTTACGTACAAGAGATTCAACATAGGTAGCAAAGGGCTTTGATTATTATATTTCAGAGCTGGGAGTCAAATGTAAAAGCTAAAAGAAAATTCTGTCCCTCTGTGGGAGAACGCTCTGCAGAACAAAGACCTTTTACTACCCAGGACTTTTCTGAGTTTTAGATGTTGGTTTTCCTCATTTTTCTTTTCAAGATCAGAATGTCTCTATTAGTGCCTTTTAGACAGGAATGTCATGCAGAGAATTGAAAGGGCACCATAGACTGAAAAGCATGACTTATTGTATAGATTGCATGCATTGAAATTTATTTAATTATTAAGTTATTCCAATGAAGATATTCTGCTTTGGCTAAGAGGATCAAGTAGAAGCCAGAAAATATATGAGAAAAGTCAAAACTGAGCTGATTATTTTCTTAAAGACCCTTCAGTTTTGAGCTTTTGATTTTTAAAGGGAAAAATTGGTAGGCAAAGCAGATAAATGGATAATCTTGTATGTATCTAGACATATATAAAATGCTTTATATATAGGTATTGATGGTATAGGTACATAATTCTCATGTATCTGTATTAATCATAAAACGTAAATGAACATATTTGCATATGTATATGAATAATATATGTCTTGTGATTATGCATGTATATGTATATACATAAACAAGATATTTAAGTATTTTCTTATTTTAGTATCGTCTATGGCTTAAGTACTTGAAATTTATCCATTTAATTAAAACTAAGTACTAGACATTTGTCATCTGCAAGGAAAAATAAAAGTGTTCTATGTAAACTTTGGAACCTGGACTTAAAGTAGCAATACCAGTTATAAGCACTGGCAGTTTAACTCGGTATTAATGCCTTATCAAGTTTCTGTTTACAAATTCCATAATAAATCCTAAACTCACTTTTCTCCTCTGATGAAGGGAACATTGTGAAGTGTCTGGACTATGAAAGTCATAGTAAGGATAATGGCTCACTAGAACATTAAAGGTTAAGGGAATCCACTGGTGTCAAATTTGCCCTCATAGCAACATTGTTTCCAGAAATCATAAAATATCAACAGTCTCTACTGTCTGAATAAATATCTTGAGCTTTATGTTTAGTGAATATGAATGGTGGGAGTTGGTCCGGTGCTGCTATGTATTTAAATGCTAAACACAGGCACACAGATCTGGTTGCAATATGACAAGCAGATAGTCATATACACCAAATGATGTTTTTAAAACTTTGCTCCCCAACATAAAGCTATGGTTATGGTTAAATAAAAGTGGTTATAGTTGGTAAGATTTCAACTACCAGGCTGGGAGAAACAGAGAGAATTGAAAGAAAGGGAGAAAGAGAGAGAGAGAGAGAAGAGAGAGGGAGAGAGAGACGGAGAGAGAGAGAGAGAGAGAGAGAGAGAGAGAGAGAGAGAGAGAGAAGCTCAAAGAGTCAGATGCAGATAGTTATACCCTACCAATGGAGTGAAGTCAGGGACTCCTATGGTTAAATTAGGTAAAGGCTAGACATTGTGGAGGAGGAAAACCCCATAGGAAGACCAGCAGTCTCAACTCATCTGAACCCCCAAGATGTCCCAGAAATTGAGTCACCAACCAGGAAGCATACACTTGCTGGTATGAGGCCCCTGACACATATAGGGCAGAGGACTGCCTGGTCTGGCCTCAGTGTGAGAAGATGCACCTAACCCTTGAGAGACTTGAGGCCCCAGGGAGTGGGGAGGCCTGGTGAGGTGGGGGTGGAAGAAGGGGCAATGAAAACATCCACTTGGAGACCAGAAAAGAGGAATGAGAAACTGTTGGTGGGCAGATCAGTATGGTGAGAGATACTGGACTGTAAAAAAAAAAAAAAAAGACTAAAGATAATTTTTTAAAAATGAGATGATAAAATAATAATAACAATTTCCAATAATAATTGACTAGCTCTAATGGGAAAATTGCATACAATTTTATGAAAATATAGTGATAAGGGAAAAAAAGTAAAAACAATGTGGTTTTTATTTGTTAAACCTGTTTTCTCTGATATTAATCTAATTTTAATGTAACTTCACACACACACACACACACACAGAGAGAGAGAGAGAGAGAGAGAGAGAGAGAGAGAGAGAGAGAGAGAGAGAGAGACAGGTAAACGCAGACACACACAGACAGGCACAAACAGACATACCCAGAGACGTACACACGAACACACAGAGAGACACACAGACACACAGAGAGATTAATACCAGCACCTGTTCTGCTTCCTTTTTTAAAAAAAAATCTAAATCCTTTTATTTAATATCATTATTTTAAATATTGAAATATATCTGCATTTACTTTTTGTATATGGCTATAGTTTTTACTGTGTTTATGCCTATAAACATTGTTCATGGAGGACAGAAGATACAAGACCTGAAGTTACAAGCAAGAGTGAGCTGCTGGGTGGGTATGGCAAATCACACTTGTGTCCTCTGGAAGAACCAATGCTTCTAAACACTGAGACATCTTTCAAACCTCTTAAAATTTTAATTTGTTTACAGGGACAGATTTCTCTATTGCTATGATTTAGGCTGATTTTTGAGATACCTTTAAAAACCTCCAAGTCAATCTTTTTAAAAAAAAATGATTTTATGTTTTCATCAGCACTCTCAATCATTGCATAACAAGCTGATATGATATTTTCCCATAAGCAATCCATAAAGTATGTCTTTTCCCTTCATAATACGTTCTGTGCATTTTTACATTGAGTTCATTTATGAGGTCATTGGTAATAAATGTCCCATAAAAATCATCAATATGCATGTCTGTTACTCTGTTAGTGAGGCATTGCACATGTGATTATCTTCACAGGGCTTTGTGTTCACTTGTTTGGTTTATGGAGATGCTATCTGTTTGTCACATCTGCTTGGAAACCCCCCTATAGCTTTGTTCAAATTCCTAAATGAGACATTCACACCGAGGATAGCAAAAACTCTTCTCAAGGATAAAAGAACCTCTGGTGGAATCACCATGCCGGACCTAAAACTGTAATACAGAGCAATTGTGATCAAAACTGCATGGTACTGGTATAGTGACAGACAAGTAGACCAATGGAACAGAATTGAAGACCCAGAGATGAATCCACACACCTATGGTCACTTGATCTTTGACAAGGGAGCTAAAACCATCCAGTGGAAAAAAGACAGCATTTTCAACAAATGGTGCTGGCACTACTGGCGGTTAGCATGTAGAAGAATGCGAATTGATCCATTTCTATCTCCTTGTACTAAGGTCAAATCTAAGTGGATTAAGGAACTCCACATAAAACCAGAGACACTGAAACTTATAGAGGAGAAAGTAGGGAAAAGCCTCGAAGATATGGGTACAGGGGAAAAATTCCTGAATAGAGCAGCAATGGCTTGTGCTGTAAGATCAAGAATCAATAAATGGGACCTCATAAAATTGCAAAGCTTCTGCAAAGCAAAAGACACCGTCAATAAGACAAAAAGGCCACCAACAGATTGGGAAAGGATCTTTACCTATCACAAATCAGATAGGGGACTAATATCCAATATATATAAAGAACTCAAGAAGGTGGACTCCAGAAAATCAAATAACCCCATTAAAAAATGGGGCTCAGAGCTGAACAAAGAATTCTCACCTGAGGAATACCGAATGGCAGAAAAGCACCTGAAAAAAATGTTCAACATCCTTAATCATCAGGGAAATGCAAATCAAAACAACCCTGAGATTCCACTTCACTCCAGTCAGAATGGCTAAGATCAAAAACTCAGGTGACAGCAGATGTTGGCAAGGATGTGGAGAAAGGGGAACACTCCTCCATTGTTGGTGGGATTGCAAGCTTGTGCAACCACTCTGGAAATCAGTCTGGCGGTTCCTCAGAAAATTGGACATAGTACTACCAGAGGATCCCACAATACCTCTCCTGGGCATATATCCAGAAGATGTCCCAACTGGTAAGAAGAACACATGCTCCACTATGTTCATAGCAGCCTTGTTTATAATAACCAGAAGCTGGAAAGAACCCAGATGTTCCTCAACAGAGGAATGGATACAGAAAATGTGGTACATTTACACAATGGAATACTACTCAGCTATTAAAAAAATGAATTTATGAAATTCCTAGGCAAATGGATGGACCTGGAGGGTATCATCCTGAGTGAAGTAACCCAATCACAAAGGAACTTGCACAATATGTACTCACTGATAAGTGGATATTAGCCCAGAAACTTAGGATACCCAAGATATAAGATACAACTTGCCAAACGCATGAAATTCAAGAAGAACGAAGACAAAAGTGTGGACACTTTACCCTTTCTTAGAAATGGGAACAAAACACCCATGGAAGGAGTTACAGAGACAAAATTTGGAGCTGTGACGAAAGGATGGACCATCTAGTGATTGCCATATGCAGGGATCCATCCCATAATCAGCTTCCAAATGCTGACACCATTGCATACACTAGCAAGATTTTGCTGAAAGGACCCAGGTATAGCTGTCTCTTGTGAGACTATGCCGGGGCCTAGCAAACACAGAAGTGGATGATCACAGTCAGCTATTGGATGGGTCACATGGCCCCCAATGGAGGAGCTAGAGAAATTACCCAAGGAGCTAAAGGGAACTGCAACCCTATAGGTGGAACAACAATATGAACTAACCAGTACCCGGGAGCTCTTGTCTTTAGCTGCATATGTATCAAAAGATGGCCTAGTCGGCCATCACTGCAAAGAGAGGCCCATTGGACTTGCAAACTTTATATGCCCCAGTACAGGGGAACGCCAGGGCCAAAAAGGGGGAGTGGGTGGGTAGGGGGTTGGGGGGGTGGGTCTGGGGGACCTTTGGGATAGCATTGAAAATATAAACGAGGAAAATACCTAATTTAAAAAAAAAGAAAAAAACTGTGTCCTCTCCTACTACAATTGCTACTGTTTCCATGTAGATCATCATAAGTGAAACAAGGTCCAATAGATCCACACATGCCATCGTTTCTACAGCCAATTTTTTAAAAAGAAGCTCTCAAAAGTCAGCTTCAGAAAAAATGCTCACTGGGTGCTTCAACGGCACTGAGGAAGGAGATAGAGACAGAGATAGAGATTTGAAGATGGTAGATAAAAGACAAAGAGTGAGAAGGGAGGGAGGGAGGGAGGGAGGGAGGGAGGGAGGGAGGGAGGGAGGCAGGGAGGCAGGGAGGGAGGGAGGGGGCAGGGAGGGAGGGAGGCAGGGAGGGAGGCAGGGAGGGAGGGAGGCAGGGAGGAAGGAAGGAAGGAAGGAAGGAAGGAAGGAAGGAAGGAAGGAAGGAAGGAAGGAAGGAAGGAAGGAAGGAAGAAAAACAAAGACAGCTTTGTACCTTAGGTATTTCTAAAATTATGATTTCTAATAGTCTTACCTCTTCCATAAGAACACATCTGTCAGACCCCAACTTCTGAATTTTGTTCTCTATGTCTCTGTTAGTACAGTTGTGGCTAGGCTCTGTGGTATCCAAGGCAACACTGTTATAGGTGACCATCAGTGCCTAAACTAACAAAGGTCAACTCAATAGCACTCCAACATAGCCCAATAGGCTCATGATATGATTTCTTCTTTGTTTCTCCTGTTTAATCATAGAAAGCAAACAGGCAGGCAGACAACTTTTCCTCATTTCATTTTTTCTAGCTAAAAAAATAAGAACCAAGCTCTTATTGCAATGAAATAGATATGAAAACACATATTAGAAAACCAAAAGTTGACATTGAGGAGGCCTGCAGGCACATAGGCAAACAGCGCTGACTTAGCCACAACTCTGCCTCCAGGATCCCACCAGCCCTCCCAGACTCTCTGCTCGGTCACTTGCTCACTCACCACTGGGTAGGAGAGGATGATGGGGAAAGACATGTCTACTTTATTCAGGGACACAGACTTTGTTATTTATGTTCCAATTTTCAGGTCCTGAATGAGTTTCAGTCACTTGTGTGGGCGATGCCGTTTGGTTTTCTGCTTTGTTCCTAGAATCCTGAAAGCTGTGACAGTAGGGCACCCAGTCTGTCAAGTGCAACAAAGGCAGGACATATCTGACATATGAAGAAAGAGCTACTGTATCACACGCCTGCAGTAAAGTGGGTAAAACCGTAATAAAATAACAAGTGTCATATAAGATTAAGTGGGACACACACACCTCTCTCAGCATTCTTTCAGCTCACTGCAATCAGGCTCATAAAACCTGCACCCAAAACAAAGGAGAGCACAAACAGAACTGTCCTCTACAGAAATCTTAATGCAAAAATCAAAAATTGAGATCTAGGTTAATGGATAATGGTTGCTAATAATTACCCCTATTCAGCATTATTCATCTCTCAAGTGAAACCTAGTTTTTGTGTTCTCCTGTGAGGGAAGCCACTAATCATTTCCTTGGCACACAGTCGCTCGAAGAATCTTGTGAGTTGTATTCTCATTCTTCTCAAAGGCAGTCAGCACTCATCCATGTCCACATGTACACTGTCCCATCCAATAATAGAAAATTCTATTCAGGCACAGTGACTCACTGTGGTCATACTCCATCACCTCGCTTATGCCGGCACTTTACTTAATCATTGTCAGCCAGACCCACCCATTCTTGCTCTTTCCTGATTCCGTCTCCTTCACAAACGTAGCACACGTAAGTATGCCATTAATGATGGTCAATTTTTTTTCCCCTTAGGTTGCACAGATGGCTGGGTTATTTTTATTCATCAGGAAGACTTAAATTCAGAGTTTAGTAGAACTAGACTCTTTCATTAGGAAATGATTTCCAAATAACTTCTTTACAGATTTAATGTGGGCTTCATTTCAAAATATTTTAAAATTCATTTAAAACAAAAGGGCTATTTCTTCTGTCCCTTGGCTTAAGATAGTCCTGAATTCATCTCTTCTCACTTTAGTCTACTTTTCACAGTGATAACTTCCCAACAATGACTTTTAATCTAGATGTTTCTATAACTTACATGATGGTGTTTCCATGTATGGAAAATACAAATCCCAGCGTGCAAGCTAAAAGGTAGTTCTGTAAAAATATTACACCACAGAACAGCATCATATGGTATGGGACATATGGTTGACTACTGCAGGATATTTCAATTTTTAAATCTTTTCTTAAACATTAGGTGTCATTTCATAGAATACAATCTATAAAATATCAATTTAGTTGGTTATTCTTATAATCTAACCTTTAAATTAAGATCTCACAGGACCTATTTTAAAGATGAAGCTAGATTATTAAAATGATAACAATAAATCTATCTGAGGATGTGTATACAGCCTGGTGTGTTCTTGGAAGGGACAAAGTGACATGGTTCCTGCCCATGCAACAAGGCTCTGGTATGGTATCAATGGCTGCTGTGGGTATAAAGCTTGTTTGTCAAATAATGTACATATTTGACATTTCTCCAAGGTACATCCTCTCTCTTACTCCATGATAATCTGAGACAACATGAGTCAAACATGTGGCTAATATCTCAGCAAAATAGTAAACCCTGAAACCTTTAGGACAGCCCTTAAGGTTATGGGAAAGAACTTTAAAGGCATGCATTTGAAAATATATAATTTCTCAACTATGCAAAAATATAAGGATGCAAAATGAATTATGTGGGGCTTCATGAATCTAAAGAAACAAAGACATCTGCATTAATGGGCCAGCTTGTCAGAAAGATACAAAGGCAGACAGATTCCTAACTTCAAGGCCAACCTGGGACATACTGAGGTTAGGCTTAGACATGTTAGAACCTGTGTCCTACCCAGCTAGCTTAGCATCTGTGTGTAACAGAGGCAGCCAGATCTCTGAATTCTTTTGCGATGTTGAAAGAAATTGTGTGCTTCCTATTTCCTAAGAACCAAATGGCTGAGGGTCACAGGATGCTGATTTATAGAATAATCAGAAAAGGAAACCTGAATAAATAACTAAATTGAAATGTAAATAAAAGACTGGGCTTTTGTCTACATAAGATGATCTAGCAGAAAACAGATAGTAGTTCTTTAGAATTTTCCCTATCAAGAGCTGAGCAGTCCAGAGATCTCTAGAGAGTAAAAGGAGCTCTTCAGTCATTTTTCTTAACAGGATTTCTGACTTGTTCAGAAGATCCAATAATTTTTAATAGCAGCTTGTCTGCCTTTGATCAGAAAAGCCATCAGCTAGCCATATAGCTTTTAGAATTTTTACTACCAGAAAGAGCTGTCTCAACCAGAGAGTTTTTAGAATAGGAAGAAAAAGTTGGTTAGAGCTGAGCAGAACAGAGAGGAGAGAGAGAGAGACTGAAAGAGAGAGAGAGCACAGTGTGGAAAGCCATTTCAGCAGAACATAGGCCACCAGTTTGAACCCATGATTTGACTTTGAATCATTTGTTTTCACTGTTCCCAGACACACCTCTTTTCTTAGAACCTTTTCCATGCTGAGGCTGGTCCTTGGCAGATGTGGAACTAGAAACTACAAATGGGAGAGAACATGTAACATTTGTCTTTCTGGGTTTTGATTACCTCACTCAGGAAAGTATAAAAGTACCATGGGCATAGAAAGAAATGTGGTTTGAGGAGGAAATACCAACATACATATTATATGAAGTAGAAAACTGAAAATCAGGAGTGTGTTCTAGGGGAAAAGGAAGATGCGAAATTCATGTGAAATAGGGAAGGGATCAAAGTTATTTTATACTATTTTTATTTATCCAAAATCATTCATATATATATATATATATATATATATATATATATGTGTGTGTGTGTGTGTGTGTGTGTGTGTGTGTGTGTATGTGAATGCATATATACATATATGTATATATGAATGATTCATATATATATTAATTTATATATATAATCATTCAAATTCAAAATCATATATATATATATGTGTGTGTGTGTGTGTGTGTGTGTGTGTGTATGTGTGTGTGTGTATGAATTTACACACTTAGACTGATAATTCCTCATAAGACCCATAGGCAAAAATAAAATAAAATGAAATAAAATAAAACCCTAGTTCAAAGCACATAAACTCTATTTTAAGTAGTTGGTATAGGTACAGCTGAAACCTCGGATCATTATCCAAATTGACAAGGAAAATACAAATGTTGCTTTTATTTCCTCAGCTCAAGAGATGAAATGAGAGCCATACTGAAGCTGTGCAAATACATATCTTGGGTTGAGCCCAGAGTGATTCTTTCTGTGTTCTAACTTTCCCTAGCCCTAGGCTTGGAAACTTCTAGCTATCACAAAATCTTCTCTTCCAAGGTGACTGATTCAATCTGGCTTCTCTTGGCTTCTGGCTGAATTGCTCTGCTTAGCCTATATTAACGTTGGCAACATGATCAAGTCTTCTAGCTCTTTCATTCTCTGGCTCATTTACCTGTGTCTAGCTTGTTCTCCCTGCAACATGTCCTTGTAAAACTGTCCCAATAAAACTGCCATATCCTCCATCCCTCTTGCTGCTCTTAAGCAGCCCTTCTCTCCAGTGTTGATTTTGTGAGTTGTGAATATCCCTGTCTATGACTCATGCTCTCAAATATTTATCTGGCTCATCATTTTATCTGTCCCTCAATTAGATATCACTCTCAAACATGGTTCCTTCTGTCTACCATGAACCTTTACCTTCATTTTAAAAATTAAAAGTATATACTAAGGGTATATCTGTTTTCCATCCAGATCACAATGGAATCCAGGATATGCTGACATTCTAGTCAGATCATATAAACCAAGAAGATCTTTGGATGTGATCCCTTGCCAGAGCAGCCATGTTACTGGATTAACATTCTTCTGCAAAGAAAAAGCAAGAGAATTGTAAATTACAGTATTCTTTTAAAACCTCAGTATCTGCTCTGAATGATACCTCTTCCAACATGGCTTATACATAATCTTGTCTAAACAGTTCTAAAACCTAAGGATACAGTATTCAAATATGATCTATGAGTGCCATTCTCATTCCAACCTCCACATTTAGCCAAGGGAGGAACTGCCTCGGAAAATAAGGTAGATTCTCTGTAGCCTCCCTCAGCCTTGAAGCAGGCTGATCTAGACTTTGACCTTGCTGTCACTAAGAAGGAGATTACCTAGGGTGGAGCCTTCCAACCTAGATGGCTCTATTGTTCTGTCACCTGCCACTGCTCTCCTCCAAGACACTGCTACCTGCTGAGAGGCCCTTGAGATATTCTGGAGTAACATCCTATCCTGCATGTCACCTGCAGGCTGGCTCCAGACACCAAGAATGGACTGGTGGGGGAGATGGGCCTTTCCCCTTTATAAGCACAGCTTCTGAGTAAAATTGCAGGCCTTGAACAAAATCATGTCTTGGTCTCCATTAATCTCTCTCACTGTCTAAGTCTCTTTTAGCCACAGCCTGCCTCCCAGGTGTACCCAGTTCTTGTAGGCAGCAGGCCAGCATACAACAGATTGGCATCTGAGTCAGGGACATTGGGAACGGCGGGAAAACACTGAAGGAATCGCTGTCTTGTATGGAGCTCCAAGGAAAGGAAAGAATCAGAGGATCATATTAGGCACAGTGAGCAACAGGTATTTATGCTAGCGCTGGCTTTAAAATTCAGTTTTGAAAAAGTGTTGCTGGAGGTGCGATAGGATACAAGCTAAGTTTGGAACAGTGCTAATCCTGCGCTGGGTCCACTTAGGGTTCAGCAGCAAAGGACTAGAAACTTTGAATCAGGCGGTTGTCCACAGCTTTCAAAAGCTGTTTCAGGTGAGAGCAATAGGGTTTAAAATAATGAAACAGGAGGTTGTCCGCAGTTGAGAATTGCATCAGGCTAGAGGAATAGGGCTTAAAATCATGGAGTAAAATAAAATAGAGGAAAATGGATTTTGAAATTCTCCCAGAGACAGAGAGAAATCGGGGGACAGCAGAAGTTCTCTGCACTCTTTGTGTTGTCTAATGTCTGGTGTACCAGTCCGTTTATGTGTCAATCCATCTGTGTTTTGTCTCGTTGTCTGAATGACTGAAGGTTCTGTGTTTCATGTTGGAAAATAAAAATGGCTAAGACTTTATCTGCTGGTTCAGCTCACATTTTGACCAAGAATCAAGCACAGCAGGGGAGCCACTGCTGGAAAAACTGCTTTCAAAGAAAGGGAGTCTGCAGCTTCTTAATTTTAAGGCAAGAAAGCTGATAGTTGGTTTTTTCCTAGAAAATTCTCTGCAATCATGATTATTGTGTTTAGCAAATGAGAAAGTGCTTTGTTATCTTATAATTATAGCTATAAAAAGTAAAATTCTTTGATTGGTCTAAATTTATAAGACTCCTGTATCCACTGCATTTGTGTTTTTTTTTTTTACTGTTTTTTTTTTTTAGATATTTTCTTCATTTACATTTCCCAAAAGTCCCCCATACCCTGCCCCCGACTCCCCTACGCACCCACACCCATTTCTTGGCCCTGGCTTTCTCCTGTACTGAGGCATATAAAGTTTGTAAGACCAATGGGCCTCTCTTTCCACTGATGGCCGACTAGGCCATCTTCTGATACATATGCAGCTAGAGACACGAGCTTTGGGGGGTACTGGTTAGTTCATATTTTTGTTCCACTATAGGGCTGCAGACCCCTTTAGCTCCTTGGGTACTTCCTCTAGCTCCTCCACTGGGGGCCCTGTGATCCATCCAAGTGTGAGCATCCACTTCTGTGTTTGCTAGGCTCCGGCATAGTCTCACAAGAGACAGCTATATCTGGGTCCTTTCAGCAAAATCTTGCTAGTGTATGCAATGGTGTCAGCGCTTGAGAGCCGATTATGGAATGGATCTCCGGATATAGCAGTCTTTAGATGGTCCATCCTTTCATCACAGCTCCAAACTTTGTCTCTGTACCTCCTTCCATGGGTGTTTTTTTTCCCAATTCTAGGAAGGGTCAAAGTGTCCACACTTTGGTCTTCACTCTTCTTGAGTTTCATGTGTTTTGCAAATTGTATATTGTATCTTGGGTATTCTAAGTTTCTGGGCTAATATCCACTTATCAGTGAGTACATATCATGTGAGTTCTTTTGTGATTGGGTTACCTCACTCAGGATGATGCCCTCCAGGTCCATCCATTTGCCTAGGAATTTCATAGGTGTAACATTGGTAGCAAGTCAGCTTTAAATTGTTGGCTCAGGTTTGGAGTCTTTCCAACACATGGCATAAAGCAGGCCAGAAAACTAGGCCTCTAAGGATACTTCTAGTTGAGATAATATTTAATGGATTCTTATCCTAATAGGTAGACTTAAAGATAAGATTTTAAACAATGTCTCTTTAATGAAGCATTAAAATTTGCAGTCATGCATTCATAGGTATAAATTGGCAGCCAAACTTTGTAACATGATAGTGATGCTTCAAATATTGATTTTAAAGATGATAAATTGTTTTGAAATTAGGTTTTGCTTACCCAAGGTTGTGGATATTATCCTAACGTTGCAAAAGAAACTTAAAAATTATGGTTAAAACTGCCAGTGTTCCATTGACTGCAGCTTGCAGTTTGATCGCAAATTTAAGATTTTCTACTCACCCATATAATGTTAATTAAGATAATTACAAGAGTAATCATTTTATGAGAGCACTAATACAGCTCTCTGTGACCATACAGCCATACAAAGCTCAGAGCAGCCTCTGAGAGGCTTGTGTGACTTTCTTTTGTCTTGCAAACTGTGCCTAAGGAGGTTCTTGAAACTTGTCTCTCCTTGCCTCCAGGGGAATTTTCTTTTAGCTAAAAGAGCACTGTTGCAGATCTATCCAGATGTTGCTCTAAATAAAGTTCAAATTCAAAATTTATAAAGGGTCAGTCAGACTGTAGAACTTATAAAGGCATTACAATCTGGCTTGCCTACTTCACGCAAAGTTATTATAGGTTTAAAAGTTAGTTTTTTCCTTTGAATTTTGATAATTGTAAAGAGTTTTGCTTCTAGTGAACTGGTAATCACTGGAAAATTTTGCCTCTAGGTATGCTTAATATAGCTTTACATTATGTAAGAAAAATTTTTATTGTCTCTGGTTCTATACAAGAAGCTAAGAGTTTGAATCTTTCAGTGTATATTGTTCCCTAAGTGGAAAGTATTTAATTAGCTAATGCCTCTCAAGGGAAGTTTACTTCAAATCTTTGCTCTCATACAATGAGCTTTAAAGTTCTGGGGAGTAGCTGTTGTTCCAGAAGAGATTCAGAGACAATATCTTTTTTAATATTTAGGGTTTTAGTTATACTAGAAAGTTGTGGTACAGAAAATCTAAAAACGAAAAATTGATTTGCTTCAAATTTTTATTTTCAAAATCTTTTAGGAGATGTGATTTGGCTAAGACCTTATCATAGGAGAACTTAAGCCTTTGTTAGGTGCTATTAAGTGAGATTCAAATTGAATGGTGAGAAACAAAAAGGCTTTACAGAAAGTAGAAAAAACTTCTGTGGTCAATTGTTATCAATTATAATCTATGGTAATTAAATATTAGCTGCTTATTTTAGTTAGGGTTATTAAATGTGCCCACAGCAATTCTTTGGCAAGAGAAAACATTAATGTAAAATCATCTTTCTTTACCTCCCGGCTGACCATTGGTCTACGCAGAGGGCTGGCGAGCTGCTGGCTGCTGTGGGGCGGGGCCGTGGGGTACCCAGCTTTTCCTGAGCAGTGGTGGTGCGGGAGGGCCCCAAAACAAAACAGAACAAAACAAAACAAAACAAAACAAAACAAAACAAAACAAAACAAAACAAAAACAAAAAAGGGCGCCTTTGTAGCAAACACAGTCGCGGGCCTAAAGCGCCAGTTGTGTGCACTGTGGCCCTCATGGGCATCTTGCCTGTCCCTGCTGGAGGTGACTGTATTCTTCCTGCTAGGGCTCAGGAGTGCTCTGCCTCCTTTGCTTGGGTAGTGGGCCGGCAGCAGCCGAGGCTGAGGTGGCATTCACCTCAAAGCAAAGTTTTGAAATCCTATTAAGGCTGCTGTGATGCTAATAAAGAATTGTAAGATAAATTCATATATTTTAGAAAAAAACTATACCAAAAAATTGTGTCTTAACAACCTGATTAAGTGTCTGTTCCTTGTTCCAAACAGCAATTAATTTGGTTATTGCAGAATATTGATATTTGGCCTATTGCATACTATCATTTTAAATAAAATTGATAATCATTAGCCTAAAGATAAGTTAAAAATTGTTTTTATGCATGCCTTTGTACTTTCTATAAATTCATGCATGCATTCAATTTACAATGTTTAAAAACAGCCCTTCTATGGTAAGTAAATACATGTGAATTGGATCATATGCTTATTCTTTTGAGTTTCCTCCTGCTTCAGCACAGATAATTAAATTGTGTGCTGTAGATGGTGTTTTAAAATGTTGAATAATCAAGCTTTAATTTATTTTTTTTTCATGAATTCATTGTTTTTTTTTTCCATTTTTTATTAGGTATTTCGCTCATTTACATTTGAAATGCTATACCAAAAGTCCCCCATAGCCACCCACCCCCTCTCCCCTACCCACCCACTCCCCTTTTATGGCCCTGGCGTTCCCCTGTACTGGGGCATATAAAGTTTGCAAGTCCAATGGACCTCTCTTTCCAGTGATGGCCGACTAGGCCATCTTTTGATGCATATGCAGCTAGAGTCAAGAGCTCCGGGGTACTGGTTAGTTCATAATGTTGTTCCACCTATAGGGTTGCAGATCCCTTTAGCTTCTTTGGTACTTTCTCTAGCTCCTTCATTGGGGGCCATGTGATCCATCCAATAGCCGACTGTGAGCATCCACTTCTATGTTTGCTAGGCCCAGGCATACTCTGACAAGAGACAGCTATATCAGGGTCCTTTCAGCATAATCTTGCTAGTGTATGCAATGGTGTCAGCATTTGGAAGCTGATTATGGGATGGATCCCCGGATATGGTAGTGTCTACATGGTCCATCCTTTTATCTCAGCTCCAAACTTTGTCTCTGTAACTCCTTCCAAGGGTGTTTTGTTCCCACTTCTAAGGAGGGGCATAGTGTTCACACTTCAGTCTTCATTTTTCTTGAGTTTAGGAAATTGTATCTTATATCTTGGGTATCTTAGGTTTTGGGCTAATATCCACTTATCAGGGAGTACATATTGTGTGAGTTCCTTTGTGAATGTGTTACCTCACTCAGGATGATGCCCTCCAGGTCCATCCATTTGGCTAGGAATTTCATAAATTCATTCTTTTTAATAGCTGAGTAGTACTCCATTGTGTAGATGTACCACATTTTCTGTATCCATTCCTCTGTTGAGGGGCATCTGGGTTCCTTCCAGCTTCTGGCTATTATAAATAAGGCTGCTATGGACATAGTGGAGCATGTGTCCTTCTTACCAGTTGGGGCATCTTCTGGATATATGCCCAGGAGAGGTATTGCTGGATCCTCCGGTAGTACTATATCCAGTTTTCTGAGGAACCGCCAGACTGATTTCCATAGTGGTTGTACAAGCCTGCAATCCCACCAACAATGGAGGAGTGTTCCTCTTTCTCCACATCCACGCCAGTATCTGCTGTCACCTGAATTTTTGATCTTAGCCATTCTGACTGGTGTGAGGTGGAATCTCAGGGTTGTTTTGATTTGCATTTCCCTGATGATTAAGGATGTTGAGCATTTTTTCAGGTGCTTCTCTGCCATTCGGTATTCCTCAGGTGAGAATTCTTTGTTCAGTTCTGAGCCCCATTTTTTAATGGGGTTATTTGATTTTCTGAAGTCCACCTTCTTGAGTTCTTTATATATGTTGGATATTAGTCCCCTATCTGATTTAGGATAGGTAAAGATCCTTTCCCAATCTGTTGGTGGTCTTTTTGTCTTATTGACGGTGTCTTTTGCCTTGCAGAAACTTTGGAGTTTCATTAGGTCCCATTTGTCAATTCTCGATCTTACAGAGCAAGCCATTGCTGTTCTGTTCAGGAATTTTTCCCCTGTACCCATATCTTCAAGGCTTTTCCCCACTTTCTCCTCTATAAGTTTCAGTGTCTCTGGTTTTATGTGAAGTTCCTTGATCCACTTAGATTTGACCTTAGTACAAGGAGATAAGTATGGATCGATTCGCATTCTTCTACATGATAACAACCAGTTGTGCCAGCACCAATTGTTGAAAATGCTGTCTTTCTTCCACTGGATGGTTTTAGCTCCCTTGTCGAAGATCAAGTGACCATAGGTGTGTGGGTTCATTTCTGGGTCTTCAATTCTATTCCATTGGTCTACTTGTCTGTCTCTATACCAGTACCATGCAGTTTTTATCACAATTGCCCTGTAGTAAAGCTTTAGGTCAGGCATGGTGATTCCACCAGAGGTTCTTTTATCCTTGAGAAGAGTTTTTGCTATCCTAGGTTTTTTGTTATTCCAGATGAATTTGCAAATTGCTCCTTCTAATTCTTTGAAGAATTGAGTTGGAATTTTGATGGGGATTGCATTGAATCTGTAGATTGCTTTTGGCAAGATAGCCATTTTTATAATGTTGATCCTGCCAATCCATGAGCATGGGAGATCTTTCCATCTTCTGAGATCTTCTTTAATTTCTTTCTTCAGAGACTTGAAGTTTTTATCATACAGATCTTTTACTTCCTCAGTTAGAGTCACGCCGAGATATTTTATATTATTTGTGACTATTGAGAAGGGTGTTGTTTCCCTAATTTCTTTCTCAGCCTGTTTATTCTTTGTGTAGAGAAAGGCCATTGACTTGTTTGAGTTAATGTTATATCCAGCTACTTCACCAAAGCTGTTTATCAGGTTTAGTAGTTCTCTGGTGGAATTTTTAGGGTCACTTATATATACTATCATATCTTCTGCAAAAAGTGATATTTTGACTTCCTCTTTTCCAATTTGTATCCCCTTGATCTCCTTTTGTTGTCGAATTGCTCTGGCTAATACTTCAAGTACTATGTTGAAAAGGTAGGGAGAAAGTGGGCAGCCTTGTCTAGTCCCTGATTTTAGTGGGATTGCTTCCAGCTTCTCTCCATTTACTTTGATGTTGGCTACTGGTTTGCTGTAGATTGCTTTTATCATGTTTAGGTATGGGCCTTGAATTCCTGATCTTTCCAAAACTTTTATCATGAATGGGTGTTGGATCTTGTCAAATGCTTTTTCTGCATCTAACGAGATGATCATGTGGTTTTTGTCTTTGAGTTTGTTTATATAATAGATTACATTGATGGATTTTCGTATATTAAACCATCCCTGCATCTCTGGAATAAAACCTACTTGGTCAGGATGGATGATTTCTTTAATGTGTTCTTGGATTCGGTTAGCGAGAATTTTATTAAGGATTTTTGCATCGATATTCATAAGAGAAATTGGTCTGAAGTTCTCTATCTTTGTTGGATCTTTCTGTGGTTTAGGTATCAGAGTAATAGTGGCTTCATAAAATGAGTTGGGTAGAGTACCTTCTACTTCTATCTTGTGAAATAGTTTGTGCAGAACTGGAATTAGATCTTCTTTGAAGGTCTGATAGAACTCTGCACTAAACCCATCTGGTCCTGGGCTTTTTTTGGCTGGGAGACTATTAATAACTGCTTCTATTTCTTTAGGGGATATGGGACTGTTTAGAAGGTCAACTTGATCCTGATTCAACTTTGGTACCTGGTATCTGTCCAGAAATTTGTCCATTTCGTCCAGGTTTTCCAGTTTTGTTGAGTATAAGCTTTTGTAGAAGGATCTGATGGTGTTTTGGATTTCTTCAGGATCTGTTGTTATGTCTCCCTTTTCATTTCTGATTTTGTTGATTAGGATTTTGTCCCTTTGCCCTCTAGTGAGTCTAGCTAAGGGTTTATCTATCTTGTTGATTTTCTCAAAGAACCAACTCCTCGTTTGGTTAATTCTTTGAATAGTTCTTCTTGTTTCCACTTGGTTAATTTCACCCCTGAGTTTGATTATTTCCTGCCGTCTACTCCTCTTGGGTGAATTTGCTTCCTTTTTTTCTAGAGCTTTTAGATGTGTTGTCAAGCTGCTAGTATGTGCTCTCTCCCGTTTCTTCTTGGAGGTACTCAGAGCTATGAGTTTCCCTCTTAGAAATGCTTTCATTGTGTCCCAAAAGTTTGGGTACGTTGTGGCTTCATTTTCATTAAACTCTAAAAAGTCTTTAATTTCTTTCTTTATTCCTTCCTTGACCAAGGTATCATTGAGAAGAGTGTTGTTCAGTTTCCACGTGAATGTTGGCTTTCCATTCTTAATGTTGTTATTGAAGATCAGTCTTAGGCCATGGTGGTCTGATAGGATACATGGGACAATTTCAATATTTTTGTATCTGTTGAGGCCTATTTTGTGACCAAATATATGGTCAATTTTGGAGAAGGTCCCGTGAGGTGCTGAGAAGAAGGTATATCCTTTTGTTTTAGGATTAAATATTCTGTAGATATCTGTCAGGTCCATTTGTTTCATAACTTCTGGTAGTTTCACTGTGTCCCTGTTTAGTTTCTGTTTCCACGATCTGTCCATTGATGAAAGTGGTGTGTTGAGGTCTCCCACTATTATTGTGTGAGGTGCAATGTGTGCTTTGAGCTTTACGAAAGTGTCTTTAATGAATGTGGCTGCCCTTGCATTTGGAGCGTAGATATTCAGAATTGAGAGTTTCTCTTGGAGGATTTTACCTTTGATGAGTATGAAGTGTCCCTCCTTGTCTTTTTTGATGACTTTGGGTTGGAAGTCGATTTTATCCGATATTAGAATGGCTACTCCAGCCTGTTTCTTCAGACCATTTGCTTGGAAAATTGTTTTCCAGCCTTTCACTCTGAGGTAGTGTCTGTCTTTTTCCCTGAGATGGGTTTCCTGTAAGCAGCAGAATGTTGGGTCCTGTTTGTGTAGCCAGTCTGTTAGTCTATGTCTTTTTATTGGGGAATTGAGTCCATTGATATTAAGAGATATTAAGGAAAGGTAATTGTTGCTTCCTATTATTTTTGTTGTTAAAGTTGGCATTCTGTTCTTGTGGCTGTCTTCTTTTAGGTTTGTTGAGGGATTATCTTCTTGTTTTTTCTAGGGCGTGGTTCCCGTCCTTGTATTGGTTTTTTTCTGTTATTATCCTTTGAAGGGCTGGATTCGTGGAGAGATAATGGGTGAATTTAGTTTTGTCGTTGAATACTTTGGTTTCTCCATCTATGGTAATTGAGAGTTTGGCTGGGTATAGTAGCCTGGGCTGGCATTTGTGTTCTCTTAGTGTCTGTATAACATCTGTCCAGGCTCTTCTGGCTTTCATAGTCTCTGGTGAAAAATCTGGTGTAATTCTGATAGGCTTGCCTTTATATGTTACTTGACCTTTTTCCCTTACTGCTTTTAGTATTCTATCTTTATTTAGTGCATTTGGTGTTCTGATTATTATGTGTCGGGAGGAATTTCTTTTCTGGTCCAGTCTATTTGGAGTTCTGTAGGCTTCTTGTATGTTCATGGGCATCTCTTTCTTTAGATTTGGGAAGTTTCCTTCAATAATTTTGTTGAAGATGTTTGCTGGTCCTTTGAGTTGAAAATCTTCATTCTCATCCACTCCTATTATCCGTAGGTTTGGTCTTCTCATTGTGTCCTGGATTTCCTGGATGTTTTGAGTTAGGATCTTTTTGCATTTTCCATTTTCTCTGATTGTTGTGCCGATGTTCTCTATGGAGTCTTCTGCACCTGAGATTCTCTCTTCCATTTCTTGTATTCTGTTGCTGATGCTGGCATCTATGTTTCCAGATTTCTTTCCTAGGGTTTCTATCTCCAGCGTTGCCTCACTTTGGGTTTTCTTTATTGTGTCTACTTCCCTTTTTAGGTCTAGTATGGTTTTGTTCATTTCCATCACCTGTTTGGATGTGTTTTCCTGTTTTTCTATAAGGACTTCTACCTGTTTGGTTGTGTTTTCCTGTTTTTCTTTAAGGACTTGTAACTCTTTAGCAGTGTTCTCCTGTATTTCTTTAAGTGAGTTATTGAATTCCTTCTTTATGTCCTCTACCATCATCATGAGATATGCTTTTAAATCCAGGTCTACCTTTTCAGGTGTGTTAGGGTGTCCTGGATTGGGCGAAGTGGGCGTTCTGGGTTCTGATGATGGTGAGTGGTCCTGGCTTCTGTTAGTAGGATTCTTACGTTTACCTTTCGCCATCTGGCAATCTCTGGAGTTAGTTGTTATAGTTGTCTTTGTTAAGAGATTGTTCCTCTGTTGATTTTGTTACCCTCTATCAGCAGGCGTGGGAGACAAGCTCTCTTCTCTGAGTTTCAGTGGTCAGAGCAGTCTCTGTAGGCAAGCTCTCCTCTTTCAGGGAAGGTGTACAGTTATCTGGTGTTTGGACCTCCTCCTGGCTGAAGGTGAAGGCCCAAAACAGGATCTTTCCCAGAAGCTGTGTTGCTTTGGCCAGGAAGGTGGCCAGTTGTCTGGAGTCGAAGATGTCGCCGCCTCAGAAGCTCTGTGGCTCTTGTCCGGAAGGAGGCCGGCCGTCTGGAGCTGAGGATGGCGCCGCCTCAGAAGCTCTGTGGCTCTTGCCGGGAAGGTGGCTGGTTGTCTGGAGCTGAAGATGGCGCCGCCCCAGAATCTCTGCGACTCTCTCGCCCGTCCCAGAAACGGCTGGCACTCTGTATTCCACATGGTCACCCATGCAGCCTGCCCTCCGCGGAGTCTTGGAGCCAAGAAGGCTCCCGCTGGCGCCTGTGCCACAAACCTCTCAGGCCGGGCAGACCCCCGTGCTCTCACCAGGAAGGTGGCCGGCTATCTGGAGCTGAAGATGGCGATGCCCCAGAAGCTCTGCGACTCTCGCCCGTCCCAGAAATGGCTGGCACTCTGTATTCCACCCGGTCACCCGTGCAGCCTGCCCTCCGCGGAGTCCCGGAGCCAAGAAGGCTCCCGCCGGTGCCTGTGCCACAAACCTCTCAGGCCGGGCAGACCCCCGTGCTCTCACCAGGAAGGTGGCCGGCTATCTGGAGCTGAAGATGGCGCCGCCCAGAAGCTCCAAGCTTTAATTTATATATTAATAGTCAACATTATATCTCAGAACTTACAATTGCTTAAAATTGTTCATCCCTCAGATACTATAAATTCTCAAATTTGCAATGGTTTATGCATATACAACTCATAAGAAAAAATGCTGGCCTTTTTAAAGGACTGTTTTTGGACATTTAAGAATTTATTCTAGATTGCCTGGACAAGACCCCTTAAGGCAATGCCATGCTAGATTTATATCTCAGGCAGATTACAGGCCTTACATAAGAATAATCTCATTCTTTATATAATCAAAACAGTAATGGCTTAAGATAATATTTTGGTATTTTTACAGAATGTGCATGTCAACTTGAAAAAAAAATTGTTCTTGGTGTCCTCAGATTCTACCTGTTTCCACATAATGGTATTAAGTCTTGAGGACTTATACTTAATCAAATGCTACAAATGAATGCTCTTATTTCTGACTAATAAATAAATAAATTATGCATATGTGACTATTAATAACTTGTCAAGCCTTCTAGTTACAACCACTCTTCAAGAGAAACAACTAAAGGTATAATTAGTCACTGCCCATATTATATGAAAACTGACTATAACAGTCAAGTATTTGAAATGTTTTGTCAACAATTTAATAATTCTCAAAGACAAGGTATTAAACTATAGCTTCTTAAAAAAAACAATCAAAGAAGTGGAGGAATTATATCCCCATGTATATTATTTAAATCATATTTTTATTTTAAGAATTTTGAAATTTGGACGTCAAAGAACTTAATAAATGCCTTATAGTATCTTAAAGCTAGACATAATCATGTCTAGGTGAGATGAAAAGGATCTACTTATTGGCATATGCCTTGATCCTGAACAGCTGCCCTATTGGGGAAAGCTTAGGTTCTCTCCACAGAATGCTGCAGAAGCATGACAACTGTCAGAATGATTAGTGTGACAAGCTGACCTGTGAGTTCGCTGGGTGCCCTGCTTGTGGTGACAAGAAAGCTGAATTGGATATATGTTTTTGACCCACCCTTGCTTGCCTTTGTCCCAGATTGGACAAGCTAAGGTGCCTTAATTCAAACTTTTTAACCTTATGGACAAAGAACGTTAGAGACAGTGGAATCTGACTTAGAAAGCTTAGTCATAAGAAAGAGTTATAATGCTTTTTGTCTTTCCTTCGATGTGACCAGTTATTCTAACTCAATCTTAGACTGGTCTAGTAATAATTCCAATATTAGAGTTTCCTATTGAAGATAGCTAACAATCTTAATTACCTAGCAAAGTTAATTTGGAGCACAGCCTCCACTTTCAGAGAATCTCTGGCTTTCTTGATAATTCTCAAAGTCAGCTCCCCCACACAGGGAGGTCAGAGTCTGAGTTTGATCATTGCTAATTTGCAACTGAATAAAGTACCTGGGCTTCCACAAAGAAGCTTTTATCCTGTTGCTTTTCACTGTCTCTACTTTGTTTTTCAAGCAGGTCAATCAACATCTCATAGCCTGATTTCAGCAAGCGTGCAGCCTTGCCTTCAGCAAGCACAGGTTGCAGAAATTAATCAATATGAAGAAGCATATTCAGTATATAATGTGGCGTTGGTCTGATTTGGGAATAAGGTGTACTATGAGGGCTGGTTAGTCAATGATGGGCAACCAGATTTCAGAGCCATATCAATCTAAAACAGAAGTATATGCTGAGAGGCCGTGGTTTGTTAATAATACAACACAGAGCCATGTTTGTGCAAAATAAGCACAAACAAGCTGCATATATTCTCCTTAATGGATAAGAATGGCTTGAGAAAATCTGAGATCCTAAAACAGGCATGGCCGCCAGCCACCATAACTCCCAGGCAGGACTATGGAGCATAAATAAATTTTATGCCTCCGTCCAGCTATTTTTATTATATAATCAGGGAGGAATTGTAGCCTCCCTCAGCCTTGAAGCAGGCTTTGACCTTGTTGCCACTAAGAAGGAGATTACCTAGGGTGGAGCCTTCCAACCTAGATGGCTCTATTGTTCTGTCACCTGCCACTGCTCTCCTCCAAGACACTGCTACCTGCTGAGAGGCCCTTGAGATATTCTGGAGTAACATCCTATCCTGCATGTCACCTGCAGGCTGGCTCCAGACACCAAGAATGGACTGATGGGGGAGATGGGCCTTCCCCCTTTATAAGCACAGTTTCTGAGTAAAATCATGGGCCTTGAACAAAATCGTGTCTTGGTCTCCATTAATCTCTCTCACTGTCTAAGTTTCTTTCAGCCACAGCCTGCCTCCCAGGTGTACCCGGTTCTTGTAGGCCACAGGCCGGCATACAACAATTCTCAATAACTCTCTTTATTGCTTAACATGTGTGAGCATGGAACATATTTATGAAGACAACAAATACTTAGGATTCAGGACTCTATGGTTCATGCTAGATGTTACCTGAAATTTTCTTTCTTCTGTCTAGCTTCATAGCTCCAGAAAATACTATAGTACCTGCCAAAGGCAGGAAGCAACTAAAACTATTCTACCCAGCTTGAACACCTATGAACTATAGCAATGACTTGCCTGATCAGATATGATAAAGGTCCAATTAGTAGCACTTACATGTCAGTGGTAACCAACAGTTGCCTGATTGGATTTAAGGTCCACTTAACAGGAAGAAAGTTATGCCTAATTGTAAACACCTGCTCAACTTCCTAACATTATTTAGGTCATAGACCTTACAAAAGAATTTACTATTGCTAATTTACTATACAAAATTACTTATAGCTATGTAGTATAATTTGAATCAGGTATGGTGGCACTTTCTGATGTTTTCCATCTATTCAGTATTTTATATCTTTTCAAACTTCATATAAATTTTTGGGTTTTTCCTACATATGTAAATGATTATGTTGGACTTTTGATTAGAATTGCATTGAATTTGTAAATTGCTTTTGGTAGTGTGACCATTTTCATAAGATTTATTTGTCTTATTCAAGAATATGGAATATCTTTCTATTTACAACTGTCTTTCTCAATTTCCTTTCTTGGTATCTTAATAATGTTCTTGTAATATATATTAAATATATTAGTGTAATACAGTAATGTATATATTTAGTGTAGAGATGATAGATAGATATAGAATATTATGAATAAGATTGTTTCTCTGATTTCCTTTTTTGTATGTTTTGCGTTGTTATATAAAAAGAACATTGACTCTGTGCTAACTTTATATCCTTACCCTTTGATGAACTTGGTGTTACCTATAGTAATTTTTTGCCAGAACATTTAGTGTCTTGTTATGTATATATTATCTACAAACCAGGACAACTTTATTTTTGCTTTTCCTATATGCATCAATTCTGCTTCATGCTGTTTCTTCATTGTTTTACCCAAGACTTCAAACACTATTGAATAGAAATGGAAAATATGGATAACCTGTCAGTTTTAATATCAAACTTCAAATGTTTTGAAGTTTTTCGTTCGTTTAGTTTGATGTTAATTGTAGGATTTTCATATATGTTTCATATATATGTTGTCTCTGTGTCTAACTGCTCCATGATGGCTTTCATGAAAGAACTTGAATTTTTATCAAAGATATTTTTCTGAATGTATTTCAATGATCATGTGATTCTCTCTTTTAATAAACTTATTGAGAAATACTTTACATATGTGAAACCATTTCTACCTCACTGAAATAAACTCAACTTGGTTTTGATGGATGGATTATCTTGTTTTGGATGGATTATCTTGTTTCTGTGCTACAGAGTTCAGTTTACAAATTTGTTAATAGATTGACCATCTTACTTTATTAGTGAAATAAATCTGAACTTGCTTTACTCCTGAGTATGTTTGTGTGTTTGTGAGTGTTTTCCCTGAGTGCTTTCAGTTTCCTGGTAAAGAATCATCATTCAGAATTAAATGAAAACAAATGCAGAACATACCAAAACCAATTCTATATGATGAATATAATCTTTTTTTATAAAAAACTTTGTATCTCTAAGTGCATGCATATGAAAGAGAGAGATTTCAAACAACTTAATGATGCACCTTAAATTACTGGAAAGCAAGAAAAAAATCAAATCTCAAATCACTACTCTTGGAGAAATAAATAAAATCAGTTCAAAAATTAATGATGGAGGACTAAAACTAAGCAAAGCCAAACCCTATACAAAATAAATGAAATATAAATGTGGTTCTTTAAAGTGATAAACAAAATTGAGGAATCTTCAGTCAAATTAAGAAAAGAAAATTATACATGAAAAAATGTACAATAAATCAATTACTATCAGGACAATTAAAGCAGAATGCAAATTATTCTTCCTAAAATCTTGAACACAAGAATACCATTCTTTCCACTCTGACTCAATATGGAATGTAAATTCTTAGCTATAGCTAGTAGACAGGTGAAAAGATGAAAGTGAGAGAAATAAAAAGGAAGAAATCAATGTATTTCTACTTACAGAATACATGATTAAATATATAAGAGACTCTAGAAAATACAGTACAAACTTGTAGGTCTTATAAATATTTTCAGTAGTACTTTGAAACATTCCTGACCTAATGGTTCAGGTATATATGTGGAAGATAATAGGAAAGATTTATAAGAACCTGAAGTAGCAGATGACTTCAAGAAAACAGTATTTTCCAGACAACAGGCTAGATGCACATATGTACTCATGGCAATTGTGATAACATGCATTATCATACTATCATCACAGAATTCCAACCCATGACTCATGAGATACTGAAATTTAATACCTCTTGAGAAGTAATAAATCAGTCTACTTTAACAGTGTGACCTCTGGTGCTGTTGATTATAACCTCAGAGCCAGCTCTACACCAAGAGGAGTGGGGTGGGAAACAAAAACTGGGTTCTATGCAGGGGAATGGGAGGGAGGGAGGGAGGGAGGGAGAGAGAGAGAGAGAGAGAGAGAGAGAGAGAGAGAGAGAGAGAGAGAGAGAGAGGAGTATCTGTTGGAAGAATAGAGAGTTGGCTGCAGATTCAAAACCCATTGTGTAAAAAATAACTCTCAAGGAATAAAAATATTTAAAGTTTGTTTTTGAGTTGACTTTGCCTTTGTTAACTATTGAGCTCTTCTGATGTTTTTGTTGAAATTATTTCTGCTATGGACAATATCTTATTTAGGATGATTTGAAACAAACACATTCAGACCCAAAATCTCTGAGTTATAAAATCAACTCTCTCGCTATAGTTGTTAGTTTGAATACTTTAGGGCTTCTAGAAACTTCATATAAAGTTCATGAAGACGTTGAAGTTTGAAGTGGCCATTTCAGTTGTTGTTCTTAATCTTTTCTTTAATACCCACAGCCACATATCTGAGTCTGGGCTTCTCAGTGGAAGCAATTGCAAAAGCCAAAATAATTATATTCTATGTTTTATTGTCTATGACATGGTGCTAACTTTTCTGTGATATTTCAAATGGTTACTAATCATCCTTATTCCAGAATTATTAATTACAAAAGCAATAAATGATGAGACCCAAGGAGGTTGCATTATTTATCTAAAGTTGCCATGTAGTTGCAGAAGCATTATGTCTTGATTCATTTCATTCCCATGTAAAATCAACACTTTTCATGATGCAGTGCTGTGTTTTGCAAATTCTTTACATTTTGTCAGCTACATGGCAATCTGATTTCCATATGGAATGCTTCACG
Organism: Mus musculus; assembly: GCF_000001635.26. Classification (NCBI taxonomy): domain Eukaryota; kingdom Metazoa; phylum Chordata; class Mammalia; order Rodentia; family Muridae; genus Mus; species Mus musculus. The sequence goes on along the minus strand of NC_000072.6, from coordinate 9,639,924 downwards.
TATCTCTGACTTCTTCCTTTATCACATTATCATGTGTGTGTGTGTGTGTGTGTGTGTGTGTGTGTGAGAGAGAGAGAGAGAGAGAGAGAGAGAGAGAGAGAGAGAGAGAGAGAGAGAGAATCAGGACCATTTACACTAAAGAAACATGTTTACCTAGTGACCTACATCCCCCAGCTTACTTATATTTTCCATTTCAAATTTCAATTATCTCAGAAATAACCATTTTATATGCTATCAGTTCTTTGTACCTTTTTTTTTTTTTACATTTTATTGCTTACTGTAATCTATTATTGACATTAAAATGTTAGTGAAATTTTATCATTAAATTTATCACTTAAGTAGCAAATCAATTAATTCAGTAATTCAATTTTTATGTGTAATTTAATTTTGCATTACTTTTACTTATAATGCTGTTATTTTAGAGTGATTTATATCAATATGTCTATGGTGAACAAATTGAGGAGCACAGATTTTCAAGTAGAGCATTAATGAAACAAAATGAAAGAAACAATAACACATTCAAATGAACACTAAACACATGAAACTTCTTCAAATGAAGGATACATCAAAGTGACAGAATTTCACATTGTATAGTATGCTCCACCATCATTTCTCCAAAGTGATAATCATTTCATATTCCTTCATTTTGCATATGATCAGTATTTGCTTTCATTTTCTCTTACCTTTTTAGCATCATTTTGGCTTAGATTTTACTGTTTAAAATTGACTGCAGTTATATTTAAATTAAAATGTAGTCTGCATAAAATCTTCTCATATTCCTATATTTATCTAAGATAATAATGCCAATTTATCAATAGTAATATAGGAATTATTAACTTACTTTCATTATACATAACTAACTTTTGCAGTTCATGAGTTCTGTACTTGAGAAGAGCAAAGCTAGCAGTGGTTATAAAGCCCTCTCATTAGCATCCTAATCTCTTGCCAATTTCATAAGGCAGCCACTGCCTTATGAAAATACATCAGTATCTAGTGCTTATAGATTCATAGCCTTAAGCATTTTTCTGTACCATTTTTTTAAGAGTGAAAAATGTACGGGGTCTTCATTAGAAGATGGATTTTGTTTTGATAATTAATTATTTGAAGATTTCCTAAGATAATTGAAATTAATCCAGTTAGAAACAATGGAGTAATCAGCACGGTACACTGCTTCAGCAAATGGTGGTGAACATGGAGATTTTGGCACAAGGCTGAATCATGATGGAGAGAGGTTGTTTTCAACCCTCAGCATGTGCTCTCTTCTTAGCTTCATCTACAAAAAACAAGCTTGCATTTTCCTTCAATGAAATCAACTTTGGCATGAAAATATGAGTTCTGTTTTATTTTCACAGATTGGAAAGAAAGCATTTCCCATAATAGGGACACATTTAAACAGTAATTGTCATTCTATAAGTGGTGATAGAGGCAATAATTTGGCACTACTAACCTTTTTTGTGTGTGAAGAACTGAAATATTGACACCCATAGAGCAGTGTTGATATCTGTGCTTCCATATGGAATTGAGGAGTATCAATGGTGCATGACTTTTTGTGTTTCACTTTACTACAAAAGATTTCATTACAGAACCGAACATATGGGATAAATTACCATAAAGTGAATAACATGCATTACAGGAATCATACAGAAGAGATAAAATTTGTATTTAAAACTGAGAAATGGCATACATTATAAAATTTTGTTAAATTATAAAAGAAGGTGATAAATATTTTTGCAGGATTATGTTAGTAAATAATCACTCTGGTAAACACTATCTATAATTTTATGTTTCAAACTCTGGAAATTAACCAGAATAATCTTGTGATTTTTTTTTTTAATTTAAAACATTGGAATTTAAGGAAGAGGTGTCATTTAAACATTTTCTGTTCCTCATATGCCCCTCACAGTTCCTCAGATAGCTTGGAAGTCAATACTCTTGTAGCCATAAACACTGCAAGTATCAGCAAAGTGGCAACCAACAGGCCCCACAGCTACAGGGCACCCACTCCCGTTGTGCTTACCACACACATCACCTTAGGAAAGTCAGCATTATTTGGTCTTTATAGAAGATCGCCTAAGAAGCTCTGCTTACATTTGTTCTGATTTGACCTGGCTCAGAGTTCACAAAGCAGAGTAATTGTTGAAAATTCTGAGACAATTGATTAATAGTGCATAGGACTGAGTTGGCAAAGTCAGAAAGGATTCCTAGAAATTAACGAAAAATCTGAAATTAATCCTGGGAGACTTAACTGTCCTTAGAAGCCCTTTCAAAGCTCTGACATATCCTTGAAGATCTATAAGTGAAAGCATATGTGCACTGTGGTGTAAATATTCAAAAGACCTTATGCTCGCAGTTGGGAACATGCACGAAAAAAAAAAAAAAAACCTTCTTTCAACATTTTTACTCTACACAGTAGAAAGTTATGAGTGAGACAGGGTTAGGAACAATGACCATGTTGAACATGTACTCCTACATAGACCTTTGTATGGCTCAGTAGTTCTAGCAAATAATTAAATAAAATCTCTGCCAATCTGTGAATGTGAATATAGTCCAAAATCTACATAAAATAATTAGGTTTCAATAAACAAGTATTAATAAGTAGAATGCATCTTTTCAGCATAGCTAAATCTAAAGTTGGCATATGACTATACTAGTAGATGTAAATATTCTACACCTTAGTTGTTAGATATGCTCAAAAAATTAAAAAAAAAAACAAATCCACTTCCATACACTAGATTAGTTACTACCTTTGATTAACATAACATTTCTGAGCATATTAAAATGCACTCTGAGTAAATATCATTTACTCGGTATGAACTTCAGTTTTAAAAAATAAAAGAGGGAAAATACAAAATCAATAATCACATTGCCTACTAGATCAACTGAGCAGAACTTGCATGATCTTGCAGAGACTGAAACAGCAAATACAGAGCATCATGGTTCTGTACCAGGTTCTCTGTGTATCTGCTGTGGTTGTTAGCTTGGCATTTTGGACACTGCTAGCAGTGTGAGAAGGCATTTCTCTGACTCTTTTCCTTGCTCTTGAGACTACTTTCTTCCTATTTTGTTGCCTTGTCCAACATCAATATAAGGACTCTTGTCTTGTCTTATTATACCTTCTTTTGTCCTATTCTGCTGTGGTCTCTTGAAAGTCTACTCTTTTCTGAAGATGAAAAGGAGTGGATCTGGGGGTGCGGGGAGGTTGGGGGCAGGGAGTCAGGAATTGTAGAGTGAGGTGAACTGTGGTCAGGATTTATTGTATACGATAATAATTAAAATTCTTAATTAAAATAAGGTAGAAGGATGAGGAAAACATTTAGTGTCAGTGAAAAATCATGAAAATAAAATTGTTTTTTTGGAAAAAAAGCAATATTAACAACTCTTTGCTATAATATCTTTAATATAAGCCATATGAGTATACTTAAGTAAAGGGATTAAACTAATTGGTAATATAAAACATCCTACATGTAATCTTCTAAATAAATGATTTGCTAAGTCTAATAAATAGTGTGTGTGTGTGTGTGTGTGTGTGTGTGTGTGTGTGTGTGCATGTGTGTGTGTGTGTGTGCATGTGTGTGTGTATGTCTGTATTTAAATATTTTTTGAAATGCCTTCTTAAAAGCAAACAAAAAGAAAATGTGCAGAAACTGATCCTGGCTAAAGTATTATACAAATGTTCTAATAAAACAAAGATGTCAATGTCAATATTCAACAAAGTTAAAACAAATTCAATCCACCAATTAATTAGCAATAAGAAATATTTTTCTCAGAAATGCAAGGCTGGCTTAGGAATCAATATCAATGTTCTAGAACTTACTGATACAATAAAGAACAGAAAGAAAGCACTTGAGTAGAGAGAAGAATTTGACAAAATTTAATATTCTTCAACAGCAAAAATAATTCAACAAAATAGAAACAAAAACACCTTAACAAGATACATGATTCTTTGCTGTGTCCGGCATAGCCTTGGTAGGGACAGAATGTCATGGTTCCTGTCTCTGATACATGGGGTGAGCCTCCAGAAGTGTTTACGGCTACTGTGGGCATAAGGCTTGTTTGTATAATAATTTATATATTTTACATTCCTACTTCAAAGAATGTCCTCGCTGTTAATGACTCCATGATAATCAAAGACATCATGAGTCTGGGAGGCAAAGGTGTGGCTAATATCTTAGCAAAATGGTAACTGCTGGGATCTTCAGGACCTTAAGGGTGTGGAAAATAACTCTAAAAACGTGAGTTCAAAAATATAATTTCTTTAAAGATGCAAAATAGAAGAAGGCAATATGAATTATGAGATACTTCAATGAATCTAAAGGATCAAAAGTAGCTGCGCTGTGATTCAACTTGTCAGAAAGATACTAAGGAAGGCGTTAAAGAGATTTAGGGAGTGGTGATCACAAGAGATCCCACCCACCTAAGTTTTTTGTTTATGTCTACAAGGGAAGGCATATTCCTGAGTTCAGTGTCAGCCTGCAACAGAGTAAGGTTAGGCCCAGATGAGGTAGAAATTGTAATTTCCCACCAAGCTAGTTTATCCTCTGTGCTTAATAGAAGCAATAGAGGCAGAAAGATCTATGAATTCTTTTGCAATATTAAAAGAAAATGTGTGTTTGCTGTCTCCTAATAATCAAAGGACTGGGGTCACAGGATGCTGATTCAAAAATAATCAAAAGGTAACATGGAGTAAACGACTGGATTGGCATGTAAAAAAAGACTGGGCTTATAATCTGCTAGAGATGAGCTATCCAGAGAATATTTTAGAAAAGCAAGGGAGAACTACTTGGAGAACTGGCATGAGCAGAACACACACAGAGAGCAGAACATAGAGACAGAACTGTGTAGATTTCCAGATAGAGCAGAACATAGAGAAAGCATCTGGAAAACTGTCTCAAGTAGAACACAGGCCACAATCTTGGGTCTATGATTTGATTTTGAGTCCTTTATGTTCACCACTCCTAGACTCTCCTTGTCTCAGAACCCCTGTCCAATTGGCAATTCCTTTTGAAACCACAGCAAATTCTCTACAAAAACCTGGACAACTTCTTCCTAAAATCAAAACCAAAACAAGGATGTCTGATTGCATGGCAATTCCACCATTATCAGAGTTTCCATCTATCTCAATTAATGGAAATGAGTCTGGGTTACCTCAATCGGGATGATATTTTCTAGTATGTACTCATTTATAAACAGATATTAGCCATAAAGTACAGGATAACCATACTAAAATCAAAAGCCCCCAAGAAGCCAAGCAACAAGGAGGCACATGATGGTTGAATCTTTCCCTAAAGAAGAAACAAAATAGGTATCAGAAGTTGACAGGAGAGGACTGGGAGAAAGAGGGGATCAGGGCATGGGGGACTTATATGTGTTGTCCACAGAGCAGGGGAGAAGAGAGATGGGCTGAGATGTGGAGGTAATCTCTAGGAAATAACAAAGACCTAGGATGAGGAAAAATCCTAGAGGGTCTAAGGGGCTGACTCTACCTGAGATGAGTGGGGGGATATGGATCTTGAAGTAGCTGCTTCCTATATACAGGCAGGACTCCCTGTGGAAAGAAAACGACAGCATTCTACCCACAAAGGTTTTGACCTAAAATGTGTCCTGCCTACAAGATAGGCAGGGACAAAGATAGATCAGAGTCTTAGGGAATGGCCAACCAATGGCTGTCCGAAATTGAGACCCATCCCATGAGCAAGAACCTATTCAGGAAACTATTAATGATACTCTGTTATGCTTGGAGACATGGCCCTAGCATAATTGTTCTCTGAGAGGCTCCACCCAGCAAACAATGGAAAGAGCTCTGGAGACTAACACCCAAATAGTGGATAGAACTCAGGGAGTCTTACAGAAGAGTTGGGAGAATAATTGAGGGATCAAAAGATAGAAAGGACTCCACAGGAAAATCAAAACAGTCAATTAACCTTGACCCTTGAGGGCTGCCAGAGACTGAAACACCAACCACAGGGCAAACGTGGGCTGAACCTGGGCCCCATGGATTTATGTATTAAATGAGCAATTTGTTCTTCATACAGGTCCCACAAACAACTGGTACAGGGGCTGTCCCTGAGCCTGTTGCCTGATTGTCTGCCTGTGGATCCAGAACGCCTAAATGGACAGCCTTTTCTAGCCTCAGTGGGAGAAGATGTGTCTAGTTCTAAAATGATGTGCAGGGGGTGAGGTGAGGCAGAATAGAGAGGGGCAGGGGGAGTGTTGCCTGGGGGTGATGAAAGGTTTTGGGGGATGGTATCTAGATGGAGGCTTCATCTCCTATGGAGAACGGATGGAGGACATAGGTGAAGAGGTACTGGGAGGAGATGAAGGGCTGATACTATGTAAAGTGAATAAATAAATAATAAATATAATAATTTTTAAAAAGAATAGTGAAAATAAAGAGTGGAAATGAATAAGAATATAGAATGCCAAAACAGGAAAATAAACTTTATTTGGGGTGACATGTTCACACTAATAAAAAAATATGAAGAAACAAAGCATTATATTTCAGAATTAGAAATTAAAATTAGAAATAGAATTAATTATTCCAGATTAGAGCATACTTAAAATTTATAACCATGCCATGGACACTAGAAATGAGAAATACAGTTATAATTTTTATATAATAATTTTAAAATGTGTAAACAATGAAGGATGATTCTTAATTTCATTACAAAAATTATCCACCAAATAGTAAAAGAAAAATACATATTGTAAAATAAATAAATTCTAAATAACTTGGGAGATAGTCCCTGCACATGATGCAACCTGGTTTACAGAGCAGTACTTCCTAAGTCTGTGGCGCCTCCTTTATCAAGAACTAAGATGTTTTTGAGAAATATAAGTGGATGAAAATCATGTCAAAACACAAAATGTATAGAATATTTCAAACAATAGAAAAATCTGAAATACATTTTAAAACTGTACCCCACCTCTTTAGTGAACCACTGACAGAGGTAATGAATGTAACCTGGTGATGCAGTTCTGAGTACAGGTGAGTGGGTAAAATCATTGAAATAGAGTTTTAAGCCAAAAGAAGGTAAACACTACTTACTCTCATGCTTAGTTATTTAGCAACAACATAAAGACCAGAAAATGGGGTTAAAATAGTATTTTCATTAAAAATGAAGAAAAAAGTACTGGATAGGCAATATAGTCGGCCATCACTGGAAAGAGAGGTCCATTGGACTTGCAAACTTTATATGCCCCAGTACAGGGGAATGCCAGGGCCAAAAAATGGGAGTGGGTGGGTAGGGGAGTGGGGGGGGGGAGTGTATGGGGGACTTTTTCGGATAGCATTGGAAATGTAAATGAGAAAATTACCTAATAAAATATTTTTAAAAAGATTGGATTATTACTTTATATTACATAGAAAAAGATACATTAAAATGAGAAAAGAACTACATTTAGGTGTTTCTCTGTGCTTGATTTGTTTTGTTATCTAATCTAATGTATTCCAGCATTTCTAAGTTGAATTTTATTTTTGTCTATATCTGAATGTGTTCATAATGAGCATACATCTTGCTGTCATAATTCTTGCCTGACTGGAGTCAATAAGTTTTTGCATTATAAATGTGGACTTAGACATAGATAACAGTGGTTCTGCTGATGTATAGCCCAGACTCTGTAATTTCCTTTTTTTATTAGATATTTTCTTTATTTACATTTCAAATGTTGTCCCCTTTCCCTCCAAACACCCCATATCCCATCCTCCTTCCACCTGCTCACCAAACCACCCATTCCCGTTTTCCTGTCCTGGCATTCCCCTACACTGGGATATCAATTCTTCACAGGACCAAGGGCCTCTTCTCTCATTTATGTCTGACAAGGCCTTCCTCTGCTACATATGTTTGGTTGGTAGTTTATTCCCTGGGAGCTCTGGGGGTACTGGTTGGTTCAGATTGTTGTTTCTCCTATGGGGCTGCAAACCCTTTCAGCTCCTTGGATACTTTTTTCTAGTTGCCCAATTGGGGACGCTATGCTCAGTCCATTGCTTGGCTATGAGCATCCACTTCTGTATTTGTCAGGCACTGGCAGAGCCTCTCAGGAGACAGCTATATCAGTCTTCTATCAGCAAGCATTTGTTAACATCCGCAATAGTGTCTGGGTTTAGTAACTGTATATGGGATGGATCCCCAGAAACATTTTTATTTGACATCCACGAGCTCTCGATGGCATGCATGTACTCACAAAACACATCCTCCACACACATAATAATAGTAATCATTAAGAAAATGCAACTCAAAAAGACAAAAAAGCATGACACAGTAGATTATGGATTGTATGAATATATAATGACCATAATGTAAAATACTATCTGTGACAACCACGGGTGAAAATGTAATAACTGAAAACCCCATGTTATGAAAACATAATAACTGAAACCAAGCTTGGGATTGATTGGTGAGTTTGGAAAGTGGTTCAAATACTGAATATAATTTGTCAGTTTAGGAAAATGATGAATATGGAGTTACAATGTGTTCTAAAATCTTCAATTATAGGTTTATATTTTAAAAAGAACACACACACATATGCATACATATATGTGTGTGTGTGTGTGTGTGTGTGTATATATATATATATATATATATATATATATATATATATATATATATGCAAAAAGTGTGTACATAATGGGGCTGGAGATATAGCTCATTGGTTACAAGCAAAAGCACTTGCTCTTGCAGAACTCCTGGCCTAAGCAAGCCTACAGTGCTCCGAACCATCAATACCTCAAGTTTTAGATGATCTTATGCCCTCTATGGACACAAGACACACATATTGATTTTTTTTTTACCTCTGTGGGCACAAGACATACACATTGAGCACATTCAAGCAAAGTAGTCATGTAAGTAAAATAAAATAAAATAATAAACAATGTTTTAAATGTGCATTTAAAAAATTTTTTTCTGATCAAAAGGCTAGAGAATAACATACATTTTAATTGATAATTTTACTTCATTAAAACTTTGTAACATGACTTAACAGTAGGAAGGATTGTGTAATTGAAAGGGAATATATATCATAACATGGATGCAATTCAGAAATACACTGATAGAAATAGCCTACTCACAAACACAACACATATTGAATAATTCCATTTAACACTGAGTGTTCTGAAAAGAGGAATGCTTAGTGGCTATTAGGAACTGGAGAATAGGAAGAATTGGAAACTACAGTAAATGTTGAAGTATTGTATTTTATATTATGATAATATTCTGAAAATATGAAACAATGATGTTTACATAGCTCTGCAAGTACACATTGCATAATTTTCATTTATCTTTCTTTCTTTTTTCCACTGACTTCTTTATTTATATCACTTCATTTCCTGATCAAAATCATACCACACCTTCTTTCTAGTCCATGCTTCACAATAATTTTCCTTTTTGAAAAAGAATCAAACGGCGTATGCATTTTATTTAGCCAAAGGTGTCATTTTGATACTTTTTTTAATTGCTGCAAAGAGACATGACAATTAAGGCAAATTAGAAAAGGAAGCATTTAATTGGGAGCTTGCTTAGTGTTTTGGAGGGTGGGGTTGTGATCATCATGTCTGGGAGGATAGCAGCGGACAGGCAGTCATGGTGCTATAGCAGTAACTGAGAGTTTACATGTTGAGACTTCAACCAATGGTACCATAACATAAAGGAAAATGAGGGAGCTAATGGGAAATGGGTAGGCCATGGCACATCTCTTTCAACAAGACCACACTTCCTAATCCTTCCCAGATAGTACTACCACCAATCAGGGAACCAATCATTAAAAAAATATGAGACTAGGAGAGTATATCATTTTTAAAGTCACCACGAATATTTTACATACAGTTATTTATTCAGCTTTCTGACATCAAATGAATATAAAATAGAAACTATTCCTAATGACAAACTTCATTCATATTCAACCACATAACTTCAAATATGTATTAAAACTAAGTTTTCAATTAATGAAGTAAAAATTTAACTTAAAATATTTAAAAATTTCTAAGGTATTTGTGAGAAAAATATGTGATGGTACAGCACTAAACAACAAAAATGTCAGAAATAAGTTGATATTGAAAATATATGTTTGTATTTGATTAGTTCTGATCAAACTACACTTTAAAGACATTTAAAGATGTCATGCAGGGGGGAAATATCAACGCAGTGGTTATCTTCATTTCTCTTTTGCTTTGGTTGCAGTGTTGGTCATTGAATGCAGAGCTTTGCACATGCTAGGCGAGTGTTCTATAACTATCGTATGTCTACAGCAGTAATGAAATTGTCTTCATAAACAGAAATATGTATTAAAATTTAAATAATAATTAAAATCGCTCATTCACAAGCAAACAGAGCCTCATTTAGACTAGATAGACTGTTTTTTATTCTACTCTTCAGTATGCATTTTATCCATACCAGAATCTTAAAATCAAATATGTTCCACCATTTCCTACTACGCATTCCTCAACTATAATTATGGCAAGCCAAAGCATATGTAGTTGTGTTTCTATATGAATGAATATGTTCAATACAAAGTAGCAAAGGTAGGGTTCATACATTTTGTTTATTTTTTTAATCTATCATCGTGCTATATTAAATCATTGAAGAATTTCACCACTGGACCTAAAAGAAGGTCTTTTATAATCTGATACTCTTTACTTTACAACTAGCTCATCCTCAAAGCTGCAAAGCTACCTTAAGCACTCAGTTAACAAGACAACTTCTGTCTTTTTTCTTCCTGCTGTACTACCCTTGGCTTCTAATACTACTTCTGGAAGCCCTTCTCCATTGGTGTATTCAGAAATATTTTTATTCGTTATTCAGAGTCAGCTTAAATGTTATTCTCCAGAAACCTCCTTTAACCTTTTCAGTCAAGAAAAGAGTAAAACATTAACTCAGTGGGCCCGTAACAGCTTATTACACCATTAGAACTCTCGCTGCATTGGGTTGACTTGTATATGTTCCTAATTAAACTGAGTAACAGAAAAAGAATAGCTCTGCATTTAGTTTCCTTAGAACCTAGCCTGAGGTCTAGCTCATATATATGTTAATGAATATTTGTTGAATTAATTAAGGATAAACAAAGTCAAACTAGCAGAACTCTACCTGTATTTTATATTTCCTCTTCTTAGAGGGCTGTATAAACTGAGTTGATTCAGAGAATTACTAAGAGGATAAACACGACAATAGGAAAAATGAAACCTGCAGAAATAGACATGTACACACATGTACAAGTATGTATGTAGCATTCACCTATCAGCTTCCAACATTCCATTTTCATTGGCCTATGAATATTAATGATGTGTGTGTGTGTGAGAGAGAGAGAGGGAGAGAAAGAGAAAGAGAAAGAGAAAGTGAAAGAGAAAGAGAAAGAGAGGGAGAGGGAGAGGGAGAGGGAGAGGGAGAGGGAGAGGGAGAGGGAGAGGGAGAGGGAGAGGGAGAGGGAGAGGGAGAGGGAGAGGGAGAGGGAGAGAGCGAGAGAGAGAGAGAGAGAGAGAGAGAGAGAGAGAGAGAGAGAGAGAGAGAGAGAAAGAGAAAGAGAAAGAGAAAGAGAAAGAGAAAGAGAAAGAGAAAGAGAAAGAGAAAGAGAAAGAGAAAGAGAAAGAGAAATGTTATGCCAAAGAACAATGACTGATTCTGTTTTCACTTGATCAGAATTTAAGCTAGAGGGTAGAGAAAGCATCATGTTGACAAAAGAATAAAGACTAAAAGACTTTTAAAATCCAATTTCCTGCTAACTTTCTTCACCCCTCCCCCAAAAAAAAATTTCTTCATGAATCTAATGGCTAAATTGTTTCATCAAAATAACATTTCCAAGATGTCTTATGATGCCAGTTTAGTTGAGTATAAAAAAACCATAATTTTCATAATTTGAAAGAAATTATCTTTTTTGTCTTTTGTTTGTCTATTGTTGACCTTTTTGAATTCTGTGGACTGTATCTTGGGTATTCTGTACTTTTTTTTTTAATTCATTTTTACTTTCCAGATGTTATTGGACCTCCTCTAGTCCACCCTCCAGACTGTCCCACATCCCATACCTTCTTCCCACCCCCTGTCTCCACGAGGATGTCCCCATCCCCTACTTCCCACTCTCCACTCCCCACCAAACAGATGTCTAAACTCCCTGGGCCCTCCATTCTCTAAAGTGAATTTTTCTCTGATTGATCATAGAGCCACCAGGCCAGTTCTTCACTGTACATGTGTTGGGGGCCTGATAACAGTTGTTGTATGCTGCATAGTTGGTGGTCTGGTATTTGAGAGATATTTTGGGGTCCAGAATAATTGAGACTGCTGGTTCTCCTACAGGGTCGGTCACTCTCTTCCTCAGCTTCTTCCAGCCTTTCCTTAATTCAACCACACGGGTCAGCAGCTTCTGTCCATTCGTTGGGTGCGAATATGTGCATCAGACTCTTTCTTTTTTTTTTTTTTTTCCATTTTTTATTAGGTATTTAGCTCATTTACATTTCCAATGCTATACCAAAAGTCCCCCATACCCACCCACCCCCACTCCCCTACACACCCACTCCCCCTTTTTGGCCCTGGCGTTCCCCTGTACTGGGGCATACAAAGTTTACGTGTCCAATGGGCCTCTCTTTCCAGTGATGGCCGATTAGGCCATCTTTTGATACATATGCAGCTAGAGTCAAGAGCTCCGGGGTACTGGTTAGTTCATAATGTTGTTCCACCTATAGGGTTGCAGATCCCTTTAGCTCCTTGGGTTCTTTCTCTAGCTCCTCCATTGGGAGCCCTGTGATCCATCCATTAGCTGTCTGTGAGCATCCACTTCTGTGTCAGACTCTTTCAACTGCTTGTTGGGTCTTCCAGAGTGCAGTCTTGTTAAGTCCCATTTTGTGAGCACTTCATTGACTCAATAATAGTGTCAGACCTTGGGGCCTCCCCTTGATCTGGATCCCACCTTCTTTTCCTCCGGGCTCCTCTCCATTTCCATCCCTGCAAACAGGCACAATTATGGGTCAAAGTTTTGACTGAGAGATGTGCTAAGGTCCCTCCCTTTGAGTCCTGAGAGTCTCTAGTCTTCCAGGTTTCTGGTACATTCTGGAGGGTAACCCCCCACGTCCCACCCCCCCTAACCCAACCTCCTACCTTCTAAGGTTGCCTGTTTCAATTCTTTTAGCTGGCCCTCAGGGCTTCAGTCTTTTACCCTCACCCAGTACCAGATCAGGTTCCCCCACCCCCACTCCCCACATCCACTTTCCCTCCCAGGTCTCTCCCTTACTCCCTCCCAACTTGTGATTCCTTTCTTCTTCTTTCCAAGTGGAACTGAGGCATCCTCACTTGGAGACTTCAGCTTGTTGACCTTTTTGAATTCTGTGGACTGTATCTTGGGTATTCTGTACTTTTTTTTTTTTTTTTTTTTTTTTTTTTTGGCTAATATCCACTTGTTAGTGAGTATATACCATGTATGTCTTTGGGGTCTGAGTTACCTCACTCAGGATGATATTTTCTAGTACCATCGATTTCACTGCAAAACTCAGAATGTCTTCGTTCTTAATAGGTGAGTATTTCTGGTATATAAAATGTCTTTTACTTTAAGGAGGAATTATAATATTTAATAAAATACATTCAAATCCACGACAAGTTATCCAGATATAGTTGAAATTATCCAAATAGAGAACTGCCTGCAAAACCAATTATATTTATCCCAAATATGTCTCAAAATTAAAAGATTAATCAGCTTTAGGATTTAATTTGCTTACAATGACTTGGAATTGAAGTGTACTGTACGAGTCTTTTTTGTCATTGAAAACTAAGTTCACAGTAATTCTGGGGACAAATTGGATTTCAAAATCTGTGAGCAGCTCAAGTTTGAGTTTGCATGTGAAAGACTTCCGAAGGTTTCTCAAGAAAATACCTTTTTAATAAATCAAGTTCAATGCAGACTTTCACATCTAGACAGACAAAAATCAAAAGGCTTCATTTTTAATTAAAAGGGTTCTGAATCTCTATACCATTATTCATTTTTATCATGCCAGGAGGTCTGATACTTAGCATTAGGGCTAGCAAATATAATCATGGAAATTCTTGAAAATCAGAAGGCGCTTCTACTAAAATCAAAAATATCATTTCTAATTAAAGGGGGAAATGTTTATGTTTTGGAAAAGTAGATGATACACATTGAATAAAGAACTCTCTTGGTTAAGTGCCATTCAACTTAATATATAGTCACCATCTGTATGTTTCAACCATCAAGACTAAAATAGTAAACAATTTGCCAAAAGAATATTGATTGTCTAAGAGCTAGGATTAAACAAGCAGTGAAAACAAGCAGTATATACAGATGTTTCTTTTTTAAACATCAAAAAAGGGGGCAAATTATGCATGAAAAGATAACGTCTATCTACGAAAGTGGATGTGTTTTTTTTTCTTTTCTTTATTATATATAAACATCTTTCTTTCTTTCTTTCTTTCTTTTTTTCTTTCTTTCTTTCTTTCTTTCTTTCTTTCTTTCTTTCTTTCTTCTTTTGCATCCTGACTGAGGTTTCTACCCCTTCCTCATTTCCTCCCTGTCCTTCACCCACCTTCACCCCACCCCCACACTACCTACTTCTCTTCTGTTTCTCTTCAGAAAATGGTAGGCTTCCCATGGATATCAACCAAGTATGGTATATCAAATTGCAATAAGACTAGATATCTCCATTTGTATCAAGTATGGACAAGAAAACCTACCTAGTAGGAGGAAAGAATCCCAAAGGCAGGCAGCAGAGTCAAAGACAGCCCCTGTTCCTACTGTTAGGAATCTCTCATGGAGACGAAACTACCAAACTGTACCATATATGCAGAGGTCTCAGCTTGAGACCCATCCCATGAGGGGGAACCTATATCTGATAGTGCTGGGAGGGCCAGAAACCAGAGGCTGGATAGCCTAGACATCTAGGATAGAAAAGGATTGCTAATGATACTCTACTATACTCAGATTGATGCCTAGTCGGAATATCAGAGAGGCTTCACCCAGCAACTGATGAAAACAGATGCAGACAGACACAGGCAAACAGTAGGCAGAGCTGAAGGAATTCAGCAGAAAGAGGGAATAAGAATTGTAAGAGCCAGAAGGGTAAAAGACACCATAAGAAAATCCACAGAATCAACAAAACTGGTCTTATAGGTGCTCATAGAGAATGAACTGCTAATCATGATGCCTGTATAGGAATAACATAGGCCTTCTACATAGATATTTTCTAAAAGTACACAACACAGAGTTTCTGCAAATATGAAAACCCTGAAGCATAAAAGCAACAGTAAAACAAAATCATATATAAAAATGTAGTTTTAATAAGGAAATGAATGGGTGCATGCTTAATATATCTATAAACAAGACATTTCATTTCCTTTACATTATTAACATAAGGTGCCTAAAGACATAGGGTAGAGAAATACATGATAGATAGATAGATAGATAGATAGATAGATAGATAGATAGATAGATAGATTAAATAGATTATAGTTATAGTGTTAGTATATATTAGCAAAACATATGCTAAATAAATCATGTTCTTTGCTAAAACACTACACAGTAATACAATGAGGAAAAGTTATAGCAATAAATGTGCATTGCAAAAAATAATAAATAAAAAGACTGTGTTTTAGTTAGGGTTTTACTGCTGTGAATAGACACCATGACCAAGGCAAGTCTTATAAAAAACAACATTTAATTGGGGCTGGCTTACAGGTTCAGAGGTTCAGTCCATTATCATCAAAGAGGGAGCACGGCAGTATCCAGGCAGGCATGACACAGGAGGAGCTGAGAGTTCTATGTCTTCATCCAAAGGCTGCTAGTGGAAGACTGACTTCCAGGCAACTAGGGTGAGAATCTTATACCCACACCCACAGTGACACACCCATTCCAACCAGGTCACACCTATTCCAACAAGGCCACACCTTCAGATGGTGCCACTCCCTGGTCCAAGGATATACAAACCATCACAGACTGCATATGCACAACCAACTGATTTGATTCAGTAAAACAGAAAAGCAAAAATAATTCAAAGACAAATTTAGTAGAAGGAAATAGGTAACAATGAATAGACAAGAAGCAAACAAAATATAGATGACTAAAGACAATACAAAAGATAAGGAAAGTACAGAATGGATTTTTGAATAGAAAATTGTGAAGGTGCAACATTAAATAAAATACCCTGTTCCTTGAGTACTATAGAGAGGGAGCCCAATGTGATAACACAGTTCTTCTGCCTCTGTCTGTTGCCAACAAAAGCCATTACTCTATACCGACTCAGCAGAGCACAAAAGGAAGTATACAAGAGAATGAAGCTGTTTTTTCCTAGGGTTTTGTAAGGAAGAGGTTATTTTACTGACTGTTTCTGATTCAGAACAGCTCTAAAAACTGAAAACATATTTTCTTTATGAATGTTGTTCACATGTAGCTTTCAACATTTACAGTGGATATTTGTTTTTTAGGTTGCTTTCAATTGGCTGCCTCTGGGGAATTACTACAACACACACACACACACACAAACACACACACACACATATATGTATATATATATATTTGCACACACACACACACACACACTAAGGGGGTACAAAGCTCAGGAAAACTGGTTGCATTTTTTTTTTCTTAAAGACTGGTTAAATTTAAACAGGCTAAGTACACAGCAAAAAGATTAGATGCATAGTTTTAAGTGTTTTCAAATCATTATTTAATGGATTACAAGGTTGGCAAGTGTTAAGAAGAGCTATTTCCAGAAAAAGTTATTATCACAGAAATTGAAACTTTAGTCTAAAAACAAGAACAAAGATTTAAATATAAACAAAACATCAGATATGCAAAGGAAATATTCTCACCAATATTATATAATAAAAAAGAACACAAGTCATTGTTATGAACTGGTATAGAACAACACATTGAAAAATGAGAAGCTACAGATCTTTGCAAGTTTCAGAAACAAACCCTTAATGTTAAAAACCTTAACAGAGCAAAAATGAGAAACAAGATTGAATCAACAGTAAAATTGCTTCTTAATAAAAGCTTTCCCAGGGTTGATGGACCCACCGCAAGACTCTACAAACATTTAAATTTCTAAGACAAGTTTTTAAAATGAATTCTCAAAATTTCAAAGGTAACTGATTCTATAGTTTGATACTGGAAAGACACAGCAACAATAACAAAACTAAGCTAGACCAATATCCTTCATGAAAATAGATATAAACAGATTAAACAAAATACTCTCAAACAAAATAGGTCATATGATAATCATGTGAAAGTTACTCTAGAGAGTATGTGTCAACAAATATTGATAAGTGATGTGATATATAACAATAATGTCACAAAGGACAAAATTCCAAAAATAGAATGGATACATAAAATCTAACCATGCAATAAAAGAATTGCAGAAAAACAAAAACACAATAATTCTTAAACATTAGCAGGGTGATGGTGTCATACCCTCTAATCCCAGCACTCCAGAAGCAAAGAGATGAAGATGTGTAAGTTCAAAGTCAGCTTGATCTATACGCCAAGTTCCAGGACAGTCAGGACTTTAGGGAGAAACGCTGTCTTGGAAAAAAAAAATAAAGTAATCTTAAAAGTCACAGAATGGGGCTTTGGAGAATTCTGAATGAGTAAAGGTGCGCTGCTAAGACTGATAGCCTGAGCTGAACCCCAGGACTCACACTGTAGAAAGGGAAAGCAACTAAGAGTTGACCTTTGACTTTTCCTCGCCTACAAGTAAGTAATAAATGTAAGTACAAGTGAAAAGGCTACAGAGTGAATTCTCTTCAAAGGAAAAATAGACAGACATTTTCAGAAGATACCTTTATAAAGCATGTGTTTTTGTATACTTTTATTACCAATTAAAACATTTCAAATTAGGAAAGAATGATATCTTGAGACTGGTGCTGGCAGCAAAGGCTTTAGAATTGGCGAGGTAGGGAATCTGAGTATTTAAGACCAAGGACTATATGTCTAATCAGTCTTCAAAACAAAGATATTTTACTTGTAGACACTAGGCTAAAATAAGTATAAACCCATGTAGAAATGCTTTCAGATTTAGTTTGTTAGTCAGCTTCTCATTGATGATCAACATAAGCAGCATGAGCAATGTGAGAAACCAATATAAAAAAGAAGTTTCATTCTGTGTCAAGAATGTAGACGTTTCATATTCGTAATCAACAAGCCTTATTGATTTTTATTGGTTTTAATTATTTTTTATTAGGTATTTTCTTCATTTACATTTCCAGTGCTATCCCAAAAGTCCCCCATACCCTCCCCCCCCCCACTCCCCAACCCACCCACTCCCACTTCTTGGCCCTGGCTTTCCCCTGTACTGAGGCATATAAAGTTTGCATGAGCAATGGGCCTCTCTTTCCACTGATGGCCCACTTCTGATACATATGCAGCTAGAGACACGAGCTCCGGGAGGTACTGGTTAGTTCATATTGTTGTTTCACCTATAGGGTTACAGATCCCTTTAGCTCTTTGGGTACTTTCTCTAGCTCCTCCATTGGGGGCCCTGTGACCCATCCAATAGCTGACTGTGAGCATTCACTTCTGTGTTTGCTAGGCCCCAGCATAGTCTCACAAGAGACAGCTATATCAGGGTCCTTTCAGCAAAATTTGGAGGTTGATTATGGGATGGATCCCTGGGTATGGCAGTCTCTAGGACCTCTGGAAGAGCAGTCAGTGCTCTTAACCGCTGAGCCATCTCTCCAGCCCTAGTTTTAATTAATTTCTAATTATTTTCACTTTATGAAGTCCCACTTTGTAACTCAGACTGCATAGCCTAGGCTAGCCCATGACTTTCCCCTATCTACTTGTCTAAGACAAGTGCTAAGATGCCCTGTTCTGTAGCTTTTAGCCATTTAGTAGCGTAGAAGCACCACGTCATAAGTGTGCTTCTCATGCTCTGACAGCCAGGATTAGGGATGGAGAAAAGGATAAGAACAGAACATATCCTTCTAGAACATGTCATCAGTAACCTACTCCCTACACTGAAACCTATCTTCTAGTTTCTATCAACTCTAAATATAAGGCAAGCCAATTAGGAACCATTAGTGGATTATTTCACTGGTGAATTTAGAACTCACAATCACCTCTCCATAGTCCCACCAGCTGGAGACCAAACCTTCAACCTGCTAGCTTTTGGGAGACACCCTTCTACAAACCATAACACAGCAGAAACAGTCTGGCACATCCACAATGGCTTAGCAAAGTTAGAGCTTATACCATGGGCTGAATATTCAATTAGGGTCAAGATAAGTGCTATTAGGTGTGTGGCTCTGCATGGGCATAAGAAATAACAATTTGACATTAGACTTAAAATGTAAGTCAATGATTGCCTCTTGAAGTGTTTTTGTATAGAAGATAAGTACAGGAAAAGATGTATTTTTGAAGGAAAATGGACCATTAACAAAAAACTTCATCCTAGTATTCAAAGCATGAATTATGATTCTTTTACAATGTTGCATTTAAAACATAAAAATAACATTCATTTGAATTTGCAATGAGTAATAATCACTGGGTGTTAGCAAATATGTGAGTGAATTGTGACATTCTGACCTGATTGTGGACATGAATGTTGGAATTGAAACATCTTAGGTCTAAACACTTACATAGTAAAATCTAGAAGAATTGGACAAGTAAGAGGCATTAAAAAAATTACACATCGTTTTAACAGCAGCAGTTCTTTGCTTACAGCCTACTAATACTGTATACAGGATAGATAGCAGACTTTACCTGTTTCAATATCAGCCCTATTAATGTTGTTTTTGAAGGACCAAGATGTTTGCATAATCACATGCAAAGATTTCTCTTTTTCACTACTGGAAAGTGGTAGAGTAGGTTCAGTCTAACTCAAAGGTCACACTCTTTATTTAGGGTAAGACTGACAAATAGAAAATCTAAATCAACATATTTACAAAAACCCACATGGGTGCTGAATGTGGCAAATCAAGAATTAAATGGTAGGTTTAGAAAATTAGTGGTATTACACCAAGGAAGTGGGCCTGGTGTACAATTTACAAGGAAATAACACAGGGCAGCAATTAAGGGGAAGGAAGTTGTTTGGTACATTTAGGATCAGCTGGATGAGGCTAACAGATGGTGGTGGGAGAAGTGAGCATGAAGAGAAGATATTCAGAGGCAAGCTCAGGAAAGAATAAAGCTCTGGGGTCAAAGCTAAAACCTGTTCAGATCTTGATCCTAAAGTTGCTTAAAAACTTTGCACAGTCATCACAATAATATGATTTAAGGAAGATTTTCCTACTGTTTTAAGCTTAACTTTGAAATTTTATCTTTTAAATAACAATGTCTTGAGCTTACCACATTATCAGACAGAATGTTAAGGTCATGTTTTAGCTCTTATTCTCTTCACTAGCCTTTAAATTTCATTTTTATACCATTGTCATATTTTAACTTATTTTAAAAAATAATCTGTTATTCTGATTATATAAGTAGATAGAAGTAATGCAGGTTTCTTGTAAAAGTGAACCATGGAAATTTTTCTTTAAAAAGGTAAAAAAAATCATCCAAAATCACACTGTAGACTCAGTAATCATAGTATAAATGTTTAATGTTTTTTCTAGAAATGCCTTTGAACATCTTAATTTTTAATGGTCATTTCATTTCATTTATTTTGGCTATTGTTTGCTTATGGTATATTTCTGTAGGGAAACAGATTAAACACTTCAGTTCTTGGTAAAAATAGAAAATTTTGAGTTACTATAGAAATAGTATGTTATAGTCAGTTTCTCTGAGAATCCTTTATTCAAAAAATATAAGGAAACTAAGGGAGGTGGGAGGGGGATCCTGTATGTATTGTTCTGGTATGTAAATGATTACAATGATCCATGATAATTAGAAAATCAATTAAAGGGTCAATTTACCACATAATCACAATTAATGAGTGAGTTGTAGAAGACAAACCATGGCAAGTGAATAATTTATTTCTATACAAAATATCTACTGTACTTTCCATGTCACATGTTAATGAAATATTCCATATTAAAGATGCTCTAGAAGAGAAGAGATTGTTCAAAGATTAAGAGTGTTTACCGTGCATGGATGAGCTTTAGAGTTCAAATACAATCACCCAGGCATTGTTGGGTGTAACCCAGGATTGCGTCATTCTAAGTACTTCTCCTCATGCACACTCTTGGGGCTCTTCAAAGAAGTTTCTCTTTGCAGCAGAGATCCAATACCTTAGGTTCAGGGAACATGGCAGAGAATGGTAATGAAGATTACAAGAGCCAGAAGACAAGAACAGGACGTTATTGCAAGATAGTGTCTTCCATACATGGCAATTGGGAAGCAGAACCCAGGAAATCTCAAAACAATATGTTTACCATAAACAAAACCCAAAAAATATTACCAATTGCCATACCAAAATGGATGAGGAATTCTCACAATACTTGATACCTAGAAAAAGACAAACAGGAAATTGGTTGCTGAGAGAAGGAGAATCAGTCTTATCAGGAGATAAGACTTTTGATAAATTAGCCAAGTCCAAGAGGTCAGCCATGGACACATAGGAGTAAAAAAATGATTCTCCAGGTTGTATTTATAAGTGTGTGTGTGTGTGTGTGTGTGTGTGTGTGTGTGTGTGTATGTATAACAATTACATAAAGAATAAGAGAGCATGAATTTGAGGAGTGAAGGTGATCTATAGGGAGAAGAGGTAAGAAGAAATGTAAATAAAATTATGAGATTTCTGGATTCCACTGAGACTAGTCTGCACAGGTGACAGTGTGGACTATAGAAGCTAACAGCTTCTGGGACAGGCAGAAGCCACAGAGCTTCTGAGGCAGACCACTTTTCAGGCTCCAGGCATCCGGGCACCTTCCCTGCCAGAGGAGAGGTGTCCACCCCACCCGGGAGGGCTTTCCTGCAGCACCTGGGGGAGCCAACGTGGTTCCCGGATCCCACCAAGACTAGTCTGTGCAGGTGAGAGTGTGGACTAGAGAAGCTACACAGATTCTAGGACAAGACCATTTTTGAGCCTTCATCTTCTGCCAGGAGGCAGGACCAAATGCCAGATATCTGTCCACCTTCTCTGCAAGATAAGAGCTTGCCTGCAGGGAGTACTCTAACCACTGAAACTCATGAGAGATCTAGTCTCCCAGGTCTGCTGACAGAGGCTAACAGAATCACAAGAGGAACAAGCCCTAACCAGGGACAACTATAACAACTAACTCCAGACATTACCAGATGGTGAAAGGCAAATGTAAGAATCTTACTAACAGAAACCAAGGACACTCACCATCATCAGACCCAAGCACTTCTACCTCAGCCAGTCCTGGGCACCCCAATACACCTGAAAAGCTAGACCCAGATTTAAAAGCATATCTCATGATGATGGTAGAGGACATCAAAGGACTTTAATAACTCACTTAAAGAAATACAGGAGAACACTGCTAAAGAGTTACAAGTCCTTAAAGAAAAACAGGAAAACATATCCAAACAGGTGATGGAAATGAACAAAACCATACTAGACCTAAAAAGGGAAGTAGACACAATAAACAAAACCCAAAGTGAGGCAACACTGGAGATAGAAACCCTAGGAAAGAAATCTAGAAACATAGATGCGAGCATCAGCAACAGAATACAAGAGATGGAAGAGAGAATCTCAGGTGCAGAAGATTCCATAAAGAACATCAGCACAACAATCAAAGAAAATGTAAAATGCAAAAATATCCTAACTCAAAACATCCAGGAAATCCAGGACATAATGAGAAGACCAAATCCAGGGATAATAGGAGTAGATGAGAATGAAGATTTTCAACTTAAAGGGCCAGAAAATATCTTCAAGAAAATTATAGAAGAAAACTTCCCATACCTAAAAAAAGAGATGCCCATGAAAATACAAGAAGCCTACAGAACTTCAAATAGACTGGACCAGAAAAGAAATTCTATCCAACACATAATAATCAGAACAACAAATGCACTAAATAAAGATAGAATATTAAAAGCAGTAAGGGAAAAAGGTCAAGTAACATATAAAGGCAGGCCTATCAGAATTATACCAGATATTTCACCGGAGACTATGAAAGCCAGAAGATCCTAGACAGATGTTATAAAGACTCTAAGAGAACACAAATGCCAGCCCAGGCTACTATACCCAGGAAATCTCTCAGTTACCATAGATGGAGAACCCAAAGTATTCCACGAAAAAAACAAATTCATGGATTATCTTCCCACAAATCCAGCCCTTCAAAGGATAACAGGAAAAAAACAAAAGCAAGAAAGTAATCCTTCAACAAAACTTAAAGAAGACAGCCACAAGAACAGAATGCCAACTCTAACAACAAAAATAAAAGGAAGCAACAATTACTTTTCCTTAATTTCTCTTAATATCAATGGACTCAATTCCTCAGTAAAAAGACGTAGACTAACAAACTGGCTACACAAACAGGACCCAACATTCTGCTGCTTACAGGAAACCCATCTCAGGGAAAAAGACAGATACTACCTTAGAGTGAAAGGCTGGAAAACAATTTGGCAATCAAATGGTTTGAAGAAACAAGCTGAAGTAGCCATTCTAATATCGAAAAAAAATCTACTTCCAACCCAAAGTTATCAAAAAAGACAAGGAGGGAAACTTTATACTCATGAAAGGTAAAATCCTCCAAGAGGAACTATCAATTCTGAATATCTGCTCCAAATACAAGGGCAGCCACATTCATTAAAGAAACTTCAGTAAAGCTCAAAGCACACATTTCATCTCACACAATAATAGTGGTAGTCTTCAACACACGACTTTCATCAATGTAAAGATCGTGGAAACAGAAACTAAACAGGGACACAGTGAAACTAACAGAAGTTATGAAACAAATGGACTTAACAGATATCTACATAACATTTTATCCTAAAACAAAAGGATATACCTTCTTCTCAGCACCTCATGGTACCTTCTCCAAAACTGACCATATAATTGGTCACAAAACAGGCCTCAACAGACACAAAAATATTGAAAATGTCCCATGCATCCTATCAGATCACCATGGACTAAGGCTGGTCTTCAATAACAACATAAATAATAGAAAGCCAACATTCACATGGAAACTGAATAACACTCTTCTCAATAATACCTGGCCAAGGAAGAAATAAAGAAATAAATTAAAGACTTTTTAGAGTTTAATGAAAATGAAGCCACAACATACCCAAACTTATGGGACACAATGAAAGCATTTCTAAGAGTAAAACTCATAGGTCTGAGTGCCTCCAAAAAGAAACTAGAGAGAGCACACGCTAGCAGGTTGACAACACACCTAAAAGCTCTAGGACAAAAGGAAGCAAATTCCCCCAAGAGGAGTAGATGGCAGGAAATAATCAAACTCAGGGGCAAAATCAACCAAGTGGAAACTAGAACTATTCAAAGAATCAACCAAAGGAGGAGCTGATTCTTTGAGAAAATCAATGAGATTGATAAACCCTTAGCCAGACTCACTAGAGGGTACAGGGACAGCATCCTAACTAACAAAATCAGAAATGAAAAGGGAGACATAACAACAGATCCTGAAGAAATCCACAACTCCATCAGACCCTTCTACAAAAGGCTATACTCAACAAAACTGGAAAACCTGGATGAAATGGACAAATTTCTAGACAGATACCAGGTACCAAAGTTAAGTCAGGATCAGGTTAGTGATCTAAAGAGTCCTATATCCCATAAAGAAATAGAAGCAGTCATTGCCAGAGCATTTCAACAACAAAAGGAGATAAAGGGGAAACAAATTGTAAAGGAAGAAGTCAAAATATCCCTTTTTGCTGATGATATGATAATATATATAAGTGACCCTAAAAATTCCACCAGAGAAATCCTAAACCATATAAACAGCTTCAGTGAAGTAGCTGGATATAAAATTAACTAAAACAAGTCAATGGCCTTTCTCTACACAAAGAATCAACAGGCTGAGAGAGAAATTAACCAAACAACACCCTTCCCAATAGTCACAAATAATATAAAATATCATGGCATGACTCTAACTAAGGAAGTGAAAGATCTGTATAAGAACTTCAATTCTCTGAAGAAAGAAATTAAAGAGGATCTCAGAAGATGGAAACATCTCCCATGCTCATGGATGGGCAGGATCAATATAGTAAAAATGGCTATCCTGCCAAAAGCAATCTACAGATTCAATGCAATCCCCATCAAAATTCCAACTCAATTCTTCAACGAATTAGAAGGGGCAATCTGCAAATTCATCTGGAATAACAAAAAACCTAGGATAGCAAAAACTCTTCTCAAGGACAAAAGAACCTCTGGTGGAATCACCATGCCTGACCTAAAGCTTTACTACAGAGCAATTGTGATAAAAACTGCACGGTACTCATATAGCAATAGAGAGTAGACCAATGGAACAGAATTGAAGACCCAAAATGAACCCACACACCTATGGTCACTTGATCTTTGACAAGGGAGCAAAAACCATCCAATGGAAAAGAGACAGCATTTTCAACAAATGGTGCTGGCACAACTCTGGTTATCATGTAGAATTGACCAAATCTAAGTGGATCAAGGAACTCCACATAAAACCAGAGACTCTGAAACTTATAAAGGAGAAAATGGGGAAAAGCCTCGAAGATATGGGCACAGGGGAAAATATTCCTGAATAGAACAGCAATGGCGTGTGCTGTAAGATGGAGAATCAACAAATGGGACCTCATAAAATTGCAAAGTTTTGTAAGGCAAAAGACACAGTCAATAAGACAAAAAGGCCACCAAACGATTGGGAAAGGATCTTTACCTATCCTAAATCAGATAGGGGACTAATATCCAATATATATAAAGAAATCAAGACGGTGGACTCCAGAAAATCAAATAACCCCATTAAAAATGGGGCTCAAAGCTAAACAATTCTGACCTGAGGAATACTGAATGGCTGAGAAGCACCTGAAAAAATGTTCAGCATCCTTAATCATTAGGTGTAGGAAACCAATTCTAAGATGGTGCTTGTTTCTGGTTTGCCTTTGTGGTAAACAACACCACTGCACAGGAGCTAGCCTGAATCTGGTGCCAACCCCTCCTGAGCCCATGCATGCAAATTAGATGCCAGCAGACTGACCAATCCTGGGGGCCCATGGAGCCTTCTCCTGTGCTAGGGTGCATATAAGCAGTCCTCCCTGGGTCCCCGGGGTCCCTGTAGCAGCATTGAGTTGTTCCTGCAATAAAAGCTGTTAAGAAGAATCAGACTATGTTGTGTCTTCCTTGCAGGCCAAAATGGGCATGATAATTAGGGAAATGAAAGTCAAAACAACCCTGAGATTCCACCTTACACCAGTCAGAATGGTTAAGATCAAAAATTCAGGTGACAGCAGATGCTGGCAAGGCTGTGGAGAAAGAGGAACACTCCTCCACTGTTGGTGGAATTGCAAGCTTGTACAACCACTCTGGAAATCAGTCTGGCGGTTCCTCAGAAAACTGGACATAGTACTACTGGAGGATCCTGCAATACCTCTCCTGGGCATATATCCAGAAGATGCTCCAACAGGTAAGAAGGACACATGCTCAACTATGTTCATATCAGCCTTATTTGTAATAGCCAGAAGCTGGAAAGAACCCAGACGCCCCTCAAGAGAGGAATGGATACAGAAAATGTGGTACATTTACATAATGGAGTACTACTCGGCTATTAAAAAGAATGAAATTATGAAATTCCTAGCCAAATGGATGGACCTGGAGGGCATCATCCTGAGTGAGGTAACCCAATCACAAAAGAACTCACATGATATGTACTCCCTGATAAGTGGATATTAGCCCAGAAATTTAGAATGCCCAAGATACAAGATACAACTTACAAAACACATGAAACTCAAGAAGAATGAAGACCGAAGTGTGGACACTTTGCCTTTTCTTAGATTTGGGAACAAAACACCCATGGAAAGAGTTAAAGAGACAAAGTTTGGAGCTGATACGAAAGGGTGGACCATCTAGAGACTGCCATACCTGGGGATCCATCCCATAATCAGCTTCCAAACACTGACACCATTGCATACACTAGCAAGATTTTGCTGAAAGGCCCCAGATATAGTTGTCTCTTGTGAGGCTATGCTGGGGCCTACCAAACACAGAAGTGGATGCTCACAGTCAGTTACTGGATGGATCACAGGGCCCCCAATGGAGGAGCTAGAGAAAGTACCCAAGGAGCTAAAGGGGTCTGCAACCCTATAGGTGGAACAACAATATGAACTAACCAGTACTCCCCCACACAAATTTTGTCTCTAGCTGCATATGTATCAGAATATGGTCTAGTCGGCCATCAGTGGAAAGAGAGGCTCATTGGTCTTGCAAACTTTATATGCCTCATTACAGGGGAATGCCAGGGCCAAGAAGTGGCAGTGGAGGAGGGGTATGTTGTGGGAGGTATGGGGGGCTTTTGGGGTATCATTGGAAATGTAAATGAAGAAAATATCTAATTAAATTTTAAAAAAGAAAGTAAAAAGGAAAAAATAAAATTACAAAAGAAAATAATTGTAAATTTTGAGTCTATCTCCATTCTCAGTATTTGATTCTTTATGTATATGAATCCAGTTATCTTGATCTTACCTGAAGTATCATTGTAATCTTGGTCAATAGTGGACAAAAGCACTCTAACCTCTAACCTTTCTTACTCTCTAGCCCTCCTTTTCTCTCTCCCTTTCCCCCTCTCTCCATGTGGCCATGGCTGTTCTCTCTCTTTCTACCTTCTCTCTTTCTCTCTGCCTTTCTACAATAAATCTCTAAAACCGTAAAAAAGTAGACAAAAGCTGACTAGAAATACATTGGGAATATATAAGAGTTTAGGTTATTTGATTCTGTTGGTCTTTTGGTGGAGTCCCTGTCAGGGTTCCACAACCCTTCCTCCTAAGTTTTGGCTGTGAATCTCTGCATCTGTTTTGGTCAGCTGCTTGATGAAACTTCTCAACGGGCAGTTATGTTAGGCTCCTGTCTGCAAACATAACAGTATCATTAGCAGTGTCAGGGATCGTTTCTTGTCCATGAGATGGACTCAAGTTGGGAGTCATTGTCCCTGTACTTCTTTAGACTGGACAAATTTGGACTCAAAGTTTTGGTGTGTGGGTTAATGTCCTTTTTTTTTTCCACTAAGATCCTGCCTTGCTGCAAGAGGTAGACACTCCAGCCTTCATATCCCAAACTTCTTAGTGTCTCAGCAAGAACCATCTCATAGACTCCCTGTAATCCAGGATTGTGTAGTCCTAAGTAGTTCTCATACACACTCTTGGGACTCATTAAAGAAGTTTTTCTTTGCAGGAAAGACCGTTATACAAAGCCATAAGTCAAATGAGAGAACCTCCCCAATCCCCTGTCTCTGGCACATTCTAGAGATGCCCCCTGACCATCAATTTCTGTTCACTCTCCAAGCACTCTCTCCTCAGCACTCCATACAATTGAACCCCTCCTGCTCTCCTCCTCATCCTCTCTCCCAGTCAATTGCTTCATCTACCTCCAATGACAATTTTATTTCCCTTTATGAATGAGATATAAGCATCATCCTTTGAGTCATCCTTATTATTTAGCTTCTTTGGGTCTGTGGATTGTATCATGGGTGTCCTGTACTTGATGGCTAATATCCACTTACACTTGAGTAAATACTATATATGTCTTTGGGATATGGATTAGTTCACTCAGGTTATTTTCTAGTTCCATTCATTTGTCTGCAAATTACTTGATGTCCTAATTTTTCATAGGTGAGTAGAATTCTATTGTGCAAATGAACAGCATTTTCTTTATCCATATTTCAGTGGAGAGACATATGGGTTGTTTCCAGATTTGGGCTATTATGAATGAAGCTGCTATGGACATTGTTGAACAAATGGATTTGTGATATGGTAGAGTATCATTTAGGTATATGCCCAGCCGGGGTAAAGCTGGTTGTTGAGGTGGAACAACTCCTAATTTCCTGAGAAACCAACAAATTGATTTCCAGAGGGCTTGAACAAGTATACACTCCCTCAAGTAATGGAGGAGTGTTCCCTATGTTCAACATCCTCCCTAAATTGTGCTGTTGCTTGAGGTTTTGATCTTAGCCATTCTGACGGCTGTATGGTTGAATCGCAGAATCCTTTTGATTTGCATTTACTCTATGACTAAAGCATTGAACATTTCTTTAAGTGCTTCTAGGCCATTCAAGAATTCTATGTTGAGAATTCTCTTTTTCCATTTTGAGGGCTGCCATATTGTCTTATTGACAGTGTCCTTTGCCTTAAAGAAAGTCTTCAGTTTCATAAGGTCCAATTTTATAGTTGATATTAGTGCCTGAGTTATTGATGTTTTTTTCATGAGGTTTTCTTCTGTACCAATGAGTTCAACATTATACCCCACTTTCTCTTCTATTAGATTCACTCTATCCATTTGTAAGTTGATATCTTTGATCAACTTGGACTAGAGTTTTGTGCAGGGTGATGAATATGGATTTATTTATATTCTTCTACCTGCAAGCATCCAGTTACATCAACACCATTTGTTGAAGATTCTTTCTTTTTCCCATTGTATGGTTTTGATTTTTTGAAAAATCAAGTATCCAAATGTAGGGGTGTGTGTGTGTGTGTGTGTGTGTGTGTGTGTGTGTGTGTGTATGTGTGTGTGTGTGTGTTTATTTCAAGATGTTTGACTAGATTGCATTGATTGACTTGTCTCTTTCTATACCAACACCATGCAGTTTTAATTACTAATGCTATGCAGTAGAGCATGGGATGAGGGATGGAGAAACCTCCAGAATTTTTTTTTTATTGTACAGTATTGTTTTAGCTATCTTGGGATTTTATTTTTCCATATGAATTTGAACATTATTCTTTTTTTTTTTTTTTCCATTTTTTATTAGGTATTTAGCTCATTTACATTTCCAATGCTATACCAAAAGTCCCCCTTACTCACCCACCCCCACTCCCCTACCCACCCACTCCCCCCCTTTGGCCCTGGCGTTCCCCTGTACCGGGGCACACAAAGTCTGCGTGTCCAATGGGCCTCTCTTTCCAGTGATGGCCGACTAGGCCATCTTTTGATACATATGCAGCTAGAGTCAAGAGCTCAGGGGTACTGGTTAGTTCATAATGTTGTTCCACCTATAGGGTTGAAGATCCCTTTAGCTCCTTGGATACTTTCTCTAGCTCCTCCATTGGGAGCCCTGTGATCCATCCATTAGCTGACTGTGAGCATCCACTTCTGTGTTTGCTAGGCCCCGGCATAGTCTCACAAGAGACAGCTACATCTGGGTCCTTTCGATAAAATCTTGCTAGTATATGCAATGGTGTCAGCGTTTGGATGCTGATTATGGGGTGGATCCCTGGATATGGCAGTCTCTACATGGTCCATCCTTTCATCTCAGCTCCAAACTTTGTTTCTGTAACTCCTTCCATGGGTGTTTTGTTCCCACTTCTAAGGAGGGGCATAGTGTCCACACTTCAGTCTTCATTTTTCTTGAGTTTCATGTGTTTAGGAAATTGTATCTTATATCGTGGGTATCCTAGGTTTTGGGCTAGTATCCACTTATCAGTGAGTACATATTGTGTGAGTTCCTTTGTGATTGTGTTACCTCACTCAGGATGATGCCCTCCAGGTCCATCCATTTGGCTAGGAATTTCATAAATTCATTCTTTTTAATAGCTGAGTAGTACTCCATTGTGTAGATGTACCACATTTTCTGTATCCATTCCTCTGTTGAGGGGCATCTGGGTTCTTTCCAGTTTCTGGCTATTATAAATAAGGCTGCTATGAACATAGTGGAGCATGTGTCCTTCTTACCAGTTGGGGCTTCTTCTGGATATATGCCTAGGAGAGGTATTGCTGGATCCTCTGGTAGTACTATGTCCAATTTTCTGAGGAACCGCCAGACTGATTTCCAGAGTGGTTGTACAAGCCTGCAATCCCACCAACAATGGAGGAGTGTTCCTCTTTCTCCACATCCTCACCAGCATCTGCTGTCACCTGAATTTTTGATCTTAGCCATTCTCACTGGTGTGAGGTGGAATCTCAGGGTTGTTTTGATTTGCATTTCCCTGATGATTAAGGATGTTGAACATTTTTTCAGGTGCTTCTCTGCCATTCGGTATTCCTCAGGTGAGAATTCTTTGTTCAGTTCTGAGCCCCATTTTTTAAGGGGGTTATTTGATTTTCTGAGGTCCACCTTCTTGAGTTCTTTATATATGTTGGATATTAGTCCCCTATCTGATTTAGGATAGGTAAAGATCCTTTCCCAGTCTGTTGGTGGTCTTTTTGTCTTATAGACAGTGTCTTTTGCCTTGCAGAAACTTTGGAGTTTCATTAGGTCCCATTTGTCAATTCTCGATCTTACAGCACAAGCCATTGCTGTTCTGTTCAGGAATTTTTCCCCTGTGCCCATATCTTCAAGGCTTTTCCCCACTTTCTCCTCTATAAGTTTCAGTGTCTCTGGTTTTATGTGAAGTTCCTTGATCCACTTAGATTTGACCTTAGTACAAGGAGATAAGTATGGATCGATTCGCATTCTTCTACATGATAACAACCAGTTGTGCCAGCACCAATTGTTGAAAATGCTGTCTTTCTTCCACTGGATGGTTTTGGCTCCCTTGTCGAAGATCAAGTGACCATAGGTGTGTGGGTTCATTTCTGGGTCTTCAATTCTATTCCATTGGTCCACTTGTCTGTCTCTATACCAGTACCATGCAGTTTTTATCACAATTGCTCTGTAGTAAAGCTTTAGGTCAGGCATGGTGATTCCACCAGAGGTTCTTTTATCCTTGAGAAGAGTTTTTGCTATCCTCGGTTTTTTGTTATTCCAGATGAATTTGCAAATTGCTCCTTCTAATTCTTTGAAGAATTGAGTTGGAATTTTAATGGGGATTGCATTGAATCTGTAGATTGCTTTTGGCAAGATAGCCATTTTTACAATGTTGGTCCTGCCAATCCATGAGCATGGGAGATCTTTCCATCTTCTGAGATCTTCTTTAATTTCTTTCTTCAGGGACTTGAAGTTTTTATCATACAGATCTTTCACTTCCTTCGTTAGAGTCACGCCGAGATATTTTATATTATTTGTGGCTATTGAGAAGGGTGTTGTTTCCCTAATTTCTTTCTCAGCCTGTTTATTCTTTGTGTAGAGAAAGGCCATTGACTTGTTTGAGTTAATTTTATATCCAGCTACTTCACCGAAGCTGTTTATCAGGTTTAGGAGTTCTCTGTTGGAATTTTTAGGGTCACTTATATATACTATCATATCATCTGCAAAAAGTGATATTTTGACTTCCTCTTTTCCAATTTGTATCCCCTTGATCTCCTTTTCTTGTCGAATTGCTCTGGCTAATACTTCAAGTACTATGTTGAAAAGGTAGGGAGAAAGTGGGCAGCCTTGTCTAGTCCCTGATTTTAGTGGGATTGCTTCCAGCTTCTCTCCATTTACTTTGATGTTGGCTACTGGTTTGCTGTAGATTGCTTTTATCATGTTTAGGTATTGGCCTTGAATTCCTGATCTTTCCAGAACTTTTATCATGAATGGGTGTTGGATCTTGTCAAATGCTTTTTCTGCATCTAACGAGATGATCATGTGGTTTTTGTCTTTGAGTTTGTTTATATAATGGATTACATTGATGGATTTTCGTATATTAAACCATCCCTGCATCCCTGGAATAAAACCTACTTGGTCAGGATGGATGATTGCTTTAATGTGTTCTTGGATTCGGTTAGCGAGAATTTTATTAAGGATTTTTGCACCGATGTTCATAAGAGAAATTGGTCTGAAGTTCTCTATCTTTGTTGGATCTTTCTGTGGTTTAGGTATCAGAGTAATAGTGGCTTCATAAAATGAGTTGGGTAGAATACCTTCTACTTCTATCTTGTGAAAAAGTTTGTGCAGAACTGGAGTTAGATCTTCTTTGAAGGTCTGATAGAACTCTGCACTAAACCCGTCTGGTCTTGGGCTTTTTTTGGCTGGGAGACTATTAATAACTGCTTCTATTTCTTTAGGGGATATGGGACTATTTAGAAGGTCAACTTGATCCTGATTCAACTTTGGTACCTGGTATCTGTCCAGAAATTTGTCCATTTCGTCCAGGTTTTCCAGTTTTGTTGAGTATAGCCTTTTGTAGAAGGATCTGATGGTGTTTTGGATTTCTTCAGGATCTGTTGTTATGTCTCCCTTTTCATTTCTGATTTTGTTAATTAGGATTTTGTCCCTGTGCCCTTTAGTGAGTCTAGCTAAGGGTTTATCTATCTTGTTGATTTTCTCAAAGAACCAACTCCTCGTTTGGTTAATTCTTTGAATAGTTCTTCTTGTTTCCACTTGGTTGATTTCACCCCTGAGTTTGATTATTTCCTGCCGTCTACTCCTCTTGGGTGAATTTGCTTCCTTTTTTTCTAGAGCTTTTAGATGTGTTGTCAAGCTGCTAGTATGTGCTCTCTCCCGTTTTTTCTTGAAGGCACTCATAGCTATGAGTTTCCCTCTTAGAAATGCTTTCATTGTGTCCCAAAGGTTTGGGTACGTTGTGGCTTCATTTTCATTAAACTCTAAAAAGTCTTTAATTTCTTTCTTTATTCCTTCCTTGACCAAGGTATCATTGAGAAGAGTGTTGTTCAGTTTCCATGTGAATGTTGGCTTTCTGTTATTTATTTTGTTATTGAAGATCAGCCTTAGTGCATGGTGATCTGATAGGATACATGGGACAATTTCAATATTTTTGAATCTGTTGAGGCCTGATTTGTGACCTATTATGTGGTCAATTTTGGAGAAGGTACCATGAGGTGCTGAGAAGAAGGTATATCCTTTTGTTTTAGGGTAAAATGTTCTGTAGATATCTGTCAGATCCATTTGTTTCATCACTTCTGTTAGTTTCAGTGTGTCCCTGTTTAGTTTCTGTTTCCATGATCTGTCCATTGGTGAAAGTGGTGTGTTGAAGTCTCCTACTATTATTGTGTGAGGCGCAATGTGTGCTTTGAGCTTTACTAAAGTTTCTTTAGTGAATGTGGCTGCTCTTGTATTTGGAGCATAGATATTCAGAATTGAGAGTTCCTCTTGGAGGATTTTACCTTTGATGAGAATGAAGTGTCCCTCCTTGTCTTTTTTGATGACTTTGGGTTGGAAGTCAATCTTATCAGATATTAGGATGGCTACTCCTGCTTGTTTCTTCATACCATTTGCTTGGAAAATTGTTTTCCAGCCTTTCATTCTGAGGTAGTGTCTATCTTTTTCTCTGAGATGACTTTCCTGTAAGCAGCAAAATGTTGGGTCTTGTTTGTGTAGCCAGTTTGTTAGTCTATGTCTTTTTATTGGCGAGTTGAGACCATTGATGTTAAGAGATATTAAGGAAAAGTAATTGTTGCTTCCTGTTATTTTAGATGTTAAAGGTGGCATTCTGTTCTTGTGGCTGTCTTCTTTTAGGTTTGTTGAGGGATTACCTTCTTGTTTTTTCTAGGGCATTGTTCCCGTTCTTGTATTGGTTTTTTTCTGTTATTATCCTTTGAAGGGCTGGATTCGTGGAGAGATAATGCGTGAATTTGGTTTTGTCGTGGAATACTTTGGTTTCTCCCTCTATGATAATTGAGAGTTTGGCTGGGTATAGTAGCCTGGGCTGCAGTTTGTGTTCTCTTAGTGTCTGTATAACATCTGTCCAGGCTCTTCTGGCTTTCATAGTCTCTGGTGAAAAATCTGGTGTAATTCTGATAGGCTTGCCTTTATATGTTACTTGACCTTTTTCCCTTACTGCTTTTAGTATTCTATCTTTATTTAGTGCATTTGATGTTCTGATTATTATGTGTCGGGAGGAATTTCTTTTCTGGTCCAGTCTATTTGGAGTTCTGTAGGCTTCTTGTATGTTCATATGCATCTCATTCTTTAGATTTGGGAAGTTTTCTTCAATAATTTTGTTGAAGATGTTTGCTGGACCTTTGAGTTGAAAATCTTCATTCTCATCCACTCCTATTATCCGTACGTTTGGTCTTCTTATTGTGTTCTGGATTTCCTGGATATTTTGAGTTAGGATCTTTTTGCATTTTCCATTTTCTTTGATTGTTGTGCCGATGTTCTCTATGGAATCTTCTGCACCTGAGATTCTCTCTTCCATCTCTTGTATTCTGTTGCTGATGCTCAAATCTATGGTTCCAGATTTCTTTCCTAGGGTTTCTATCTCTAGTGTTGCCTCGCTTTGAGTTTTCTTTATTGTGTCTACTTCCCTTTTTAGGTCTAGTATGGTTTTGTTCATTTCCATCACCTGTTTGTATGTTTTTTCCTCTTTTTCTGTAAGGACTTCTACCTGTTTGATTGTGTTTTCCTGTTTTTCTTTAAGGACCTGTAACTCTTTAGCAGTGTTCTCCTGTATTTCTTTAAGTGATTTATTAAAGTCCTTCTTGATGTCCTCTACCATCATCATGAGATATGCTTTTAAATCTAGGTCTAGGTTCTCAGGTGTGTTGGGGTTCCCTGGACTGGGCGAAGTGGGTGTGCTGGGTTCTGGTGATGGTGAGTGGTCTTGGTTCCTGTTAGTAAAATTCCTCCGTTTACCTTTCGCCATCTGGTAATCTCTGGAGTTAGTAGTTATAGTTGACTCTGTTTAGAGATTGTTCTTCTGGTGATTCTGTTACCGTCTATCAGCAGACCTGGGAGACAGATTCTCTCCTCTGAGTTTCAGTGCTCAGAGCACTCTCTGCTGGCAAGCTCTCTTACAGGGAAGGTGCGCAGATATCTTGTATTTGGACCTCCTCCTGGCCGAAGAAGAAGGCCCAAAACAGGACCTTTCTCAGACACTGTGTTGCTTTGGCAGTTCCCAGGTGGTACAGACTCTCACCTAAGCAGACTAAATTCCTAAGTTCCTTGGAGTCCCGGGACCAAGATGGCGACCGCTGCTGCGGCTTAGGCCGTCTCCCCAGCCGGGCGGGCACCTGTCCTCCGGTCCGGACGGTGGCTGGCTGTCCCCGGCCCACAAAGGGTGCTGCCTCAGCGCCTCTGTGCTTCCGCCTGTTCCAGAAGCTGTCAGGTTCTCTGGCGCACCCTCTCACCTGTTCAGACTAATTCCCTAAGTTCGGCGGGTCCCGGACCAAGATGGCGACCGCTGCTGCTGTGGCTTAGGTCGCCTCCCCAGCCGGGCGGGCACCTGTCCTCTGGTCCGGAAGGTGGCCGGCTGTCCCCGGCCCACACAGGGTGCTGCCTCAGCGCCTCTGTGCTTCTGCCTGTTCCAGAAGCTGTCAGGTTCTCTGGCGCACCCTCTCACCTGTTCAGACTAATTTCCTAAGTTCGGCGGGTCCCGGACCAAGATGGCGACCGCTGCTGCTGTGGCTTAGGCCGCCTCCCCAGCCGGGTGGGCACCTGTCCTCTGGTCCGGAAGGTGGCCGGCTGTCCCCGGCCCACAAAGGGTGCTGCCTCAGTGGGCACACACTCTTACCATAACATGACCACCAGTCCACACCTCTATGCCAGCGTGTGGGGTTGAGGTATGAATGGTGCCAGGATTATTGAAAGCTGAACATTATTCTTTAAAGGTCTATAAAGAATTGTGTTATAATTTTGATGGGAACTGTATTGAATCTGTAGATTGCTTTCGATAAGATGAACATTTTTAACTCTGCTAATCCAATCAATCTAGGAGCATGGGTAATCTTATTTTAGGAAATCTTAGCCAGGCAGTGGTGGCACACACCTTTAATCCTAGCACTTGGGAGGCAGAGGCAGGTGGATTTCTGAGTTCGAGGCCAGCCTGGTCTACAAAGTGAGTTCCAGGACAGCCAGGGCTATACAGAGAAACCCTGTCTTGAAAAACCAAAAGAAAAAAAAAAGGAAATCTTTTTAATTGTTTTTCTTCAGAGATTTAAAGGCATATCATAAAGGTCTTTCATTTGCTTGGTTAGGGTTATACTAGTAATCTGTATTATTTGTGCCAATTGTGAATGGTGTTGTTTCCCTGGTTTCTTGTTCAGCCCATTTATTATTTTAATAAAAGAGGGCTACTGATATTTTTCAGTTATTTTTGTATCACACCACTTTGCTGAAGGTGTTTATCAGCTGTTTGAGTTCTCTGGTAGAATTTTGGAGTCACTTATGTTTACTGTATCTGCAATAGTGATACTTTGACTTCTTTTCTAATCTGTATCTATTTGATCTCCTTTACTTGTCTTATTGCTTTGCTAGAATTTCAAGTATTGTATTGAAGGGATACAGGGAGAGTAGACATTATTATCTTGCCCTGTTTAGTGGAATTATTTTAGGTTTCTCTCCATTTAATTTGATGTTGGCTTACTTCATCTTGTGTTTATTGTTTTTAGTTATGTACTTCATATCCCTGATCTCTCCAAGAATTTTAACATGAATTTTGATGTTTCTTTGGATTTTACCAGGGTCTGAGGTATTTCTCTCTTTTCATATCCGAATTTATTAATTTTAGATAGTATGGCTAGAGTTTGTCTATCTTGTTGATTTTCTCAAAGTAGTTCTTGCTTTTGAATTGTCCTCCTTGTTTCCAACTTATTTATTTATTTCAGCCCCAAGTTTGATTATTTCCTGTTTTCTACTCCTTTTGGGTATGTTTGATTCTTTTTGTTCTAGAGCTCTCTGATGTGCTATGGAGTTGCTAATATGAGATCTCTCCAGTTTCATTATGAAGGCAC
This sequence comes from Mus musculus, assembly GCF_000001635.26. Taxonomy (NCBI): domain Eukaryota; kingdom Metazoa; phylum Chordata; class Mammalia; order Rodentia; family Muridae; genus Mus; species Mus musculus. The sequence continues at coordinate 9,602,420 of NC_000072.6, read as the reverse complement.
TTACTGCTATGCACTTTCCTTTTAGCACAGCTTTCATTTAATCCCATAGGTTTGAGTATGGTGTGCTTTAATTTTCATTGTATTCTAGAAAGCCTTCAATTTCTTCTTATACTTCTTTTGACCCAGTGGTCACTGAGTAGAGTGGTGTTCAGTTTCCATTAGTTTGTAGGCTTTCTGATTCTATTATTGTTGAACTCCAGCTTTAATTCACAGTAGTCAGATAAGATGCAAGGTATTATTTTAATAGTCTTGTATCTTTTGACGCTTGCTTTGTGAATGACTATATAACAAGGTTTTGGAGAAGGTTCCATGAGGTGATAAGAAGAAACATTCTTCTGTGTTTGGGTAAAATGTCCTAAAATATCTGTTAGGTCCATTAGATTCATAACCTCTGGTTAGTTTCATTATTTCTGTTTAATTTCTGTCCTGATAACCTGTCCTTTAGTAAGAGTGGGGTAATGAACTCTCCCAATATTAATTATTAATTTGTGTTATTTTAACTTTACTGTTTTTTTTTGAGCAGTGGTTGCCCTTGTCTTCCTAACATATATATATATTCAGAATTGAGATGTAATTGAGATGTTTTCATTGGTGGATTTATCCTTTGATGAGTATGAAGTATCCTTTCCAATCTCATTTGATTACTTTTGGTTAAAAGTCTATTTTATTACATATTGGAAAGGCTACTCCAGCTTGCTCCTTGTGTCCATTTGCTTGAAAAATTTTTCTTTGCCCTTTAGTCTGAGGTAATAACAATGTTTGTTACCAAACTGTGTTTGTTATATACAGTATAATGATTCCTGTTATTTTAACATTGATAATCATTGATTGTGTTTATATTTTTCTCTTCTTTTGGCTTTTCAGGTGTGAAATTATGTTTTATTTTGTGTTTTCTTAGATGTAATCAGTCTCATTCAGTTGAATTTTCCCTTCTATTAACCTCTATAGTGCCGGATTTCTGAATTAGTAGGAAGATATTGTTTAAATTTGGTTTTGTCAAGGAGTATATTTTTTCTCCCTCTATGGTAATTGAAAATTCTGCTGGGTATAGTAACCTGAACTGACATCTATGGTCTCTAGGGGTCTTTAGTATCTGTCTGACAAAGCCCTTCTGGCTTTTTGAGTCTATGATGAGAAGTCAGGTGTAATTCTGATAGGTTTGTCTTTACATGTTGTTTGGAATTTTCCCCTTGATCTTTTAATATTGTTTCCTTATTCTGTAGGTTTAGTGTTATGATTATTATTTGAGGGAAGAATTTTCTTTTCTAGTCCCATCTACTTAATATTCTGTAAGCTTCCTATATGTTTATAGGCATCTGCATCTCTTTTTTTAGATTAGGAAAATTTTCTTCTTTGATTTTGTGGAATATATTTTCTGAGCCTTTGAGATGTGAATTCTTTCCTTCTTCTATTTCTTTTATTTTTAGGTTTGGTCTTTTCATAGTGTCCCAAATTTCCTGGATGTTTTATGTCATGACATTTTAGATTTTGAAATTTGTCTAATGAATCTTTTTTTTCTTTTGCATTTTCGGTGCCTGAGCTTCTCTCTTCCATCTACTATATTCAATTGGTGATACTTGTATCTTAAATTTCTGTTTTCCTTTCTGCATTTTTCATCTTCAGGATTGCCTCAGTTATTGTTTTCTTTATTATTTCTATTTCTTTTTTCAGTTCTTGGACAGTCTTATTCATTTCCTTCATCTGTCAGATTCTGTTTTACTGTTGTCTTTAAGGGATTTTTTTTTCATTTCCTCTCTAAAGGCCTCTATATCTTTCTGGGGTTGAATTCATGATCATCTTCTTGTGCTTGGCTGTGTTAGAATATCTAGAGCTTTCAGGCTATCTCCGTTTTGGTGATGTCATATTGCCCTGTCTCGTGTGTGTGTGTGTGTGTGTGTGTGTGTGTTTTGGTTACTTTATTTATTTACATTTTGAAATTTTCCCCTTTCAAATTTCTCCTCCACAAACCCCCATTTCACCTCTCTCCACTGCTTCGATGAAGGTGCTCATACACCCGCCTACCCACTCCTGCATTACTGTCCTAGAACTCCCCTATGCTAGGGCATCAAGCCTTCACAGAACCAAGGGCCTCCCCTCTCATTGATACCAGATAAGGCCATCCTCTGATACATAAGCAGGTGGAGCCATGGGTCTCTCTATGTGTATTTTTTGGTTGGTGGTCTAGTCCTTGAAACCTCAGGGAGGGGGGATCTTGTTGGTTGATATTATTGTTCTTCCTATGGGGTGGCAAATCCCTTCAGCTTCTTCAGTCCTTCCCATAACTCCTCCATTGGAATACCTGTTGTCAGCCTGATGGTTGGCTGCAAGCATCCTCATCTGTATCTTAAGATTCTGGCAGAGCATCTCAGGACACAGCTGTATCAGACTCTTGTCAGCAAGCACTTGGCGTCAGCAATAGTGATTGGGTTTAGTGGCTGTATATGGGTGGGGCAGTCTCTGGATGGCCTTTCCTTCAGTTTCTGCTTCACTCTTTGTCCCTGTATTTCCTTTAGACGGGAGCAATTCTGGGTTAAAATTTTTGAGAAGGGTGGGTATCCCATTCCTTAAGAGGGGCCTGTGCCTAACTGCTCCATATGGTCTCTACCTTTTGTTCTTTCTCCCCTTTGTTGGGTATTTCAGTTAATGCCATCCCTGTTGGGTCGTGAGAGCCTCTTTCTTTCACGGGGTCTGGTAATCTGTCCTTTAACCATGGTTGTCCCATGTATTGGCTGCATGTTCTGAATACTAGCAGGAGTTCTCAGGAAGGCAGGGTGATCTGTGGGCCAAAAAATGGACAGCAGGGGGCAGTACACAGCTCACCTCTACTGGCTGTGACTCAGGTAGACTGATTGGCAAGGAACTCATGAGCATTCTAAGCTGGTTGTACTTGGGGCCTCCACAGGCCTCCACAAACCTCCAAGGAGAAACTGGATGCTCTTGGAGTTTTACAAGGCTCCAAGGAACTGTAGGGTGAGCTCAGCGCCTGGCAATGGAGGTGAGAGGACTGAAAACAACTCATGTCTGTTGACTGCCCCCTAGGCAGACTAGACTGGCCAGGAAAAATGGTTTTATTGTCAAGTTAAATAAATAAATAAATAAATAAATAAATAAATAAATAAATAAGACAATATTGTATAATGTAAGTATGAAAATATTATAAAATATTTTTCACATGGTTGTAATAAACTGGTTTCTTTGGGTTTCTCAAGGTCAATTAAATAATATTGAACTTATATTCCCTGATATTTCTAGAATAACATAATTAAAGATTTATGTGTAAACTAATTCCTGATTCTGAAAATATTATATAAATATTGCATATTATTTTGATTATTTATAAGTCTTCATCTTTGATCTTTGGAAAGTATAAAAATCTATACAATTTCAAATTTTCCATTTTTTCAAATACTTCTATGTACATATTATAAAACAAAATGATCTATTAATATTGACTTGTAAGTATTACAACAAAGAAATGTTTTATTGAATAAGAACTGTGACTTTTTTCACAGAAGCCAAGAAATGTAAATTTCCACAGTATTTATTTTATATATATATAATCAAATATTATGCTTCTAAGGAGATTTTTTTGGTTGTTTTGTTTTGTTTTGTTTTGTTTTGAATAAATGAGCTTGAAGGACTTTTATAAATAAATGGAAATAAAATAAAGTTGATATAAACATGTGGGGATATACTAAAGTCCTATTCTATATGCCAGTCCATAATTTTTTGTTTGTGTTTGTTTTCTTGTTTGTTTTGTATTCATATCACAGTAATAATTCTTTACTTCCCAACTCAGAATATCTGGGTTGAGAATAAGCAAGAGTAATTCTTAAATAAGTATAGAAATATGGTAATGCCATGACAAATGGGACCTCAAAATTGCAAAGCTTCTGTAAAGCAAAGGATGCTGTCAATAAGACAAAAAGGCTACAAACAGATTGGAAAAAGATCTTTACCAATCCTAAATCTGATAGAGGGCTAATATCCAATATATACAAAGAACTCAAGAAGTTAGGCTCCAGAAACCCAAATAACCCTATTAAAAATGGGGTACAGAGCAAAACAAAGAATTCTCAACTGAGGAATACTGAATGGCTGAGAAGCACACCCCCCCCCCAAAAAAAAATGTTCAACATCCTTAGTCATCAGGGAAATACAAATCAAAACAACCCTAAGATCCCACCTCACACCAGTCAAAATGGCTAAGATCAAAAACACAGGTGACAGCAGATGCTGGCAAAGATGTGGAGAAAGAGGAATACTCCTCCATTGCTGGTGGGACTGCAAGGTGGTACAATCACTCTGGAAATCAGTCTGGCAGTTCCTCAGAAAATTAGACATTGTACTATGGGAAGATCCACCAATTCCTCTCCTGAGCATATACCCAGAAGATTTTCCAACTGGTAATAAGGACACATGTTCCACTATGTTCATAGTAGCCTTATTTATAATAGCCAGAAGCTGGAAAGAACCCAGATGCCCCTCAACAGAGGAATGGATACAGTAAATGTGGCACATTTATCTAATGGAGTACTACTCAGCTATTAAAAAAATGAATTTATGAAATCCTTAGACAAATGGATTGATCTGAAGGATATCATCCTGAAGTAGGTAACCCAATCACTAAAGAACACACATGATATGCACTCACTGATAAGTGGATATTAGCCCAGAAGCTCAAAATACCCAAGATACAATTTGCAGAACACATGAAACTCAAGAAGAAGGAAGACCAAAATGTGCATATTTCAATCCTTCTTAGAAGGGGGAACAAAATGCCCATGGAAGAAATTACTGAGACAATGTGTGAAGCAGAGACTGAAGGAATCACCATCCAGAGACTGCCCCACCTGGGAATGCATCCCATATACAACCACCAAACCCAGACACTATTGTGGATGCCAACAATAGCTTGCTGACAGGAGCCTGATGCAGCTGTCTCCTGAGAGGCTCTTCTGGTGACTGACAAATACAGAACTGGATGCTCACAGCCATCCATTGGACATAGCACCGGGTCTCCAATGAAGGAGCTAGTGAAAGGACTGAAAGAGCCGAAGGGGTTTGCAGCCCCATAGGAGGAACAACAATATGAACCAACCAGTACCCTGCCCCCAGAGCTCCCAGGGACTAAACCACCAACCAAAGAATACACATGGAGGGATTCCTGGCTCCAGCTGCATATGTTGCAGAGGATGGCCTTGTTGGGCATCAATGGGAGGAGAGGCCATTGGTCCTGAGAAGGCTTGATGCCCTAGTGTAGGGGAATGCCAGGAGAGGAAAGCAGGAGTGGGTGGGTTGGTGAGCAATGTGAGGAGGGATGGGATAGGGGTTTGTCAGAGATGAAACTAGGAAAGGGATAATGTTGGGCATTGGGCTATACATAGACATTCTGGTATCCAGTCGAGCTGAGGTCTGAACCCCAGAGTAGTGATAATTCACCTACATGGCAAGGTAGGTGTTCCCTCGTGTCTTCTGGAATTCTGAATCTTGTCAAAGTTACCACCCCTACTGCCCAAACAGGAGAAGCGTGTGGCTAGCAGTCACATAGACAATGTCCCAAACTCCTGAACTTCAGGCTAGACTGCTTAGCCCCACCTCACTCTTACTCCTTTTCCTCTCCTCTCCTCTCCTCTCCTCTCCTCTCCTCTCCTCTCCTCTCCTCTCCTCTCCTCTCCTCTCTTCTCCTCTCCTCTGCTTTCTTCTCCTCTCCTCTCAATCTCTACTCTCTCTCCATTTGGTCTCTCCATCTTATCCTAGTCTTTTTTCTCTCTATCCTTTCCCCCCTTCTCTCCTCTTGGCCATGGCAGGTCTCTCTCTCTCTCTCTCTCTCTCTCTCTCTCTCTCTCTCTCTCTCACTACCTTCTCTCCTTTTTCCCTGCCTTTCTACAATAAAGCTCTAAAACCACAGACTGTCTCTGTTCACCAAGGCCTGCTGTGCTTGGACAATGGGATAGGCTTTCCTCTAATGAGACATTTCTTTCTTTTCTTTTCTTCAATTTTTTATTTCACATTTTCTTCAATTACATTTCAAATACTATCTCAAATGTCCCCTATACCCTCCCCCTGCCCTGCTCCCCTACCCAACCACTCCCACTTCTTGGCCCAGGTGTTTCCCTGTACAGGGGCATATAAAGTTTGCAAGCTGTTTCTAATCTCCCATCAGAAGGCCTTGCTGTGCATCAGTCAAGGCCCAGACTAAGGACTCTCTCCCTCAGCCCTCTCACCTATAACCCCAGGGCCGAGTGTGTCACCCGTGGGCCACTGGTTTCAGGGGCTGCCCCTTGTCCACCCACAACCGAGTGGGCTCAGCGGCTTAGATGACCACTGGTGGCCGAGTGGGAAGCATCTGGCAGCCCTCCCATGTCTGCCTGCCCAGAGCATAGGAGGAACTCTAGCCAGACATGGGCTCTTTCCCTCCCCTCTCCTTTCCCTACACCCCTACAGGATAACACTTGAAATGTAAATAAAGAAAATATCTAATTAAAAAAAAAAGAAATATGGTAATGGTATCTACCACAGGTCAAAAACCTTCAAACAACAACAACAAAACAAACAAATGAACAAAAACCAAAGAAAAACAAAACCCTGTTCTTGAGAACCTAGTTGCTATGTTGTACAAGAACCCTGATGTTTAGAGGATTGTATAACTTCTCTAGGACCATATCAAAAAGTGTGAGGGGTTGATTTGAATTTTGCATTTTCTGGAGTGAAGGTTCTGCTTTTCCCAGAGAAAGTTGTTTCATAGATATGGGAAGGAAAATGCTTTTTATAGAAAATTATAACAGGAGAGGGAGTGCTTTTGCTGCCAAGATACTCTTTGCTATTAATGACCTGACCTCTACCTGAAATAAAGGATTCACACATATTTGATATTTACAGACTGAAATGAACAGTTTGTCTGAGCAACTTAGGGTCCACACCAAAGACCTCTAAGAGGATGCTAAGAAAATGGAAGTGGAGAGAATTTCACAAAAACGCAGTAGAGATACCCTGGCAGATGAAGTTAGTTTCCATCTGATAGGATAAACAAACTTGTAAGGAAGCAAACAAACAACACAGTATTCCCTTTATGGTTTTTGCAAAAGTAGATATAGTATTAGACTCACTCCTAATGAATTATCATTATATCAATAACTCAATGCATCTGAGAACCTTATATCTGTATTAGATAGTGATTTTTAAAAATCCTACAATCACCCAAACTGCTAAGACTGAAGAAGTCTCCTGCCTAAAGGGAACATGAATACCTCAACTACCTCGAGGCTTAGGCATCATTTGGAAAATAGGTCTGAAAAGAATGTAAGAGCCAGAAGCAGTAGATGACTAGAAGAAACATGTCTTCTGGAAATAGCAGACTCACAGTAACAGTAAGGACTCACAGCTGTTGTGGCAATGTGCACAAGGCCAGTGGTGTACCAAGCCAGATAAAATCGCATCATGGACAGGGGAGGTGGTATGAGATTTCAAGCCCTCCCATGAAGCTACTGGCATTTATTAGCTGATGGAGAAAGTAAAGACAATTTTTGTTGAGAGAGTAGCCCTGATAAGTTGACCGCATCCCAGAAGAGGATCACATATTGAAGAATGTTTGGACAGGACAGTTCTTTATGAAGGGATTCTTTTTAAAGACCATATTTGGTTAAGTAGGGAAGAGGAGGTAAATTTGGGAAGAACTGAGAGAGGGGAAGGAGAGAGGATCAAAACTGTTTTACGAAACTCTCTAAGAACTAATTCAATTGAAGAAGGTCCCTTAGATATTTATAAAACACCCAAGGAGAGTTTTTAAGCAACAGGACAGGTGGCTTAAAGAGGTAGCTTAAAACCTGCCCCTATCAACATTAATAAATGTCATGAATAAGGTACTTTGAAATAAATTTTTGTACCACATAGAACTCTAGACTAGCCCATCTCTTAATTTCAGTAATACTGTACTGATAATTATATGTTCATGGTGTTATATTTATGGATACAAATGTGGTAGAAGAATGGAGACATTTAAAAGTAAATATATCAACTTCCACTCAAATCTTAACTCTATATTGTTGCCATTTTTATTTAAATGTAAAATTTTCAACTGTATTAAAGCAATGTTTTATTATTAGCAAGACACTTAAGAGTTAAATTTTCTTGGATATGAAATGCTTTTTGATGCAATAAAGTGACACTAGAAGTTCTATCTAAAAATAAAGTGTGTGTCTATAAAACGCATTCATCAGTTATTTGTCCCCTCTCTTTCATCATTTAATTGCCTGATTTTTCCATAAATATGCTAAAAGGGAATAGAATGGATTAGTTGAGCTCAATTTACTTCGCTGGACAAGATCTGAGCAATTAAGGAGATCAATCCTATTTATAATACTTCTGATTCCAGCATTTCCCAGGTTAGACTGCCTTTCTCTTTTTTTATTCAGAATATAAAAGTGCCACATATCACATTGCTAATTAGGAAACTTTCTTTTTCATTATCCGAGCTGTTAATTTATCTCTCATTGTCCTATCACTGAACAAAGTAGAGTACTTAAAAAGCAGCTTTAAAGTTAAAGAAATTAAGGCTATGCCCTGTGTTAACTCTAATGTACTGAACTGCCTTGGCAGGCATTGTTCTGTGACAGACATAAGTTAACTCAAAGCACATCTGTGATGAACTCTTCTCAATTTCTGCACATCAAGTAAAATGGCTACTGGCTCCATATGTTGTTTATTCTGAGATATGAAGGATATTTTATATTAAACATCTGCCTGCATATTACTTCCATAACCACATTCATCTGAGAAAAAAAGTCACAGACTTCACCGAGAGCAACTCATGACCTTTAAATATATTCTGTAATAACACTTGCTTTAGATTGACAATGAGCCAAGCTCTCAGCTTTGATATAATTTTCAGAAGGCTTTTGCTGTCAGAATTCATGATATAGTTCATATCTCTGCCAAGATTGATAGTGGATGGTAGCCAATAAGACCAATAAGAAATCTGAGCTTGGCTTTTCTCTTTTTTTGATTTTTAATTATTTTAGTTGGGGGAAAAAAAAAACCTTCAAATTTCCCCTCGAGGTAGAGGTAATTTTCAACCACCTTTTTTTTTTTTTTTTTTTTTTTTTTTTTTTTTTTTTTTAATACCCAAGACTTTTTATTCTGGCCTCAATATAGTCTTCAAACAATCCATGAAGATTTTTTGTAAACTTTTCTTTCTGAAAATCCAGTTATTTTTCCTTGAATGCACCTGGCACTCTCTAGCTTTTGGTTTTTGTTCCCATAGCTACTTACATTGTCTGTTACCTTCTGAAACCAAAGGAGGACACTACACACCTGCACATAGACTGCAGACATCTTTTTCCTAAAACTGTTCTTCTAAACACCTATTCACAGTGGTAGCAACCCAGGATGCTTGCATTTTATGAATTCCTGCAACACAGTCATTTAAATTACTCTTTGAGGAGTCAGTGCTATTACTGTTACACTATCATGACTGCTTGAAATCACTACATAAACTTATCATTTGGTGGCTTAGCCATCCTTACTTTTTCTTTCATATATTTTTCAATCTTTCTGTTTGTTAGTTATTCTGACATCATATTCTAAGAATGCATGACTCACATTAAGCAATTCTAAGTTATCCTTTAGCTTTAATTTTATTTATTATATGTAGGTACACTGTAGTTATCTTCATTATGGATGGTTGTAAGAGACCATGTGGTTGCTGGGAATTGAACTTAGGACCTCTGGAAGAGCAGTCACTGCTCTTAACCCCTGAGCCATCTCTCCAGCTCCACCACCCTTCCCTTAGCTTAAATTTTAACTGATCTTGCAACTATGTGACAGATGGTTGGTCAAATTGTGTTTGCTAAAATAGTGATAATTTCAGGACTGGGAAGATGGGTCAGCAAATAAAATGTACTTGTTCTACAAACATGAATACATGAATTAAAATCCAACTAATGCAAAAAGTGAGCTTCCTGTTCACTGAGAGAGGTTTTGTCAAGGCTGTAAGACAAAAAGTAATAGAAGATACCCTATATCCCACTCTGGCCTCTGCCTGAGTAGACAGGAGTGTGCAATCCTCTTCACATATTCATGCATATGCATCACACACACACACACACACACACTAGTTCTCAAAGCTAACTGGTGCAGTTTTTCTTTTCTTTTTTTTTTTTTGTAATTTTTTATTAGGTATTTTCCTCATTTACATTTCCAATGCTATCCCAAAAGTCCCCCATACCCTTCCCCCACTCCCCTACCCACCCACTCCCACTTCTTGGCCCTGGCATCCTCCTGAACTGAAGCATCTAAAGTTTGCAAGACCAATGGGCCTCTCTTTCCAACGATGGCCGACTAGGCCATCTTCTGATACATATGCAGCTAGAGACACAAGCTCTGGGGGGTACTGGTTAGTTTATATTGCTGTTTCACCTATAGGGTTGCAGACACCTTTAGCTCCTTGGGTACTTTCTCTAGCTTTTCTTAATTTTATATTTTATCATGTATATGTATGTGTTTCTATGTGAGTATATCCCACAAGTGTATGGGTACTTGTGGAAGCCAGAAGTGGGCATTGGATCTTCTAGACTTGAAATTACAGGAGACTGTGAACAAAGTAGTATAGGAATTGAGAACTAAATTCAGGTCTACTAGAAGAGCAGCAAATGGCCCTAAACTTTTGATCATTCTCTCCTGCCCCTATCTAATATATTACTAACAAACTAAAATGACCAATTGAGATAGATAGTTTTAAGGCCATGTGTATTCTCTAGAGGCACAGAAATTATAGAATGAATTTAGATTTACACACATATACTGCATCTAGTGTGTGTGTGTGTGTCTGTGTGTGTGTGTGTGTGTGTGTGTGTGTGTGTGTGTGTGTATACTTTATTGGAATGACTTACAGACTGCAGTCCAACTAGCTCTCATAATAGCCATTTGTGAATGAGAAACCCAAGAGAACAGTAGTTTCTTACTTCCATAAGGCTGGTGGTTCAGATGGTCTTCTATATATGTTAGAGTCTTAAAGAAGTAGGCTCCAACAGGTGTACTGGCAAAGTGAATGTAAACAAGCAAAGAAGAATGAACCCTTCCTTCTTCCATTGTCATTTGGTAGTCTTCCAGCAGAAGGTGTGGCCAAGATTGAAGGTATACCTCAAGAACTGAATCAAAAGATTGTGTCTTCCAAACTCAAGATCTGGGTCACAGGTGTGTTCCCTCCATATATGGATGGCACTTTACTCCAGATATAGTCAAGTTGACAGCCATGAATAGTCATCACACCATTTTTACATCAGTTGAGAGAAGATTAACACATATAATATTAAAAAGATAGTTGTAAAGAATCTTATGACATTTCTAGAGACTTGGTAACACTGCCAGGTCCAGCAACCCTCTAATCTGATTCTTTGATGACACCAGAGTAACTATCTATCTCAGACTTCAAAGAGCAAATTAATCTGGAAGAGGATAATCAGAGAACTGATTAAGAATGTACTTGTCTGAAATCATAGGAGTGGTAGTAGTAATTTTGGCTACCTGCTTCTGACAGGTCATGCTCCCAGCCATAATCCAGAGCCCTCTGGATGCATGAATGAAACACACACACACACACACACACACACACACACACACACACACACACACACACACCACATGCACCAGTTAATTTTAATATGCCTTTATTAGCTCAAAGGCTAGGCAGTTCTAATCCTTCCTGCTGCTAGCAAACACTCCCCTTCAGTACTTCTTTTTTTTTTAATTAGGTATTTTCCTCGTTTACATTTTCAATGCTATCCCAAAGGTCCCCCATATCCACCCCCCCCAATCCCCTACCCACCCACTCCCCCTTTTTGGCCTTGGCGTTCCCCTGTACTGGGGCATATAAAGTTTGCAAGTCCAATGGGCCTCTCTTTGCAGTGATGGCCGACTAGGCCATCTTTTGATATATATGCAGCTAGAGACAAGAGCTCCGGGGTACTGGTTAGTTCATATTGTTGTTCCACCTATAGGGTTGCAGTTCCCTTTAGCTCCTTGGGCAATTTCTCTAGCTCCTCCATTGGGGGCCGTGTGACCCATCCAATAGCTGACTGTGATCATCCACTTCTGCAAATGGATGGACCTGGAGGGTATCATCCTGAGTGAGGTAACCCAATCACAAAGGAACTCACACAATATGTACTCACTGATAAGTGGATATTAGCCCAGAAACTTAGGATACCCAAGATATAAGATACAACTTGCCAAACGCATGAAATTCAAGAAGAACGAAGACCAAAGTGTGGACACTTTACCCTTTCTTAGAAATGGGAACAAAACACCCATGGAAGGAGTTACAGAGACAAAATTTGGAGCTGTGACGAAAGGATGGACCATCTAGTGATTGCCATATGCAGGGATCCATCCCATAATCAGCTTCCAAATGCTGACACCATTGCATACACTAGCAAGATTTTGCTGAAAGGACCCAGATATAGCTCTCTCTTGTGAGACTATGCCGGGGCCTAGCAAACACAGAAGTGGATGATCCCTTCAGTACTTCTGAGTTAACATGTTTTAAAATCTGTATTTCATCTCTGCTACTCCAAACACAATTGGAGAAGTGGCCCATGTGGCCACTTTCCCTGATACTCACATGCTGACAGGTCTTTTGGTCTCGTCTTTCTTCTTCCCTGTCATGGCAATCTCTCCTTCCTCTTCTCCCCCTTTTCCTAGCCCATGCCAATCCACATTTCCTGCCTCAGTATATCTACTCAGCCATTGGCTGTACAACAATTCTTTATTGCCTGTCAAATCCAGCTGGGTGTACGGACACTCATCATCTGGAAACACAGTCTTTGGGAGGCAAATCGAATTGAGACAACACTAGAATCAATTCGTAGCATCTTTCTGTCCAAATAAAGAAATAAAAACAGTTCTTTTTCTCAGACATGAATTGAGCATAGCAATAAAAATTATGCAAGTTGCAAAGTATGATATACAATTAACATCCAGTCCAACTATTTGTCAATTAGATAAAGTACTCTAACCACCTAAATAAATAAATAGTTTATAATTCTATTCCTGATTATGTTCTGATTTTAGCCTGTATCACCATCTGAAAACCATCCTTTTAACTCTATACCATCTCTCTCACTGCTAAGCATCTGGAGTTTGATTATGAGACCATAACTAGTCTTCAATGCCATCAAAAATCTAAGAATGAATTAAATAACATTTGAGTATTTAGGAAGCACAAAACCATACAAACAAATTGCAAATTCCAAATGAATTCTAAAACACAAACAAACTGTAGAGAGAGCTGACTACCTGGATAGTCCCAGATTCCTCAAAATATAGGAGCATATGTCTTTAGCATTTTAACCCAGAGCCATCTAGCAGACCTTGAAATGAAGAAGGAATATGAAGGACTAGCTTAACCTGTATTGGCAGAGCTTATCATTCAACTATCCCATATCTGTTTGCCCTCTTTGGACAGTATTTTGACTGCAGATGAATATGGCAATTTTTGTCCAGTGGCTACCTTGTCATTTCTGGAGCAACTCCTTATGGAGGTGTTGCATCTCATTTTTTTTCCCTTTGGAAGAGAATGGGGAAGTTGCCAGAAACAGACATGTCTTATTTTCAAATGATTCTTTAAAATGTAGTAACATTAAATGTCACATCCAGTGTTTTTGAAGACTATCTATATAAAATATATCTGAACTGTTAAACCTTAACTACTCTGAGCCATTTCTATTTGAGTAAATTGAAAACACTTTATTATAATTAAGTCAAAATTCATCATAACCGTGAATTTAGTATCTGATCCTTATCTTGTGTTATTCAATCATCCTAAACAGTTTGTAGTAGCAGCTATTAGAAGGGCAGTGTCAAAGCCTTGTATTCTTAAATGAGTTGCAAAAACACAATGCTTTTCTGATAGTAAAAATATTAATTTCAAATTTTGTATCAATATACAGATTTATACTAGTGAAAACCTTAATTCTTTATCAATATATAAATCTGTACCAATGTAAAAAATTATAAACTCAATTTTGCATCAATTACTAAGATTCTATCAATGTAAGATTATGGCTACACAATGCTTTGTTCAAGAATAAAATTAGTAGCCCACCCTATTTCTTTCCTCTTCAAAACTATGACATTTTCAAAATTATCTCTTAAAATGACAACCTATGTATCATTTATAAAGTAACCATAAGTAGACACCAAAACCCAAAGTATCAGGATGACGACTCTACATGGCTCCCTCTGGCTGAAAAGGGGTAATTAGAAATCACCCCTTAAAGGGGTGGGGTTGGGTAGGAAAATCAGAAAACTGGTTAGACTTAGGAAACTAGTTTTAGCATCTTTGTCAAACACATTCTTGATGTAAAATCACATCATTCTGCAAAAAACTGAACTCACAGATATATGGTACATTTCAAAAGACTCTGACGACTATGCTAGATTCACAAACTTTAGTGTCTTAGGTACAATAGCAATGCAGGTAACTTTATTGGCTTTCTAGATGGCCAGACCAAGTGACTTTAGCTGAATGAATAGATGGTAGGACATAGAGTATGGAGCTCCATTAGCAAGGCATTTCAGTGCTCACAGGAATAGTTTTCTCCTGGTCCTTTACATCTCTCCACTTAGACATTTATAGGAAGATAGCTCTTGGATGAAAATGTAGCTAACATTTTTTTTTAACAGTGAGCACACATGCTTTTCTATGCTTATTCAGTTTTTCATTGACAGAAAAAAAAATGTAAAAAAGTAAAAATGGAAACCATTATAAAACTGTACTAGATCTGCAGGAGACTGAATATGGACCAAGGTGATTTTGGGGACTTCATATAACATTCACCCACTTGTTAGCCCATTTATTAATAAAATATTTATTTGATGCCTATGGTATGCAAGGAACTGTGTCAGAGTCTAGAAATATAACTATAATGTTACCTACATCAAAGGACTCTGATCTTGAAAATATAAGGCAAATTTACAGTACTAAAGTGACTTGAAATACAAATAAATTTCATGAAGAAATCATAGGATACTTCCCAGGATAAGACAAAAATGTAACTTAGGTGATAGATCGAATTTTGGATATAAGTTACAAAGGAAGTAACAATGGTGGATGAAGAGCAGAGTAAAGAGAGAAAATATACATAGAAGTGAAACATGTTTTTAAAACGAGGTAAAGGGGTTTTAGAGAAAGACAATGCAATTTTGTTGTCAAATGTTAGGATTTAAGTAAGTAGAAAGTAAAAATTGCCATACTATTTATAACTTGAAGTCAACTGATGAACTGATGAACGGAATTTCAGTGAAATAATTGCAGTGAGAACATTTTACAATGAACTAAGTGTGCATAGATGGGAAGCATGTATGGGTGTTTCTTTTTAAATGATAAAATAGTAATGACAGAGTGTTAACCTCTGCTGTGAATGAATAAATTATTTGTGGTTAATATCACAAGATATCAAATTCACATTGTCATTAATCATATACATCCATCTGTTTATTTTACTTAGTCTATAAAATGACAGAACTAATTTTGTTTATTTACTTACGAATGTTTTTAAACAGTCATGTTATATAGGCCAGGCTGTCCTGGAACTCATGCAAAGAAATTCATCTGTTTAGATTTCCAGATAACAGCCATGTGTTACCATGCTTGTCTTGAAGAATAGATTTTAATGATAATGTGAATCGCCCTTCCACTCGACTCAAGCCCCGGGCTACCTTGCCAGCAGAGTCTTGCCCAACACCCGCAAGGGCCCACACGGGACTCCCCACGAGATCCTAAGACCTCTGGTGAGTGGAACACAGCGCCTGCCCCAATCCAATCGCGCAGAACCTGAGACTGCGGTACATAGGGAAGCAGGCTACCCGGGCTTGATCTGGGGCACAAACCCCTTCCGCTCCACTCGAGCCCTGGGCTACCTTGCCAGCGGAGTCGCCTGACACCCGCAAGGGCCCACACAGGATTCCACACGAGATCCTAAGACCTCTAGTGAGTGGAACACAACTTCTGCCAGGAGTCTGTTTTGAACACCAGATATCTGGGTACCTGCCCTGCAAGAAGAGAGCTTGCCTGCAGAGAATACTCTGCCCACTGAAACTAAGGAGAGTGCTACCCTCCAGGTCTGCTTATAGAGGCTAACAGAGTCACCTGAAGAACAAGCTCTTAACAGTGACAACTAAAACAGCTAGCTTCAGAAATTACCAGATGGCGAGAGGCAAACGTAAGAATCCTACTAACAGAAATCAAGACCACTCACCATCATCAGAACGCAGCACTCCCACCCCACCTAGTCCTGGGCACCCCAACACAACCGAAAATCTAGACCCAGATTTAAAAACATTTCTCATGATGATGATAGAGGACATCAAGAAGGACTTTCATAAGTCACTTAAAGAATTACAGGAGAGCACTGCTAAAGAGTTACAGGCCCTTAAAGAAAAGCAGGAAAACACAGCCAAACAGGTAGAAATCATTAAAGAAAAACAGGAAAACACATCCAAACAGGTGATGGAAATGAACAAAACCATACTAGAACTAAAAGGGGAAGTGGACACAATAAAGAAAACCCAAAGCGAGGCAACGCTGGAGATAGAAACCCTAGGAAAGAGATCTGGAAGCATAGATGCAAGCATCAGCAACAGAATACAAGAAATGGAAGAGAGAATCTCAGGTGCAGAAGATTCCATAGAGAACATCGACACAACAGTCAAAGAAAATACAAAATGCAAAAGGATCCTAACTCAAAACATCCAGGTAATCCAGGACACAATGAGAAGACCAAACCTACGGATAATAGGAATTGATGAGAATGAAGATTTTCAACTTAAAGGGCCAGCTAATATCTTCAACAAAATAATAGAAGAAAACTTCCCAAACATGAAAAAAGAGATGCCCATGATCATACAAGAAGCCTACAGAACTCCAAATAGACTGGACCAGAAAAGAAATTCCTCCCGACACATAATAATCAGAACAACAAATGCACTAAATAAAGATAGAATATTAAAAGCAGTAAGGGAGAAAGGTCAAGTAACATATAAAGGAAGGCCTATCAGAATTACACCAGACTTTTCACCAGAGACTATGAAAGCCAGAAGAGCCTGGACAGATGTTATACAGACACTAAGAGAACACAAATGCCAGCCCAGGCTACTATACCCGGCCAAAATCTCAATTACCATAGATGGAGAAACCAAAGTATTCCACGACAAAAACAAATTCACACAATATCTTTCCACGAATCCAGCCCTTCAAAGGATAATAACAGAAAAGAAGCAATACAAGGACGGAAATCACGCCCTAGAACAACCAAGAAAGTAATCATTCAACAAACCAAAAAGAAGACAGCCACAAGAACAGAATGCCAACTCTAACAACAAAAATAAAAGGAAGCAACAATTACTTTTCCTTAATATCTCTTAATATCAATGGACTCAATTCCCCAATAAAAAGACATAGACTAACAGACTGGCTACACAAACAGGACCCAACATTCTGCTGCTTACAGGAAACCCATCTCAGGGAAAAAGACAGACACTACCTCAGAGTGAAAGGCTGGAAAACAATTTTCCAAGCAAATGGACTGAAGAAACAAGCTGGAGTAGCCATTTTAATATCGGATAAAATCGACTTCCAACCCAAAGTTATCAAAAAAGACAAGGAGGGACACTTCATACTCATCAAAGGTAAAATCCTCCAAGAGGAACTCTCAATTCTGAATATCTACGCACCAAATGCAAGGGCAGCCACATTCATTAGAGACACTTTAGTAAAGCTCAAAGCATACATTGCACCTCACACAATAATAGTGGGAGACTTCAACACACCACTTTCTTCAAAAGACAGATCGTGGAAACAGAAACTAAACAGGGACACAGTGAAACTAACAGAAGTTATGAAACAAATGGACCTGACAGATATCTACAGAACATTTTATCCTAAAACAAAAGGATATACCTTCTTCTCAGCACCTCACAGGACCTTCTCCAAAATTGACCATATAATTGGTCACAAAACAGGCCTCAACAGATACAAAAATATTGAAATTGTCCCATGTATCCTATCAGACCACCATGGCCTAAGACTGATCTTCAATAACAACATAAATAATGGAAAGCCAACATTCACGTGGAAACTGAATAACACTCTTCTCAATGATACCTTGGTCAAGGAAGGAATAAAGAAAGAAATTAAAGACTTTTTAGAGTTTAATGAAAATGAAGCCACAACGTACCCAAACCTATGGGACACAATGAAAGCATTTCTAAGAGGGAAACTCATAGCTCTGAGTGCCTCCAAGAAGAAACGGGAGACATCACATACTAGCAGCTTGACAACACATCTAAAAGCCCTAGAAAAAAAGGAAGCAAATTCACCCAAAAGGAGTAGACGGCAGGAAATAATCAAACTCAGGGGTGAAATCAACCAAGTGGAAACAAGAAGAACTATTCAAAGAATTAACCAAACGAGGAGTTGGTTCTTTGAGAAAATCAACAAGATAGATAAACCCTTAGCTAGACTCACTAAAGCGCACAGGGACAAAATCCTAATTAACAAAATCAGAAATGAAAAGGGAGACATAACAACAGATCCTGAAGAAATCCAAAACACCATCAGATCCTTCTACAAAAGGCTATATTCAACAAAACTGGAAAACCTGGATGAAATGGACAAATTTCTGGACAGATACCAGGTACCAAAGTTGAATCAGGATCAAGTTGACCATCTACACAGTCCCACTTCCCCTAAAGAAATAGAAGCAGTCATCAATAGTCTCCCAACCAAAAGTAGCCCAGGAGCAGATGGGTTTAGTGCAGAGTTCTATCAGACCTTCAAAGAATATCTAATTCCAGTTCTGCACAAACTATTTCACAAAATAGAAGTAGAAGGTACTCTACCCAACTCATTTTATGAAGCCACTATTACTCTGATACCTAAACCACAGTAAGACCCAACAAAGATAGAGAACTTCAGACCAATTTCTCTTATAAATATTGATGCAAAAATCCTCAATAAATTTCTCGCTAACCGAATCCAAGAACACATTAAAGCAATCATCCATCCTGACCAAGTAGGTTTTATTCCAGGGATGCACGGATGGTTTAATATACGAAAATCCATCAATGTAATCCATTATATAAACAAACTCAAAGACAAAAACCACATGATCATCTCGTTAGATGCAGAAAAAGCATTTGACAAGATCCAACACCCATTCATGATAAAAGTGTTGGAAAGATCAGGAATTCAAGGCCCATACCTCAACATGATAAAAGCAATCTACAGCAAACCAGTAGCCAACATCAAAGTAAATGGAGAGAAGCTGGAAGCAATCCCACTAAAATCAGGGACTAGACAAGGCTGCCCACTTTCTCCCTACCTTTTCAACATAGTACTTGAAGTATTAGCCAGAGCAATTCGACAACAAAAGGAGATCAAGGGGATACAAATTGGAAAAGAGGAAGTCAAAATATCACTTTTTGCAGATGATATGATAGTATATATAAGTGACCCTAAAAATTCTACCAGAGAACTCCTAAACCTGATAAATAGCTTCGGTGAAGTAGCTGGATATAAAATAAACTCAAACAAGTCAATGGCCTTTCTCTATACAAAGAATAAACAGGCTGAGAAAGAAATTAGGGAAACAACACCCTTCTCAATAGTCACAAATAATATAAAATATCTTGGCGTGACTCTAACTAAGGAAGTGAAAGATCTGTATGATAAAAACTTCAAATCTCTGAAGAAAGAAATTAAGGAAGATCTCAGAAGATGGAAAGATCTCCCATGCTCATGGATTGGCAGGATCAACATTGTAAAAATGGCTATCTTGCCAAAAGCAATCTACAGATTCAATGCAATCCCCATCAAAATTCCAACTCAATTCTTCAACGAATTGGAAGGAGCAATTTGCAAATTTGTCTGGAATAACAAAAAACCTAGGATAGCAAAAAGTCTTCTCAAGGATAAAAGAACTTCTGGCGGAATCACCATGCCAGACCTAAAGCTTT
Organism: Mus musculus; assembly: GCF_000001635.26. Lineage (NCBI taxonomy): Eukaryota > Metazoa > Chordata > Mammalia > Rodentia > Muridae > Mus > Mus musculus. The sequence goes on along the minus strand of NC_000072.6, from coordinate 9,582,407 downwards.
ACTACAGAGCAATTGTGATAAAAACTGCATGGTACTGGTATAGAAACAGACAAGTAGACCAATGGAATAGAATTGAAGACCCAGAAATGAACCCACACACCTATGGTCACTTGATCTTCGACAAGGGAGCTAAAACCATCCAGTGGAAGAAAGACAGCATTTTCAACTATTGGTGCTGGCACAACTGGTTGTTATCGTGTAGAAGAATGCGAAACGATCCATACTTATCTCCTTGTACTAAGGTCAAATCTAAGTGGATCAAGGAACTTCACATAAAACCAGAGACACTGAAACTTATAGAGGAGAAAGTGGGGAAAAGCCTTGAAGATATGGGCACAGGGGAAAAATTCCTGAACAGAACAGCAATGGCTTGTGCTGTAAGATCGAGAATTGACAAATGGGACCTAATGAAACTCCAAAGTTTCTGCAAGGCAAAAGACACCGTGAATAAGACAAAAAGACCACCAACAGATTGGGAAAGGATCTTTACCTATCCTAAATCAGATAGGGGACTAATATCCAACATATATAAAGAACTCAAGAAGGTGGACTTCAGAAAATCAAATAACCCCATTAAAAAATGGGGCTCAGAACTGAAGAAAGAATTCTCACCTGAGGAATACCGAATGGCAGAGAAGCACCTGAAAAAATGTTCAACATCCTTAATCATCAGGGAAATGCAAATCAAAACAACCCTGAGATTCCACCTCACACCAGTCAGAATGGCTAAGATCAAAAATTCAGGTGACAGCAGATGCTGGCCAGGATGTGGAGAAAGAGGAACACTCCTCCATTGTTGGTGGGAGTGCAGGCTTGTACAACCACTCTGGAAATCAGTCTGGCGGTTCCTCAGAAAATTGGACATAATACTACCGGAGGATCCAGCAATACCTCTCCTGGGCATATATCCAGAAGATGCCCCAACTGGTAAGAAGGACACATGCTCCACTATGTTCATAGCAGCCTTATTTATAATAGCCAGAAGCTGTAAAGAACCTAGATGCCCCTCAACAGAGGAATGGATACAGAAAATGTGGTACATCTACACAATGGAGTACTACTCAGCTATTAAAAAGAATGAATTTATGAAATTCCTAGCCAAATGGATGGACCTGGAGGGCATCATCCTGAGTGCGGTAACACATTCACAAAGAAACTCACACAATATGTACTCACTGATAAGTGGATATTAGCCCCAAACCTAGGATACCCAAGATATGAGATATAATTTGCTAAACACATGAAACTCAAGAAGAATGAAGACTGAAGTGTGGACATTATGCCCCTCCTTAGATTTGGGAACAAAACACCCATGGAAGGAGTTACAGAGACAAAGTTTGGAGCTGAGATGAAAGGATGGACCATGTAGAGACTGCCTTATCCAGGGATCCACCCCATAATCAGCATCCAAACGCTGACACCATTGCATACACTAGCAAGATTTTATTGAAAGGACCCAGATGTAGCTGTCTCTTGTGAGACTATGCCGGGGCCTAGCAAACACAGAAGTGGATGATCACAGTCAGCTAATGGATGGATCATAGGGCTCCCAATGGAGGAGCTAGAGAAAGTAGCCAAGGAGCTAAAGGGATCTGCAACCCTATAGGTGGAACAACATTATGAACTAAGCAGTACCCTGGAGCTCTTGACTCTAGCTGCATATATATCAAAAGATGGCCTAGTCGGCCATCACTGGAAAGAGAGGCCCATTGGACTTGCAAACTTTATATGCCCCAGTACAGGGGAACACCAGGTCCAAAAAGGGGGATTGGGTGGGCAGGGGAGTGGGGGTGAGTGGATATAGGGGACTTTTGGTATAGCATTGGAAATGTAAATGAGCTAAATACCTAATAAAAAATGGAAAAAAATGATAATGTGAATCATTTCATGGGATAAGAAACATGAAAGATGTAAAGGAAAGAATAGATGAAAGAGAAGAAATGATGAGTGTGATAACATACAACTCAAAACCTCATTGGAAACAATTTCTTCTGTATATCTGGTCATTCACGTTCACTGAAACAACAAACAGAAGGCATAAATCTGGTCAGAAACCTGAAACATACCCCTTCTTTGTTGGAATTTTAAAGTCATTCTATATTCAAAGCACTATACTAGGTAAGCAGTTTCTATAGCTGTAGCTTGCTACTATTCCAAAGGCATCCAAGAATAGGAGAAACAAAAAGAACAGTTTTGTAATGTCAAGGGTTAAAGAGGCTCTGCTTTGAATGGTCTAAGAACACACATAGAATGAAGCCATATCATTCTGTGGTACTGAGAAAATGCTGAAGGACAATCAATAAGTGTGCTCTTCCCTGGGGAGAGCTTGTAGTATTTCTCCAGTACAGTTTGGCATGTTAGTTGGTGTCAGTCTTGTTCAGTTCTAAAAATATACATTAAGGAAATATAAGTAACAGTATTTTAACTCAACAGATTATATTTAGAAATACACACACACTTAGGGATGCAACAATTAACGAAAGGAGGTCATTTGAAGTGATAGCAGGAGGGATGATATGTAGGAGAGGTTAGAGGGAGGGAAGGGAAGAAGAGTTGTGATTAAATTACAGTCTCAAAAATAAGCAAAAGTAAAAAGAAATTAAAAAAAATAAAAGAACAAAAGACAAATGGACAAAAAGAAAGAGTTAAAAATTTCGAAGTGATCAACACCAGACTAGACCAAGGTCTTCAGTGCATCCAATGACCAGTCGGTCCCTTGGGGACTGGAGTATGGACAACATTATCTTCACACGGTGTAAACTGCACTGACTATTTCCCGGGACCAGCTCTTCTCAGGGGCTGTGGATGGCACCATGAAGGTTTAGAAATGTTAACAGAATCCAGGCCAGGCCTGGCTCGCTGTTGATCTGTAAGTCAGGCTGGACCTCCATAATGGCCTCGGAATGTCTGCCTTTCTTGTGGAGACAGGTAGACTGGCTCGAACAGCTAGGCAGTGTCCTCTCTGCCTATGCTTGGCAAGGGATCTTTCATGCTCTTACTTGTACCAGAGAAACGCCCAGGCCTTTCTCTGGGCTCCAATGCTTGTTCGGCCCCACTGTTCATATCACTCCAAAGACTCTTGTTTTGAGACAGTCTCACTATGTAGCCCTGGCTGGCCTGGAACTCACTATGTCAACCAGGCTGGCCTCAAACTCACAGATCTGCCTGCCTCTACCTCCCAAGTGCTGGGAGTAAAGGCAAAAGCCACCACTTCTGGCAGGACCCAGATGAACCATGGGTCCTTTATACACACCCTTCCTACTAGCTTTAGACTGTATATAAATTATATTACTTCACTGTTGAAATAAAAGCTGCACAGACTGGGAAAATTTTCCAAGTGAAATATTCATAATATTCATGTCATGATTTGATATGTAAGCAATATAAGTACGTATGCTGGTTGGTTCTATATCAACCTGAAACAAGCTATAGTCATTTTGGAGGCTCCACTATCAATGGAGAAAATACCACTGTTTTATGTGTGGGCAAGACTATAGAAGCAGCATTCCTTCAATACCTCCATATCAGCTCCTACCTCCAGGTTCCTGCCCTAATGTTCTAAACTGATGGACTGTGATATGGAACTATACACTGAAATAAAAACTTTCTCCAGCAAGTTATTTTTTGTAACTTATAGGAAGAGAAACCCTAAGACAGCATGTTAAGCAAATCAAGTGAAAGTGCACACGTAATTATGACAACTGTCATATTACAACATTTGAAACTCAAAAACCGTAAGAGAAAAAAATATGCACAGCTTGACTAAATAATGATATGGTAAGGCTATCCCCATAATAATGATCATAAATTGTATTTCATAAATCATTCATTTTAATTTAAAATCATAATAATTGTCAAAGGAGCTTAAAATCTATAAAAGTCTTTATGCATATGTACAAATGTTGGTTCTGGAGTTTGAAAAGATAGCTCAGCTCCTAAGAGCACTTGCTGCTCTTCCTATCAGTAAAGAGTTCCAGCATTCACATCATTATTGCTTGAGACAATCTGTAACTCCAGCTTCATGGGATCCAATGTGATCTTCTGGAGTCCATGGACACTCATACATGTAACACACACACACACACACACACACACGAAGGAAAGGGGGGGAGACAGAGAGAGAGAGAGAGAGAGAGAGAGAGAGAGAGAGAGAGAGAGGGAGGGAGGGAGGGAGGGAGGGAGGGAGAGAGAGAGAGAGAGAACAAACAAAACTATAAGTGTTGAAAAAAGTTGTTTCCCAGAGATTACAAAGAGTATTATTTTATTGTTGACAATTTAGATGTGTGTTTATTATAAAAATTCTGATGTTTTAAAATCAAATCTCAAACTTCAAACAAAAATGACAGTTTAGATATACACCCCTTAATTTATTAGCCTTTTTTTCAAACAGTTATGCTTTTAAGTATTATTAGATTTAATTTAATATGTAAAGACATAAAGATTATATATTTTATTAGGGCATTAAAGAAAAATTTGAAATATGTATATCCTGAATAGAACTCAAATCATATCTAGCTACTATAATACTTAAAGTTTGTCTTATGTTAAAAATACTCAAAATTCCTTTGCTATCTGTTTAGGATCCAGTAAAACATGCTATATATGTTTAATCCAATAAAAAAATTCACCATTGAATGTCTTGTCATGAATAAAATAAGCATGTCATTTTCTCCAAATACTATAAAACATAACTCAATGATATGCTGGCTAGTTTTATGTCAACTAGCTATAGTCATTTCAGAAGAAGAAACCTCAACTGAAAAGATTCCCCCACCTATTGGCAAGCCTTTAGTACATATTTTTAATTAATGATTAATTTAGGAAGGACTAAATCCTTATACATGGTGCCATTCCTGTTCAACTTTAGCAGGAAACTGGAAACAGGAACCTGACTCGGTATGGAGCAGAGATTGTGGGAGGAGTGCTACTTACTGGCTTGCTTCCCAAGCCTTGTTCAACTAGCTTTCACAAAACTCAGGGCCATGAACCGAGGAATGTCCAGCTTATTATTAGGCAGTCCTGCTTGTCAGACTTTATGCACGGCTTTTGACATTCAGAGGAGAAACAATTTCACACCAGACACCATGGTTTTCTTGATTTTATAATCTGTCTCCACTTAAGCAAAGATCCCTAAGATCTTTGAGTAACAGAGATATACTACAGATTTATTCGTTGGAACTGAACTTCACAACTCTGCATTTTAATTGGTTTTAGTTTTATGTAATAGTCTCTTTTTGGAGAAAGAAAGGTCTCCTTGTTGAGAGCAAAAGACATTATTCAGCACCCATGATCTGTGTAACATTTTTGTTTTTCATACGGGTCTTACCTTCTTGCAAAGTTGATGTAATCTTTGTCTCTGCTTATGAGATGACCAAAATTAACATCACGCCAAACATCAAGTAATAGAACCTGAAGAACAGGAAGAGTTAAGAGGAAATTAAATTAAAACCAACTGTCATTTAGAAAGTACAATGGAAAAAAATTAATTATTAATAAATCTGAGTTCAAAGAAAGGAAGATATGATTTATAAAACCTGGAAGAAAATGAATTAATGGGAAGGCCAGTTACATCAGCATTTGGCAATTTTTTTTAACTAATTAGAAAATATTTCAGCCTCTTTCAGTGAAAAGGGAAAATTAGGAATGTTGTATAGCTAAGTTAGAAGCCATTTAAAATGTAACCTTTAAAAAGACAAAATATACTTTCATCTTCAGGCCTTAACAGAACAATCAAAGTGACCAACAGATCATCAGCCCATTGTCCTTATGATGTAGGTTATTGACTCCTTTTTTTTTACTTCATTATAATGGTCAGAGAAGACTATGAAAATGGAGCTCAAATTGTTCCTTGCATGCTCATATAAGGAATTGAAAGAATTACTTCCCTTTGTTTAAGATAGCACCTGACTTTAAAAAAAAAAAAAAATCTTATCACTAAAAATTCCGAAGACTCTAAAGACAGTCACACCTCTACTGTATATATATTCTAAGTATGCCTTTTCTTCTTCTTCTTCTTCTTCTTCTTCTTCTTCTTCTTCTTCTTCTTCTTCTTCTTCTTCTTCTTCTTCTTCTTCTTCTTCTTCTTCTTCTTCTTCTTCTTCTTCTTCTCCTTCCTCTTCTTCCTCCTCATCCCCCCTCCCTCCTCCTCCTCTTCTTCTTCTCCTCCTCCTCCTCCTCCTCGTCCTCCTCGTCCTCCTCGTCCTCCTCGTCCTCGTCCTCCTCCTCCTCCTCCTCCTTCTTCTTCTTTTTCTTCTTCTTCTTCTTCAAAATAAAAGATCCTAACTGTTTAGCCCTGGTTGGATTGGGGCTTGCTATGTAGGTCAAGCACCCTGGAACTTTCAGATATTTGTCTGCCCAATACCTCCTGGGTGGTAGAATTAAAGTCATGTTCTACCATGCTTGGCCATTTTCTGCTTTTATTAAAAGTTTTGAGATGTATATTTAATTAAATCCATTTTAAGAAAGTATATTCTAATACTTAAAATAGCAAAGTCACAGATTTCTCAAATTCAGTACTTTTTTCATATAATAAGTGATGTTTTTTCTTTACAGTATCTTGTTCAGAATTCTTTGTGAAACTCACCTCAGTTCTGGATTTTGTATGCTTATATTGATTTTAATTTTTAATTAGTAAACTATCTAGTATATAATTATTAGGTGTGCCCATGCATGTGCCAACAATTGGCTGTAGGTGAATGGAAGATCAGTACACAGTTAAGATGTTTCTTGGATTTTTCCCAGTTTGTGTTTGTGTGTGTGTATGTGTGTATGTGTGTGTATGTGTGTGTGTGTGTGTGTGTGTGTGTGTATGTGTGTGTATATGTGTGTGTGTATATATGTGTGTGTGTGTGTGTGTGTGTGTGTGTGTGTGTGTGTGTATCTGTGTGTGTGTGTCTTTGAGTTTTCTATTGCCTGGAAACATTTATACAGGGACATAAACAGGGTTGGTAAGGGTTCCTATTTTTATCTATGTAGCTGTAGCAGGAGGTATATCAAGAAAGCCTGAGCTTAGGAAATCATACTAATTTCCCTGACAAATAAGATTAATTTGGAAAGGTTGTATATAGAATTTGGAAATCAAAAAGATGATATCCTAAATTATCTAGACATCCATCATCCAAAATGTGGCTCATTATCTCCTAATTACCTGTACATGAAAGTGAAGACCACTGGTGTAGCCCCCAGTTAGAACCATTGTTCTATTACTGTGAAGAGATACCATGACCAAGGAAACTTATACAAGGAGACACTTAATTGGGGATTGTCTGTAGATTCAGAGGGTTAGTACATGACCATCCTGGCAGAGAGCATGAAGGCAGGCACATAGGCATGGCACTGAGGCAATGGATGAGAGCTCTTATCTCATCCATAAGTTGCAAACAGGAGGTAGAAAGATTGGCCCTGACATTGACCTTGAAATCTCAAATCCCACCCCACCCCCCTAGTGACACATCCTCCAAAAAGGCCATGCCCTCTAATCCTTCCTAAACAGTTCACCAACTGGGAACCAAACAATCAAAATAAATCATATAGAGACCATTCTCATTTAAAGATTTAAAGAGCCAAACATCCAAAATGCAGTTTCTTAAAATAATATGTCAACATAAAAGAAGCTTGTTCAACACAAGAAAATCAAGAAGGAAGACCAACTCATGGATACTTCACTCCTCCCTAGAAAAGGGAATAAAATACTCATGGAAGCAGTTACAGAGACAAAGTTTGGAGCTGAGGCGAAAGGATGGACCATCCAGAAACTGCCCCACCCAGGGGTCCATCCCATAATCAACCAGCAAATGCAGACACTACTGAATATGCCAGCAAAATTTTGCTGAAAGGACCCTGATCTAGCTGTCTCCTGTGAGGTTTGCCAGTGCCTGGCAAATACAGAAGTGGATGCTCACAGTCATCTATAGGATGGAACACAGGGCCCCCAATGTAGGAGCTAGAAAAAGTACCCAAGGAGCTGAAGGGGTCTGCAACCCTGTAGGTGGAACAACAATATGATCTAATCAGTACCCCCAGAGCTCATGTCTCTAGCTGTATATGTAGCAGAAGATGGCCTAGTTGGCCATCATTGGGAAGAGAGGCCTCTTAGTCTCACAAACTTTATATGCCCCAGTACAGGGGAATGCCAGGGCCAAGAAGTGGGAGTGGGTGGGTAGGGGAGCAGGGCGGGGAGAGGGTATAGGGAACTTTTGGGATAGCATTTGAAATGTAAATGAAGAAAATATCTAATAAAATAAAAAGAAGCTTGTTAATAGAGATATTGACGAGCGACTCCAACCTTACACATATCAGGTCTTTGATATTGCATATCCATTCTTTCTTTCCAGTTGTCATTCTGTATAAATATGTCAGTAGTGGGAGATTAATATCCCTTGACTATATCTGCTGATTTCCTTCTTACAAAAACAGATCAATTTCCTGGGAGATGGCAACATTTACCCCATTGGTAGTGCCTGTGACTTTCTCCCTGTTGTTTAAGGGGTCTAATAGCAAAGAGAAAAACAGAGTTAACTAAATGACATCAGAGAAAGATACTGTTTTCTATATTTCATATATGGATAAACACATACAAATATACAATTAAATTATGATGTATTAAAATGTGTCTTTCTATAATGATAATCACTTAAAGCATAATCCAGTTTTTCAAAATATGATATAGTATATATTATATTAAAAGCAATACAAGTAAATTAAATATTTTGTGAATAGTGTTATCCATATTCAGGATATTTTTGAGGTATGTTAACTTAGTCTTCCCTTAATTCATGAATACCCCCACTGAAAATTCCTCCTAATGTAATAAATTTTCTTTCAAATTATTGAAAATATAGACTGATGAAGAAATAGATCATATGGTACAATATAAAATGAAAATGTGCAGGCTCATAACTAGATAACTTTTAAGTCTGCATTTGAACACATCATGTGATAGACAAATATTTCCACAAGGAGAGCATCCTAGGTAAATATACCTGTTACTACTATAGCAAAATCAAAAAGATGGAGATCCTCATTAAATATTAGAAACCTGACAGAGCCTGAGGTTGCCAGTGTCTTAATCTCTTTGGTATGAAAGTAAACTGGTGTCTCAGAAACACAACAGATGCATATGTGGGCATGTTAGATCTCTTTCATATGATCTCACCACTGGTTGTGAATAATCACTGCATGCATGAGAGGGCTTATGTCATTAGATATTGTGTGAGCACTTTAGAAGGCGTGTTTTTACCATTCCACGTAAACGAATTCAGGTTAATGTCTGTTTTAATAAAAAGGACAGCTTAGAAATAAATTCCTAGCAGAAAACAGTTATTTTACCTTTCTGTATTTTTAAACCCATGCCTGAATAGATTACCAAGATATAAAAGTACATAAAGGCTTTATTGGTATTTTATTAAGGGCCTGGGTGAATAAAAATAAGTGACTTCCCAGCCCTTCTCTATAAATAAAGGTGACGTCTTCAGTCTTAATGATTTCTGCTCTTGTGGTCTTGCCTTTTAGTCTTTGATTATGACAGAACAGAGTTGCAATAACATCAGCACATGAGGAACTCAGGCCTAATCTTAATGGCTAAAAGGCCTTGCCCATTTCACAGATAATAAGATCAGAAGATCTCCTCACTGTTTTGCTTAGACATGCTTGCTTTAATGTGCTCCACTCTTGGTTGATCTTGAGACTCTGTAAATTGTGCAATTAGGAATATTTCCTTGAACCAGGCAGTGCCTCAGGGAAAGGAATAGGATTTCTCCATAACAATGATTTATTAAGTTACATGTAATACACTTAGCAATAGTGCTACCAGTGTACAGACACACAGGCCAGCATGACCAACACCACCACCACCACCACTATTGCCACCATACCACCATCACTATCACCACATCAACTCTAATTTTTCAATGTATAATAGATAGAAAGCAAGTTTTAATATTCTAAAAAATGTTGTGCTTTCAAAGAATATTAAAATCTCACAAGAATTAGCAGACTTGCTTTGTTAGGGAACAGTTGATTTGCTGTAGATTCACTGTTTCAGAGGCAAAGTGAGGCAAAGTGTGTCTCATTTTGCTTGCAATTTCATAATGAGATTCAAACCAACATTAAAGAGTGGCATATTTGTTTTCTGAAGGGAATTCCCTAGGCATGCCCAAAGCCAGCCTGGCTTCCTGACTCTGTCATTGTTTGCACATTTTGTAAATATCACTTGAGGTTTTTTGTATCCTATCACAAATTCCCAAATTTAAAACAACCTCCAAAATTATCATACAACAAATGCCACTTTAATATCTTGAAAGATACAGTTTCTAATTCCGTACAAAGAATGTGTATCTGTCTTCCACAAAGGTCGCCTGAGCAGGGGCTTCACAAAGGGAAGACATTTCTGCTCTGTGTTCCATCTCCATTTTGACTCTGGACTGCCTGCTGCCTATTTTGCATTCTATTCTCTAAAAAGCGTATTAATGGGGTCTAGAGGGAGGCTGTCAGAAATGGCAGACAGAATCAAGGGATTTTCCTTCAATGTTCAAATGACACACTGAAGCTAGAGAATTAAACAGATGACTAACCAGTGCCCTTTTGTTTGAAGACGAAGGTGGGATTGCCAACTTGCAAACCAGAAACTGACATTTGGGTGGATTAAGTCAGCCTGCTATGACACTGCTTGTTCATAATCACTCTGTCTTCCTTGATCTCAAGTTCCTCCACAAAAGCCATCTTGTTCTTAGAGCCCTGCTTGTGAAAACCCTCAGCTGAGCTTTTTCCTGTAAACATTTATCCACCAAGAAGCAGTGTTCTGACACTAACTGAGAAGAAGTGTTGGCTTCTAGGTATTTAATTAAAACATTAAGGGAAAAGGCTTTCACAATAATATTCACCAACACTTTGCTAGAGCTGAGGGTTGTTACAACTGCAAAGGCATTCCTCCCCATCCCAGCTTCAGCCTTCTTTGAGAGCTACAATAGCTGGAGGTTCACTTTGCTTCATGCTGTTAGTTGTGGCTTTGAGACTTTGCCCCATGCTGTCTCTTTCCTGATTCTCTCAATCTGGTTGTTAGCTTTAATTTCTAAAATCAAGATTGGATGGCAACAAGGGGCTTTAATGAAGAGTGAAAAAGTCATTTGTTAAACAGCATTCAGAATTCTTATTTGCACTGCTGTATAATGTCTTCAAGACAACTACATTCTGCTTTTATGAATCATTCAATTTCCTTAATGTTAACATTAACATAATTAATAAGAAGAAGCCATTGTACGGTAACTAAATATATCATAATAGATGTTGGCTCTGAATATAGGTTCCCGGAGTGGCACCATTTCCATTGTGAACTTCCAGTAGAACTGAAAATTGTAAGGAATAGTATGAAGAACAAATCACATATGACCATTTTATTGTTGGAGAGGTTTACATAAAAGAAATACTTAATTTCCTCTAAAAAAAAAAGACCTTCATTTTTGATAGAAATACAAGCTTTTAGAAAAAATTTCTAGGAATGCCACTGAGTGAACCTTCTTGAACAAAAGCATTTCTTTTTTTTTCTTCTTTCTTTTTTTTTTTTTATTGGGTATGGCAAATGTATGGACCTGGAGGGGATCATCCTGAGTGAGGTAACCCAATCACAAAGGAACTCACACAATATGTACTCACTGATAAGTGGATATTAGCCCAGAAACTTAAGATATCCAAGATATAAGATACAATTTGCTAAACACATGAAACTCAAGAAGAACGAAGACCAAAGTGTGGGCACTTTGCCCCTTCTTAGAATTAGGAACAAAACACCCATGGAAGTAGTTACAGAGACAAAGTTTGGAGCTGTCACGAAAGGATGGACCATCTAGAGACTGCCATATCTGGGGATCCATTCCATAATCAGCTTCCAAACCCTGATACCATTGCATACACTAGCAAGATTTTGCTGAAACGACCCAGATATGGCTGTCTCTTGTGAGACTATGCCGGGGCCTAGCAAACACAGAAGTTGATGCTCACAGTCAGCTATTGGATGGATCACAGGGCCCCCAATGGAGGACCTAGAGAAAGTACCCAAGGAGCTAAAGGGATCTGCAATCCTATAGGTGGAACAACAATATGAACTAAACAGTACCCCCCTGGAGCTCGTGTCTCTAGCTGCATATGAATCAGAAAATGGCCTAGTCGGCCATCAGTGGAAAGAGTTGTGCAAACTTTATATGCCTTTATTTGGCTCAGTACAGGGGAACGACAGGGCCAAGAAGTGGGAGTGGGTGGGTGGGGGAGTGGGTAGGGGAGAGTGTGGGGAACTTTTGGGATAGCATTGGAAATGTAAATGAACAAAAGCATTTCTAAAGGAACATTTTAACCTACACGGTGTCCTGGGCCATTGACTATAATAAATGGAGATTAGTCATGCAATCCCTTTAAAATATCAAGTCAATTGAGAATAGCTGTAGTCTCTCTTCATAACCTATAAAGGTATAGATTTCACAAAATATCTGAAACTAATCAAAATTACTTCAACCAAGGTTGCAGAAAATATGAATGTAGCTACAGTGTCTGTTACATTCATTTGCATACATAATAAAATCAATAATTCCTTTATGTGGGCATGACTATATTTGACATTAACATTTTAATTCATAAAATTCAAACTTGTATCATGACATGAAATTGTAAATGTGAGAATTCAACAAAAATTTATTAACTTAGTAACATGGAAAGAACTAAGAAGTAGAAGTGTCTAAAGACAGTGATGTACTCACATAAAATAAATAAATAAATCTCAAAAAAGGAGAAATATATATATGTACATACATATATATACACATACACACACATATATTTTTACAGTGTTTAACTTAGAGAGAGAGGTTTTTTTTACTAAAAAGGATTTTTAAGTTAAAAATATAAGCCCTTATATTTGTTAAATAGAGCATATTAGTTAATAAATTGCTGTAATATTTTTGCTATATATAAAAATTGCTGTATAACTTTATTATAGCTAAAGTTATATTGCAATAATATAACATGATAAGGCATGTACCATTTAACTTTCCTGCAAAGCCTAACTTATAAATAAATATCAAGTCCACTTTGACAAGATTCAAACTCTAAGGGGTTTTCTTTCCAATACTGAAGTTTCTGTCTCAATAAACTACCTATGCAAGCTCTTACAATTCTTTCCTATATAATCTTAAAAAGTTCTACCCTTTAATCAGTTGTTAACACTTATAGCCATGTTTCTGTATCTTTATGCATCTCAATGAACAGCAAACACAATCTGACTCCTTAGGCATGTGTGCACACTGTCAGAATCTCTGCTGTTTTATCTATAGTACTTGGGTAATTATTGTTTACTGTGGCCATTTGCTGCTGAGAGTTAAGCTGCCAATATCACCAATATAAACTCCAAATGAGCTGGCTCACTTTCCCCAGAGGTGAGTGATTGGGTGTGTGTGTGTGTGTGTGTGTGTGTGTGTGTGTGTGTGTTGTGTCTGTGTACATGTTTGTGTTTGTTTGTTCATCGCACTATCAATCAATTGGGGAAAAAGACTTTATGTTATTTTCTCTAATATTAGCATACTCCATGCTCGCTATCTAAGATAGGGCATGAGGAAGGAGTTTCTGAGAAAATGAGAGATGAAGTGAGAGCCCTTTGGTCAACATAATTTTATCTGCCTCCCTGTGAAATAGATCCCATTACCCTTTCTAATCTAGCCTTTATTAATCACCACTGTCAATATTCATCTCATTTTACAACTCATATGTATGTATACACACACACACACACACACATGATGAATTAGAGGATAGTGAATTATATTAATACTTTTTGAAATTTGAGTGCAACTTAACAAATATTGATTGAGCACTTATCATGTATATACCATACTAAAAACTAGAATGTTACAATAAAAGTACTATCCCTTCCTTTAATGAAGTTGTTAACTAATGAATTTTAACTATATGATTACATCAAATATAGAAATTAAGGTAATGATTTAGTCCCATATGATTTTTTTCTACTATTTTGTACTAGCTGTCAATGAAAGTCAAACTATTTCCCTAGAAGTCAAGGGTCTTGTGACTCTTCCCAAAAGGAAGATCTGAAAACTCAAGAAGGCACATTTTGTACTATTTCTATAAACAATTCTACTAGAAACAGTCAAATTGAATATAGTAAAAGCTCTCTCTGTTGCTCATGGTTAGGAAATTGTATAGCCACTAGACAGTCCCAGATTCGATGAAAGCAAAAGGCTCCCAGAAACCAATGGGGATGAAATTAGCTGAAATATCCAACAAAGGGATGAAAGAACTTGTAGAGAACATATACAGAGGTTAGGCACAGCCACCTGTTGAAGGATGGGGCCACACACCCATCTCAAAAAAATTAACACAGAATTGTTCCTGTCTAAAGGAAATACAGTGGAGCAAAGACTGAAGGAAAGGCCATCCAGAGACTGCCTCACCTAGTGATCCGCCCTATCTACAGATACCAAAGCCAAATACTATTGCTGATGCCAAGAAACATTTGCTGACAGAAGTCTGGCATGGCTGTCCCCTAAGAGGCTCTGCTAGAGCCTGACCAATACAGGTATGGATGCTCACAGCCAACCATCAACTGAGCTTAGGGACCCTGATGGGAGAATTAGGGGAAGGACTGAAAGAACTGAAGAGGATTGCAGCCCCACAGGAAGAACAACTATATCAACCAACCAGAACCCCCCCACACATATACTAAACCACCCACAAAAGAGTACACATGGAGGGACCCATGGCTCCAGCTGTGTATATAGCAGAGGGCTGCCTTATTTGTCATCAATGGGAGGGGAGGCGTTTGGTCCTGTGTAGACTAGATGGCCCAGCATTGGAGTGAGTGGGTGTATGAGGGAGCTCCCTCATAGAGATAGGGGGAGGAGGATGATTCAGGAGGTTTGCAGAGGGGAAACCTGGAAAGAGGATGCCATTTGAAATTTAAATAAATAGAATAACCAATAAAAAATAGAAATCTCATTATGTAGAATATTTTTTTAATCTCTGCTCATTAGTCAGTCATCAAACCTACAGGTCAATCTCTACTCAGATGAAAAGATCTCTTTCTCACACTACTTAGGGATGACCCCACAAGTCAACTAACTTGCAGGCATATAAAAATCCATTAATGGTTCTGGACCACCCAAGGGCTTTAGAACCATTGTATTAGGAAATTGTTAACAAACACAACAGAGCATTGGAGTTTCATTGCAGTACAGCATCTTTAGCTAATACATTTTTATGCCCTGGAAGTCCAGAACAAGCATTCGGCTTGCAATCAAGCATAATGCTTAATTAATTCTTTAAAGGTTTTAACAGTCAAAGATCCTTAGAATTGGTATTAAACTTGCTTCCTCACCTTTCATACTTCTTATGCATTCAGAGAATCGTTCAATTGAGTTTAGGATTTGTGCTCTGTACGAACATGAAACATGAGTTATTCTTGAACTTCATTCTCTGTGGTTAATGGGCAGTTTGCTGTATATATGAAAATAATCTAATCCATCAACCTTGAACAGAGCTTGCTTCGCATTTTAGAATATTTGATTAATATTTTAATAATTGTAAGCCGTAGTCTGCAGCTTTGCTTTCTATCACTCTGGTTGCCCTTTCCACGTCTCTAACATCAATTTTTCTCTACTTATCCTGAAAATGCTTTTACATATTCAGAGACTTATCTTAAAAACGGCATATATAGAACTCTGAATTTTGCACATTTTTGACAGCAATCTGTGTTTTTAAAATTTATGTCTATAAGTCTCTGATAATTGTTCTTCTATATATGTCTGTGTTAACAGGGTTCTCAAGGTTGTTTTCTAGAAAGTTTGAGTGTTTCTACCTTCAGTGCTGACACTGTGTAAGATTTCAAAAAGAACAGAAACGTGTTGCAAAAACTCATGAGAACAGTGATGGGTTTGAATACCAACTTCTTCAATCTGCACTTTGTTTTTATTATTCATTTGAACTACTTTACAAGGTGGCTCTCAGTGTAGTTAATTTCTTTATGCAATATCTTTTGAAGTGTCATTTGTGAATATATAATATAATACTACCTCAATGTAAAAACAAAAAATATAATTTGCCAACATGTATACAGAAACAGAAGACTTTTGGCCAAGAGATATATACCAAACACAGAAAACAACTATTGCATGATCTTGCTTATATGTGTAACCCAAACAAATGGCAAAATTTAAATTTGTAGAGATAGGGAGTGAAATAACCATCACACGGGGACAGTGACAAAAATTAGGGTAATTTTATGAAGAGACAATATATACTAAGAATACAGAAAAACAGATGTATAATATAAATAAGTATAGATTCAATATACAACATAAAGGCTGTAAAAATCGCAATTATATCAAGAAGTTTTATTTAAAGAAAATTCTTTCATTCTTGAAGATCTTAAATCATAGACTATTGCATTTTCTTATTTTTTCACTAATTTATTTATTTATTCATTTTACTTATCAAGATGGGGTGTGAGAGGGTCTCTATGATGGGGAATTGGAAGAAGAGGGGGGCTGTAATTGGGATGTAAAGTGAATATTGAACTTTCTATATCATGAAATGATATTGTATATTATCAACAATTACTAGAGCACAGGCTCTCATTGTTTTTCAGCATCTGACACTTTAAAGACAGTTAAAGTAACATGATTTTATTTCCAGACACCCCAACATAAGAAATTTGAAATGGTACTCAATCCTATTAATGTATTAATGTTTGCCAAACACTATAGTATGGAAGAGAGTTAAAACACTAAGTCTTTGTTGTGTAAACTCATCAATATTTTTAAATCACCATATTACAAACAAAAACTGAACATACTATAGTTGTTTACAATATCATTTTATTTTTAAAGTACAAATAATTGTGGTTGGCCTGGCATCTACAGTTCTCTTATTTTTCAAAACAACCACTACCATTAAGCTAGAAAAGGTATTGAATTTTATCTTTTCCAACATGAAAACAGGATTGAATATAATTTATAAAGTAAATATCAAGTATAAACTTCATGTAAATGGAGCAGTTTGGTGCAGTTTCTACTTACAAATAATCATAAATTAACTTATAAGATCTTATGTCAAGAACTGAGGTTGTAGTTTTGAGGCCAAAGGTAGTTTACCTTTATCTGAGGAAAGTTCACACTCTTGCTTTAGACTCAGTCAAAAGAAATGAAAATTCTTTACCTGAAAGAAAACATGCCTTTTAGTTTACTGGCTTACCACATGAGTCACTCAAAATTAATTCATGTGAACCTTAGAAACTTTTATGATTAGAAAAAATTGGGGGGGGGTATTTTAGGGAAAATGTTAATATTTTCTACCACTTCTGAACTTTGTCATTGTGTCACTGTTGTTTTTAGACATAATTAAGTGTGAGATGCCTATATAAAGTGGTTTTCTACCCAGTACCAATCTAAAAGTTTAAGGTATGCCTTAATTTAATGTAGTATAAAATCACATAATATAATTCTGTGCCCAAAAATAGACAGTTCCTCATTATTGTGAACTACTGTGAATGTTAAAGGCTAAAAGGGAATTATAAGTTGTTTTGAAATTGATTTTTAAGATAGCTGTGTCAGACAGCCTACACCTACATTTTGTAAATCATGGTGCTTCCCTATTTAAACAATCAATGCTTTATTTTTGTCACTGTCAGTATTGTAAATATTAGTATTGATTCCAATGTGGTAAACTTAAATTAGGGAAAGAACACATGATGGGTTCTAGAATGGCACTATTGTCAGAATCTGAGGATAAGGTAGCTATTGTAGTGAAAGCAAACACATACTCAATGGTTTTCATATTTCAGTTTTCCTCAGAATGCACAGAATTCTGTTACCAAAAAGTCAAAAGCATATTCTCTAAACAAAATCAGGTACAAATTCCTTTCTTATCATCTTGCCCTTCAAAATATTGCAAATGGATTCATCCCAGGGAATTTCAGTCTAGACACATTAAAAATTTCATCTTTTTTTCTGTTCCATGTTTTAATGATTAATTTCTGTCTGTTGTCTGTTTAATGTTATTTCTATGCCTGAAATTTCTTTATAACATTTTTAAAGTTGTAGTGGTTGTTAATGAATCAAATTGTGCAACAAAATATTTTAAAACTTTCAACATAATTAATAAACATAAAGACACCCATTTTGAAATACTGAACATCCTATCATTCAAAAAAGCATACATGAATGTTCCCACATACATACATATACATACATATGTTCATACTGTCCAAAAATATCCAGGATATTAGTTATTTCTATTCTTGAAATATATATTGTATTTGCTCATGTCTTCTTTGGATCAATAATAAGAAAGTCTAGTGTAAAACAGATTGGTAAAAAGCAGTTGTACCTTTCTGATCTTTTCCTCTCAAGCTTTTGCTTTAGGGTTTCGACTTTCCGTTTCTGTGCCCACAATGACTATAAAGGGCACGCTGAGAAGCATACCTCAGTGGAAACCCCTTTGCTTGATAGGGACTGCCTAAATGTTTAATGATGTTAGCTCCCTGCAAATGGCATTCATTTCCTGTATATGCAAATTTTCTTAATGTGAACCCCCCCATAACAGGTAGGATGTATAAAGTTAATGAAGCCATGTAATTACAATCACTATGGTGACTGCAATCTCCTGAGAACGATAATGTGATAATATACGTGGGTTTTGACTTTCTTTGGAAACAACAGCTTATAATTTGAAAACAGATAGTAAAATATTTCATTATCTTCTTCTAACTCCTAAGGCAAATGCAGGTACAAATAGATTATGCTCTTTATTAACTGAAAATAAAATGAAAAGAGAAAGTAAAATGCAGCTGTTTACTCTCAGCCTCAAATGCCATTACTGGCTTCTGTTTGAAGGCATCTTCCCTCTTAACAAAGAAATGGGCCGGCCTGAAGCTAGGTATTTTGTCCTATGTCATGATCCTTCATTGTTCACTCCAAGGACTCTACACAGTTAGCTATTTCTAATATGGTGCTAAAAGTGGCATGATAATTTATTTCAATTGGGGTAACAAAACCTTTAAATATTTATCACTAATTTGGGAGGGAAGTTAGGACTTAGAAGTGAAGGATGCAACCTAGAAATTTCTTATTGGGTATATTTTTAAATTATAAATATTTTGTACATTTGAGAGATGATTCCAATAAACAGCACAGCAAAAATTCTGCCACTCCCCAGGCCCGTGACTGGGGAAGGCCAAGTCCACATTCACTCAAACTGAGGATTATATATATTTAAATAAGCTGAGGGCTCAGGAGGGTTTGTGGCCATTAGATACCATTGTACCTAAATAATGTTTTCATTACCTTAATTCAGTAAATATTTATTTTCTGAAAATATTAAAAGTATGATTTATCCTTTATATCACTGAAGAAGATATTAATTTGATAGCCATATAAAGGCACAAAATCAAAGTGTCTAGCCTAAAGCAGCCTATAGTGGGAGTGCATCTGGTACGTAAGTGAGCTTCCCCTTAATTACCTGACAGTTATTCCCATGAACTTTAATTATTGCTTACTGAGTGATTAAAATGCAACATCCTTTGTCTATTGGCAGTATATTTAGGACAAATGTTGGTGACATATAAGTTTGCAGTGAGAATTTTGAGTTTAAAATTACCCAAGATATATAATCTCCATGAGATAAAAGCAAAAATTATAACACTCAGGTTGCAAAAAATGAATAGTGTTAAAAGCAATCAAATCACTAAGCATTAATTGAGTCTACTAATTTTCTTAGATATTTCAAATCAAATTCAATGTAACACATTTTACTAGAACTAGATATAACAAAAATATGTTTATATTTGCATATGTGTTGTTTATTGTTTGATAAATAAACTTTAATTTTAAGTTTGTTTGGGGTCACAAGAAAACTGAGCAAAACTGTGCCTTGCCTTAATCCATGAGCATTCTGTCTACATGCAGTCACACCTCCCACAGTTTGTGACATCATGTTCAACAGTGACACACTGTTAGAATAAATAACCCTCATTGATACACACCACCATTCCAAGTTCATGACTTGTATTGCTGTTTTACATTCTTTGGGATTCAACAATATATAGGATGTGAGCACCACTATAATGTCACACAAATTATTGTCACTACCGCAAAACTTCCCTGTGTTTGTCTCTTGGTTCTTCTGTTCCTTACAGAATTCTTGAATTCACTGATATATTTATTGACTCTGTAATTTTGTCTATTGTAAAGGACATGTTATTCACTTCTTTTACTTAATGATATTCATTATATTAAAATGCCCCATGTGTTATTTTCATGGCAGGGTTGGCAATGCATTTTGTTTCAGTACTGAATAAGATAGACTGTCTGGATGTGCTGTGATATACTCATGCATTCACATGCTAAATTAGCTCCTGGTTTCTTCTAGGTTCTGGCAATTATGAATACATTTGCCATGAAAAATCATATGTACGTCATGTATGCAGGTTAGTAAGCCTTCAATTTATTTGAATATCAAGGAGTGAGCCCACATCTTAACTGGAATAGTACATTATCAGACAACAATTGTTATAAATAGACATCTGAATCATGAAATAATATACTTAGATTAGGGATTATGGATATTAAATAAAATTATAAGAATGAAGGAAGAAAATTATCTGTATTTTGGTTAACTTTCTATTTAAGGAAAATGTGGCAGAATATGTGAAAATGTCTAATCAGCATCATGATGGTATTTGGACTCGCAATTCATGGCTTCATTTTAAAAGAATACAAGTAAAAAGATTTGTTCTCTGTTTTATGTTCATACAACCTTTGGCATCTCTGCTTTCTACCATGTGCTGACACACAGCTGAAAGTCTCTTTTGATATTCTTAAATGACAGTCCTTGATTTTAGTCATCTCAATCTCTATAGAAAAAAAAATCAATTGGTTATAAATTACTAAATCCAAAGCATTCTGTTCTAGCAGCAGTAAACAACTACATTACAGATCATGATTGCTTTGAGACCCCTCCCTTTCATCAGGTTTTAGTTCTCTTGAGTTTTTTAGTCTTGTAGTTTCCTGCAGTTATCTAGAAGCAATGAGTCTAGGATATGCCTATTGGCTAATGTTCCTTGATATTGAAGCCAAGGAATGATGAAGGAAGATGTTGGATGTGATGGCATTATGATTTTTAACTTAAAATCACAGAAGTACTCAATGCATTCTTGGCTTAACTTTTAACACTAAATGGGTACTTACAGAAAGGTATATATCTGAAAATGTAAATCTGAAATATTAATCAGTATCATCAGGCATGCAAGCAGTATTCTTACTCCCTCTGTTCAGTTTTCAAAAATCTTGAATTTCTTTGGCCTGTGATTTTTTTTTTCATGCAACTAGACAGCAAAGCAAAGCCTTGGCTTCAATGTCAAGGAATGTTAACCAATAGGCATACCCCAGACTCATTGCTTCTAGATAACTGCCGGAAACTGTGAGACTAAAAATCTCAAGAGAACTAAAACCTGATGAAAGGGAGGGGTCTCAAAGCAATCATGATCTGTAATATAGTTGTTTACTGCTGCTAGAACAGAATGCTTTGGATTTAGTAATTTATAACCAATTGATTTTTTTCTATAGAGATTGAGATGACTAAAATCAAGGACTGTCCTTTGAGAATATCAAAAGAGACTTTCAGTTGTGTATGAGAGCACATGGTAGAAAACAGAGAGGCCAGAGGTTGTATTAATATAAAAAAGAGAACAAATTTGGAGGTAAATTCATATTTATAGCACACTCACTTCTGTAATGTAGGATCCACCACTCCAGAGATAGCATTAACACATTCATGATGTCAGAGGCATTGTAACATAATAATAAAACATTCTACATCTTGCAGCAACAATAAGCATTAAGGAACATGAGCAATCTTCAAGAACCATAGCAACAACAAGCAATAATCAAACCTCTACTGAATGACCCAAAAGTAATGGAGATCTAAGAACTACTTGCAAAGTATTTAAAATTATCCTGCTAAAGTATCTCAATGAATTACAAGAAAGCATAAAAGGAAACTAAATGAAACCATAAAAATAAAATATGAATAAAGGAGGAAGTTTAATAGAGAGAGAATTCATTAAAAATAGAAAGTCTGAAGTTGAAGAATATAACGAGGGTAATAAAAGATCAGTAGAGAGTTTCAAGAGCACACTCAATCAAGCTGCAGAATTCAAAGTTTCAAACAGATGCTTGAATCAACAAGAAAAAAGAGAGAGAGTATAAAAGCCTGTGAAGTAATTTTATGGAATATATTTGGCATCATCAAGTGAAATATTAAATATTTTTTTAAATATCAAGGAAAAGAGTAGTTATTAAAAATTTATTTAATCAAATACTGGGAAGAAGAAGATGGACATAATAAAGACATAAGCTCATCACTAGAATCCTTGGGAAAGAAAGTGAAGATAGATAAATGAAAGGTATCTTATAAAGTAGGTAATTATGGAAAATAACTTTTCAGCAGCAAGGATTGGACATATGTGTAATTAGACTCAAAAGAAAAGATTCACTGTCTAGTCCAGGGGATTCATCCCCAACAGCGAAGTCTTCATCTCCAAATATAGAGTGAGTAGGACTTCAGAGAATTAAAAACCAAGATTTAAGACAAAGAGATGCTAGTTCGTATTGTTGTTCCTCATATAGGGCTGCAGACCCCTTCAGCACCTTGGGTACTTTCTCTAGCTCCTTCAGTTGGGACCCCATGTTCCATCTAATAGATGACTGTGAGCATCCACTTCTGTATTTGCCAGGCACTGATATAACCTCACAGGAGACAGCTATATCAGAGTCCGGTCAGCAAAATCTTGTCGGGTTTGATGGTTGTTTATGGGATGGATTCCTGGGTAGGGCAGTCTCTGGATGGTCCTTCATTCAGTCTCAGCTCCGAATTTGGCCCTGAAACTCCTTCCGATTGTATTTTGTTCCCACTTCTAAGAAGGAACGAAGTATCTACACCGTGCTCGTGTCTCTAGTTGCATATGTAGCAGAGGATTGCCTAATCTGCCATCAATGGGAGGAGAGGCCCGTGGTTTTGGGAAGATTCTATGCCCCAGTATAGGGGAACGCCAGGGAAGTGGGAGTGGGTGGGTTGGTGATCAGAGGGAGGGGAGAAGGTATATTTTCAGAGAGGAAACTAGGAAAGGGGATAGCATTTGAAATGTAAATGAAGTAAACATCTAATAATTAAAAAATAAAAAAAAAAAAAAGACAAAGAGAGGGCTACAAAAAATGTGCCCAGTATTTTCAGCACCAGGTATATTAAGATCAAGAGCCAAGTACAAAAGCTCAGTCAGTCATGTTGACAGAAAGGATGCTAGAGTTCCAATTTAAGTCATTTTTGTACTGCAAATTTGTTTGTTTTTTTTTTACTCTTTTAGATTTTTTAAATTTTATTTTTAATTAATTTTTATTAAATATTTTCTTCATTTACACTTCTTTTTTTACATCTCAAATATTATCCCCTTTCCTAGATTCCCCTCTGAAAACCCCCTATCCCCTCTCCACTCCCCCTTCTCCCCAACCCACTCACTCCCATTCCTGGTCCTGGCATTCCCCTGTACTGGGGCATAGAGCCTTCACAGGACCAAGGGTCTCTCCTCCCATTGATGACCAACTAGTCCATACTCTGCTACATATATAGCTAGAGTCACAAGTTCTACCATGTGTTTTCTTTGATTGGTGGTATAGTTCCAAGGAGCTCTGGGGATATTGGTTAGTTCATATTAGCTCCTATGGGGCTTCAGACCCTTTTAGCTCCCTGGGTACTTTCTCTGGATCCTTCATTGGAGACCTTGCTGCAAAATGTTTTTATGAGGCATTTCCAGTTCTAAGCACTGGAGTTCTTCCCCAAGGGACTGGATATCCCTTAAGCTTGGTTATTTACAGTTCATGCAAATCTCTCAGAGGTAATTGTAACTACCAAGAGGGAATCCCATACCAGTGGTTATACTATTGTGACTCTAAGAAGTTAGCTGAAGAAGTGGCTATTATCACTTGTAATAGAAGCACCAATATTTATGGCAAATAATGAATCTAAAAGCATGATTTAAAAGTGCTGAGAAGATAGATCGGTAGGTTAGAGGTACTTACTGCTCTTGCAGAGGTCCTATTTGATACCCAGCATCCATGCCAGTTAACTCACAACTGCCTATGACTCCAGGTTCAGGATATGGAATGCATTCTGGTATTCATGGCACTTGAATTTACATGGCTCATATAAACTCATACAGGTGCATGCACATTCACGTTAAAGAAAACAATTAAACACATCTTTTACAACAGTACTTTTAAAGGAATAAGACAAAATAAGTCACATTATTTTGAAAGAATAAGTTAATATGCTCCAAACTTTTCCCATTTCCTTGTAGGTTTTGCAATTCAAAATAATTAGTTTTGAATATACATTTATTTCTTGTTCCTAAGCATTAAAGACAATAGAATATAATGTCCCTTCAAGGAGAAGATGGGAATTATTTATTGTCAAAACTATGAACATTGTAATGCTCATGCATGAAAACTTTTGTAAGGGACTGAAAAGGTGACTTCGGTAGGAAAGAGCACTTACAGCTTTTACAGAAGATCTGATGTCAGTTCCCAAAACACATGTCAAACAGCTGACAACTGCCTGTAATTATAGTACCATTGGACCAAATATCGACTTTCCTACTTCCAAGAATAATGCACACACACACACACACACACACACACACACACACACAGAGAGAGAGAGAGAGAGAGAGAGAGAGAGAGAGAGAGAGAGAGAGAGAGAGAGAGAAGGAGAATTTAAAATAAATAAGAATTTAAGCAAATAATTTTTTTCATTTTCACATTTTGTGAAATTAATTTTTAATTATTTAATTCTGATTGCAATATCATTAAAGTCAATAATTTCATTAGCCTTTGAATCTTTAATGGTCTTCTCAAAAAAGTACAGTTCTTAACTTTTTTAATTCATTTATTTTATATATGTGACTACACTGTCTCTGTCTTCAGACACACCAGAAGAAGGCATTGGATCACATTACAGGTGGTTGTGAGCCACCATGTGGTTGCTGGGAATTTAACTCAGAATCTCTGGAAGAACAGTCAGTGCTCTAAACTGCTGAGCCATCTCTCCAGCCCCATTTCTTAACTCTTGAGAATAATTTAAAGTGCTAATACCATCAATATGCTACTAATGTGAATAACTCATATATTTACGTTTTTCATTTTTCAATACCAGTCTCCAAATTGTTGTTACACTGCCATTGCTTTCCCCAGATGAATGAGCCTCTGCTGGCCATACATAGAGTAGCATCTCTTAGAGTTTTGTAATAGACAAAATAAATGGCCAGCAAGCTTGCATTTCTGTTGCTCCTACACTACAACAGGAGTCATACTTAGTACGATGGTTATTATAACTTATTAGTAATATCTTACTGATAATTTTGCATTGGCTGCATTATAATAGCACAGCACTAACCACCTACCCTTATTGACTAGACAAAAAGATGACATATTTGAACCATGCTTCTTTCAAAGATTAAAAAGCCACCTTCTGCAAATATAACATCTAGAGATATATCCTGGCTTAACTCTATATGCTGTCATTTTTCTCTGGATTTCTTTTCCCTCTTCTATTGTTACAATAGAAAATTGCAACCACCATTCATTACACAAACACAATGAACTAAACCTATATTCATTTTTGCACTTATACTCCCTTGGCAGCATATTAAAATGGAAAATTCTTTCCACTGTTAAAAATATCTGGGATTTGATCAGGTCACATGTCTAATTAGAGAGGCTGAATTATATGCAAGCAGTCCAAGTAGACTCAAGTATCATTTTGTAAGTGATAAAAGGTTAAGCTTGCACACTTTCTTTATTATAGCCATTCAAGGTAAAACCTTGCTGTAAATTCTATCATAGGACCCCTCATTCCCCACACTCTGATTATGTAGGAAGTAGCTCTGAGATCCCCTGTTGAATTTATCTCAGAATAAGTATCTCATTTCTATTTTATTTCGGTATATAACTCCCCAAACATCTAAAGCATTTCAATAAAAATATTTATTTTAGTATTTCAATAGCAGAGTAGCTCTATGATGTTACTGGTTTTTCACAATCTGAATAGCATTAAAAACACCATAATGTTACTGCTTGTCATTTACAAGCAAAATATCATTTGCACAAAATAGTACTGTGACATGATAAAATTGGTTCTTACAAAACAGATACCTAAAAGCAGTAATATTGTTTGGACTAGAGGTTGAGATTGTTCTCCAGAATGGAGCACATTAAGAGTTAAATGACCAAGAACTACTTGCAGAAAGAATTCTACCACTCTCTCAGCATATTTGGAAGAGACGATTGTGTGTATATACTTGCAAGAACTATCAACTGTGAAAAGTCGGTAAGTATATTTAAATGTTATATTTAGATGCCAGTTCAAACTAAAAGACAAAACACTGTGAAATTGTACAAAATTATAGATGTCACTATATTTCAACTTTTCACACCTACTTACATTTTGTTTTCTCTAAACCACCATCATTTGTTCATTTTTCTCTTTCCTCACATTTCCTCCATCTTTTTCCTTTAGGTTATCATACACAAATATTAGCAGAAAAGCATGCATGTTTTGTATTTCAAAGGTTTTCTACCTTGGTACCTTACACCTTGTTATCCTGCTAACTCTACCTCCAAAATTATGATTTAATACTAATCATTAATAGTACTCTTTCATAAGAAAAGAAAAGCAAAATGGAAAATAAAAGTTATGGCCAAGGTATTCTGTGACAATCACAAGCTAGAAACACACACACACACATATACATATACATATACATATACATATACATATACATATACATATACATATACATATACATATACATATACATATATATATATATATATATATATATATACTAACTTGCATGACACATTCATGAAACTCTTAGGTGATACCTTTTACATGTTACAATAATGAAAATTTATATCTACTATTCTAGAACACAGGCTAACTCCAGATGTTAGTGACCAATTGTCAATCATATATAATACATAAATACACATCGGCATTAATGAAAGATGCAATGTATCTAATTATTTCAGAAATGAATCAGGCTATGGATCCTGGACTGCCTTCAAACTTGTGATATTTCTGTCTCAGCCTCAAGAGTTCTTGGATTGTAGGAACACAGCACCATTCCTGGGAAGTTTGTTCCCAATTATGTCTTTTACTGGCAGTCATAAACCTGTCTATAACAAAGAAGACTACAGTGGGAAACTAAAAAAAACAAAACAGGCATCTTGGTCTGTGAATTGTATCTTGGGTATTCCAAGCTTCTGGGCTAATATCCACTTATCGGTGAGTATATACCATGGGTGGTTTTTGTGTGTGTGTGTGTGATTGGGTTACCTCACTCAGGAAGATATTTTCTAGTTCCATCCATTTGCCTAAGAATTTCATGAATTCATTGTTTTTAATATCTGAGTAGTACTCCATTGTGTAAATGTACCACATCTTCAGTATCTGTTCCTCTATTGAGGGACATCTGGGTTCTTTCCAACTTCTGGCTATTATGAATAAGGCTGCTATGAACATACTGGAGCATGTGTCCTTATTACATGTTGGAGCATTTTCTGGGTATATGCCCAGGAGTTGTATAGTCGAGTCCTCCAGTAGCATTATGTCCAATTTTCTGAGGAACCACCAAACTAGATACAGAGAAAAAATGTGGAACAGAGACTGAAGGAATGACCATCCGTAGACTGCTCCACCTGAGGATCCATCCCATATGCAGTCACCAAACCCAGACACTACCGTGGATGCTAACAAGTGCTTGATGACAAGAGCCTGAGATAGCTCTCTCCTGAAAGGCTTTGTCAGTGCCTGACAAATTCCTGACTACAGCTAAATACTTATCTCTATACTGGCATATAAATATAGCATTTACCACTCATGAGGAAGTTTCTCTTTGCAACAGACAGAGACCATTACAGAAAATACAACTGGTAAAAATGCAGAGAACAACCAACACTAGAGTGACCAACCTCTGTTATTATATCCACAACAGAAGACCATAGGGAACATTTCAGAAAAGGCATAGAAAAATTATGAGTCAGAAGACCAGGACATCTGATGCAAGACTGTGTCTTTTATATATAACAGGAGAGCTACACCTATGAACTCTCAACAATATAGTAGCATGAACACAAACCAGCACAATGACAAAATTGACATGTCAATGTGGGTAAGTGAATTTTCACAAACCCCCATCCCTGAAATGTAGAAGTATAGGCAATTAATTGCTGCTTAAAGACAGAAAAAGTAGGGACACTGAATTGAGAAGTATATTATCACACTAAAAATTGCATCCTTCTTCTATTTCTGTAACTTATAGCCATTCAATATTTTATTCAGCAGGAGAGAGTGGACCAGCATTTTTCTAGAAGTGCCAGGTTTTCATTCCTAGTACCTGTGTGGTTGCTCACAATTCTTTGTAACTCCAGTTTCAAAAGATCCTATGCTTTCACGTGGCCTTAGCTGGTACCAATCAAGCAATTGGTGCATAAATATGCATGAAGGCAAACACTCATACACATGAAATGAAAATATAAATATTATTAAACGATTATCTTCAGATTTGAAAACAAGAGTACCAACCCTGCATGCTGCCATATTGAAAACAAAAGCAAACAAAAGAGTCAATTAAAAAATGTGAAGACTGTTTTAACAAATTTCTTCTGCCATTAGAATGATTAATTTTAAAAGGAAATGAAAACTAAATGTGTCTGCTATAAGCTCAAAGACTTACTATCATCATGCTATAGATACTCATGGTTTAATGGAGAGATATCAAGGGCAGGCACAGTGAGACTTGTGATTTTTATTTTTTGAAAAGCCCTTTCACACAGGGATCTAAATCAAAAAACAGCGTATTCACAAAAAGCTTTTTCATACTTTGAAGGGCTTCTTGGCTGTTTCTTTGGAAGCGATCATTCACCAAATCACAATGATGTAACAGGAGCTGTCACTCAGAGGCAGACTTAAAATTGCTGTCACATGGGTGGAAAATCAGTGTGAGAAGAAAGTTCCTTTGTAAACTCAGAAAACATATTTTTAATGGAAAGTCTTATCATGGGATAAATGCTTTTCTGATAATGTAAGAAGTCTTCTGTTCTTTTTGACCTCATGATGCATACCCAGACTGCCTGACCCTGTGTCTCCAGACTATAATGTAGATTCTAATAAAGGTCTGTGTCCTTTATATCATGCATATGCCTTAACACTACTGAATATTTTCATAATACCTATATTCCCTGACCCCCTTCTGTGTCTTTTGGCTTTAAGGAAGAATAATTAAAATAATCGGTAAGTTAGAAAAGAAGGCTTATATCAAAGCTTGAGGAATTAAGAGTTGTTTGGCAAACAAAGGAAGAAATTAAGTAATTTGCTTGACTTCATTAAACATGTGTTTATTGTACACCGTGCATGTACACAGTTTTGTGTAAAACATCATAAAGGATATGAAGAAGAAATAAGAAACTGCCCTTCTGGGAGCAAATATGATAAAGAATTGAAATAATTTGCAGATTGTTGTTAATGTCTAGGTGGATCTGAAGAACAGTTCTGAGATGATTGTGAAAAGTGGGGTCTGGTGATACTGAGGCTTTCAACTTTAGTTGTACTATAATGTCAGTAAGGGGAGAGTCTGGTAAACAGCTAACACAGTAAGCAGGCATAAATGTACACTAGCAACTTGTGCTAGGGAATCTGGATTACAATGAAACAATGTTTGTGTTGGCTTATATTCGTTGTACATATTACTGTGCTTCATAAAGATATGTGCTTATCTGCATATAATCCTCTTTGAGTATGATTTTCCCTGTCGTGTTTTCTGTATTCTCCTATCTTCTTGTCTCTCCAATGCACTTTAATTCCCTAGACAGTTTCATGCCTGCTTTCATGTGAAATACACATACATGAGCTTATATATCTATAGACCATCTAGGATCTGTAAATGAGAAAAAAAACTGATATTTGCATTTTTGAGTCTGACTTAAGTCATTTAATCTGATAGTCTCTGGTTGCATCCATTTGTATATAAACATCAGCATTTGTATCACAATATCACATTTTCCTTATCCATTTATGTTTGACAAATACCTAGGTTGATTCCATTACTTAGTTATGATGAATAGTTTTTATACTACAATCAAATTTAATGTAAGAAATACCTTTGACATGCTAACCTGTTGTCCTTTAGATAAATAATTAGAGATTATATAGGTGGGTCATGTGGTAGATCTAGTTTTAGTTCTCTAATTGTTGACATATAAAATATTCATTTCTACATAAGCTTGACTAATTTACAATACCACCAAATACAAACTCTTAAAATACCACCAAATACAAACTCTTATGGGTTTTTCATTCTCTGTATTCTCAACAGCTTTATTCTTGTTTTCTTAATTATTTCATTCTGACTAGTGTGAGATGGAATTAATATCAATGAAGTTTCATTTTGCATTTTTTGACAATGAGTGATACTCGACAGAAGTTTTACAATGTTGGAATAATGAAATTATATGATCAGAGTTATAGTTTGAGAAGATAAATAAAATAGCAAATATGTATCAAATATGAGAAAAAGATGTCAGTGAGACCACCTGAATCATATTATCAATCAGTAGCATAATAAGTTAGACCTAAATTTTTCAGTGGGCAAGGAAAATGGAATCTACTGGAAACTTCTTCCATTGTATAAGACAAAGATAGGCTCCTTTAGAGAGAGGGACTTAAAGATTATTCTATAATTTTACTGCTATGTTCCTGCAAGAGATGTAATAACTTGATATTTGGGTCAAGTATGGTCTATAATAGATTATATATTAGTAGGGCATTTACTTATTAGGCACTGTTTTGGGAGCACTTGCGAGAGAACACACCAGAAAAAAAGTAACAGGACAATGAAGAGGAACAGAAATTTAAATATATAAATTTGTGATTGTTCTCTCAAACTTTATTACATAACCATAGCATCCATCAATTGTTTAGTTTTCCTAGACAGAGTTTACAATGAATTATGCACTACAATTCTGTTTTCATTCAGGGAGGAATTCATTTAATTAAGAAAAGGATTGCTCCTGTCTAATATATAAAGGCTCGTAGAAGAGCAAAACATGAGGAAAAAGCTTGAAGTGGCTTTCTTCACAAGCAATATTCTGTACAATGGACTTAGGATATCAATGACAAGTTGGTCATTATGATGAATATTCTTTCAAATACCACAATCACAATGCATTTTATGAGCTGCTGAGCTACCCTTTTCTTTAAAAAATTGATGAATTGAAATTAAGAATAATGATTAACAAAATAATGCAGTGTTGATGTTTGGTAAGTGGAGTACATTTATATATTTGATGAAACAGGGAACTTTATTTTAGATTCTTCATTGTGAACTTTCCCAGCATGATTTAATAAAACTGTAGTGTGTGAATATACAAACTAGTGTAAGAGTCATTACTTTCATTAAGAATATTACAGTGAATAAATTAACCCAAAACAATAAAACCTGAGCAGTTGATATATGTAAGTCATTTACATCTTGTAGACTCATTTGGGGAAGGGAGAATAAATGTGTTATGGTGGAGGTTTCATTAGCACTTGCATTTCAATTGACTTCGAAGCACACAATAAGAATACAAAAGCAATAAATATCATCCATAAACAAGAAGACCATACAGGGCTGAGGATTTTTTTTTAACAAGATGTTCTGTACCATTGCACTTTAATAGTCCTGCTGAATTTTCAATATGAAAACAGCTAAAGAGGTCTGCCATAGTGTCATCATTGTATTCTGCAGCTATATTTTATTCCTCTTTATTACATCACTCTGCATTCAGAACTACGTACATGATGATGTCTCAAGGGAAATACCAAAGATGATACAAGGAAACAAATGTAATATAGTATAATCTCTTTGGAATGCAGTACCTGATGCTAAGGAGGTTGGTTAGTCTGCAAAATACTCAGTGTAAGTCACAGAACAGCAGCATGTCAGCACATCCATGGACTGATAGGCCTGGGGACGTGTTGGCAGGTACAGGCACATAAGGTGTTTCCATTTAGCATCTTATTAGCAGTGCCTTAGTTTAGACAATATGCAGCCCTGCTCCCTGCACTCTTGGGAAGAGAATAAAACCAGAGATTACTCTGGCAGCTGTCCTGTGCTGCTCTGTTTACACCACAGTCTTTGGGGAACAACACTTCTTCTTAATCCCATGTAGTATTACTTTCAAAATATTTTTCTCCACCAGGGCAAATTTTGAACTTTATCTACCACTGTTGACAATGAAAAATTAGAGTCTCATTGGTAATTCTACAAAGAGCTACTGGGAATAAAAACAGCAAAGGCATAATAAAAACTAATTTCCCTGTAAAGACCCTTGAGAAAAAAATTAAATACTCATCAACTATGACAGTGACACAAAAGAATTTTAAAAGTGCATGTGTAAATGAACGCACTAATCCAGAGTGTGCCCCACTTGTCGAAACATTTCTGTCCCTGAAACCAAAAAACCTGCTAGTAGTCTATGAATGTTATGCAGCAAAGTCCTCAGAGCCATTCAGGTTAAGACTACAGAGCACTCCCTGACCATCTCTCAGCTGCCCCTAGGACTTAACACTCCAGACAAAATTTGAGGATTCCAACTTGTGAAAAGACATAAGGGACCAGATCAATACAAGCCGATCTACTTGTGATACATACATGCCTTTTTTCCTGGCTCCTCCCACAACAAGATCTCTTCCTCAAGTGATTAAGGAAGGGCACTGTGATCATGTTTCCTAAAGCAGTCAGGCTCCAAACCACTTCCTGTTAGTCCCAATATTCCACATGCTTCTTTTTGGCATCACAAGTCACAATCTGTCATTGTCACCTTCACAGATGCCTTTGCTTCTTCATGATGTTAACTCTGCTTCCAGGATATAGTTTACACAGAGACAGAGATCATAGCTACACTCCAGTTCCCCAGGACTAGCACTGTCACTGTGATTAGCTCAGCTAGATGTCATCTATATTTAGAAAGAAAAGGATGGAGAAGTGGGAGATAGCAGAATATGTGATGGGGAATTTTTACCACTTTTGGTGGCTCTGGTAGCCTTATGTGAATGACACTAGTATTTGACTTGGTTTACAGAAATTAGCTGTTTTTCAATCACTTAATTTATTTTAATTTTGAGATTATAATATGATTACATCATATCCAATTCATTTCCTTATCCAAACCCTCCTATATAGCACTCCTTGGTCTCTCAAATGCATGTGCTTCTTTTATTCATTAGTTGTTGGTACACACACACACACACACACACACACACACACACACACACACACACATTGATACTGTATAACAAGATGGTGTACTGTTTGTGCTATTACCTGGGACAATTTCTTCAAGTATCAACATTCCTTAGTTGCCTTAGTTCTTTGTGTAGGGTTGAGGCCTGGTGTTCTTTCCCCCTACCCACAAATCATGTCTGTTGTTGTCCCTGCTCAGCTCATGTTTAGGCAGTGATATTGGTGAGAATTTATGGGTGCAGCTTCTGACATTACTAGGAGATACAGGCTCACAGCAACCTCCCTCATTTTCTGGCTCTTACAACCAGTCTGTCTATTTTTTTGCAGTGTTTCCTGTGCCTTAGCTGCACAACAGTTTTGTTGATATATCCATTGGAACTAGACTCCACAACTCTGCATTTTTATTGGTTGTTGTTTTCTGTAATAGACTCTATTGCAAGTAGAAGTTTCTCTGATGAAGTTTACAGACTATACCCATCTCTGTGTGTTAGGTTGCTGGTGGTTACAATTCTGATTTTGAACAGTCTCCATGGTAAGGTAGATTGTAGATTCTTCTCCAAGATCCATGACTTAACTTGCACTGAGTAGTTGACTAGTTTTCCAGTACCAGACATGGGATCTTTGTTGCCTGGATCTTCATCCTAAATAAAGAAATGGTTCTTACTGTCAAGGTATATTTGCCATTACTGCAATCTTACAGTTGGTGTTGTGGCATGCTGAAAGTTGTGTTGATTCCAAGGCATCACACCTGGGTAGTACTATTGGTTGCTTCTCTTGTTTGGAAGCTTGCATGGTGCTTTCTAGTACCATGAGAGACTGTTCTCAGGGAGGAAGCATTCACCTAAGGTCCAGTTCAGGAGCTTCAGAGTCCTATTTCTGAAGTGCAATGTGTCTTTAGCAATAAGCATTTTCCTCCCACCTTCAGGGAAAACAAATGATAATAGAATATCTGTTTTGGGAGTCTTTTCAACAAACCTAACCATCAACTCAGGGGTTCTCATATCTGGTATAGACATTTTTGTTAGGTCTTTGTTTCTTGGAGAGAACATTGCTAGCCTAAAGGAAAAAAAGTTAATACAAGTATATGGGCACATATACCTACAGAATTACATTTATTGTAGATTAATTTAGGTAAAATGGTTAATAGTTCAATCCATGCGTATGTCTTTATACATAGAATAACATGTATTGTAGACTATTTTAGATGAATAGTTAATCTGATTCTTTCTGACTTTCTCAGAGATTCTTTTTTTTTGTTACTTTTCTTTTTTATTTTTTATTAGATATTTTCTTTATTTACATTTCAAATGCTATCCAAAAAGTCCCCCATACCCTCCCCACTCCCCTACCCACCCACTCCCACTTCTTGACCCTGACTTTCCCCTGTACTGGGGCATATAAATTTTGCTAGACCAAGGGGCCTCTCTTTCCACTGATGGCCCACAGGCCATCTTCTGCTACATATGCAGCTAGAGACACGAGCTCCGGGGGTACTGATTAGTTCATATTTTCTCAGAGAGTCTTATTTCATCCTTCTAACTCCTTTTGTATTTACCTCTTTCCTATAAGGAATCCCACCTTTTCCCATTGCAACAATCACCTGTTTGACCAGTATTTGGGGGAATATTATAGGAGAGAGGCAGATTGTGTTATGTTCTACATAGCTCAAGTGTGAATTGGTCATTATTTCTAAGACTAGACATATTATGCAAATAGACAACTCAGATGTATAAAGTGTTTAACCTTAGCATAACTGAGGATCAGCTGAGCAGTTTAACATAAATTAACCTAAAGATTCCTACAACTGACCTATATCACATGCACTCTCATTAGTATTTCTTATATTATTTTGTTTTGAAATTTTGTTTTTCTTTCCATTCCTATTACAGAAGAAAAAAAACTTATTTCAGGAATTTTTCCAAGGTCACCTCACTATGTGAGTGATGAATGTAAAGCTAAAATAACACTAATTCAAAACTAATTGTCACTTTCAAAAACACCTACCTTTCCATGGATCTAAAAAAATTCTAGTGTTAGCTTACAACATCTCTCAGGAAAATTAAGCATGTGTGTATGTTCTCAAATACGTGCATACACAGACATACATGACACTTTCTTTCTCAGACTGCATTGTACCTAATGAGTGACTCCTTGGATCACTCAGAGAAACTGCTCAGGAATGGTGTGTAAGTTTTATATTTGGTTTCCCTAGGAAGGCAGCAATAACACTTTGTCATTTCCCTAATTATAGAATGAATGTCAGAGGTCTTCCTCTGCTCATTTGACCTGCAAAGAGATTCTCATAAATAGTGTTGTTAAGCAAGAAGAAAGAATTATATGCAAAGAATCCTCGAGTCTGAAACTAAACCCTTCCAGCTCTTCTGCTTTCACTAAGCTTTAGTCTCCATTACTGTTGATGGATGTGTCACTAAAGATTTTACTAACATACGTATTTTCTTAGTCTAGCCACTGAACAGAGTAGCATGGCCATCAGTCTTGTCACTTAAATCTTGTATTTCTGTGTCCCTTCTCACTACCCAGAGCATTTCTCCTCTTTTCTTGATCTTGGTCCTGAAAGTTTTTGTAGATATTGTGAAACAAATTATTATATTTTTTATGAGTAAAAGCAAATAGATATATTTTTATCAGTGAATAATATGAAATAATATGATTGGGTTGTTTGATTAAACAATAATAAATTAACTATTTTCCTCATTGTGTAAATAAGCAAAAATAAGAAGAAGAAAAAGGAGATGGGTAGAGACATAGTTGTACACGTAGAAACCATACTATATCTACTATATTGAAAAAAACTTGAAAACGTTTTACTAATAATTGAAAGAAGATGCAACATAAGACATATTCCATGTGTGGGTATAGAGTACCTAGAATAAACAAACCTATAGAAATAGATGCGTTGCAGTGGTTGTCAAGAGCTTTTTTCTCTAGTTGCATATGTAGCAGAGGATGGCCTAGTCAGCCATCAATGGGAGGAGAGGCCCTTGGTCTTGAGAAGATTATATGCCCCCGAACAGGGGAATGCCAGGGTGAGGAAGAGGGAGTGGGTGGGTTGGGGAGCAGGGAGGAAACAGGGTATAGGGGACTTTTGGAGAAGAAACTAGGAAAGATGATAGCATTTGAAATGTAAATGAAGAAAATATCTAACAAAAAAAGAAAAAATAATATAAAAATTCTTCCAATTAGAAAATTATATATATTTAAAGAATGTACATGAAGGATGAACTAATACTATACCCCAGAGATAGAAATTGTGGCAATAGGGTATTATGGCTTAGAAGTGAGGAAGAGAATGGCCATCTTTTCACATACTAAAACTCTTTTGATAATAAAACCAGGATGTGAATATGCACACATCAAGATTCTTCATTTTTTACCATCTAACTTTCAACAACCTCAGGTGTGTGATCAATTAGTATCAATAAAAACTTGATTTTTCACCTCTCTTACATCTCTAACTAGAGAGATGGCAATTTTCAAGAAATTATTTTATAAAACTCTTCACATTTTAATTAATCTCTTGAACTTGTCTGCAAACATTTCACCCTGAGTGTAACCTGTCTCATATGAAATTGAGTAATCTTGCCCTAATGTTTTAGATACATTTCCTGGAAAATCTACATACCTTATGATTAATTCAATAAGCAAAAAAGTACTTGGCTTTTATAGGATTTTGCACTTGGGAAGGATTTTATAAACAACCAATTAGTCCTATATTATGGCAGCCAGGTGTGCATTATTATCTCTTATAGAAATGCCTCATGGGATGCAAAGGACACTTCAGGCTATCTCAAGACACCAGATCTATCAGACTGTCCAGACAGTGACTGAGAGGCCTGTGATACTTCGTGAATTTAGCAGAAGACACAAGATTTTGAAAAGGAGGAAGGTTTGGTAATGATATTGGTTTTGCTTTAGATACTTCTTTGAGATAAAATGTTTGATATTATTTCATTATCCAGAAATGAAAACAATTAAACTCTGCTGAGCTTAAATAAGAAGTTACACATTTCAATTCTGGTAAGAACATTGCTTATATGCTGGGATATTAACATATCTCTTGACTCGTAAAATGTCTACTACCTCATGTAAAGCTTTAAGCAATGACAGCAATTCTGATGAATTTTATGAACAAAATATAACAAAGTATCTTCTTTTCTTATTTCTCATTATAATTAGGTATCGAAAAGGCCTGGAACATTTTTGTACTTTACAAATATAGAGGTTACATTTTAAAACTACTATTTACTGAATGAACCAAAGGCTAGACAGAGTTCAGCATTTTCATAAATAGATTTTAATCTCCTTTCAATCTCACAGTAAGGAAGACCCTTCCCTTTATTAAATGAGAAAATGAGACTTAGAGAGGTTAAGTAAACTGCCAACACTCGTACAACCATGGAGAGGCAAATCCAGATTTCAAATTCAAGTCTGCTCATTTCACAAAGCCTACACTCTGAAACCACCATGTACTAATGCCTCTCTGCTTTCCCTGGTAATTTACATTTAGATTAGGGAACTGCCGTACTTTAAGCTCCTTCAAGTTAACAAAATATAATATACCAGAAGAAATGATTATTTACAGGATTTCTCAAGACTAAACCTAACAGGATATAACAAAAGTATCTTTGATTCTATGCTCTCTTCCTTCATAACCTCTGTGTGAGATTAAATTGTTTTCAACCCCAATACAAGGAGAATGCTTAGGCTATTCTTTCTCTCTTCTGAGACTTTTCTTTTTGCTTCCTTGCAGATAAATGTCATGTTTTTCATTAGGGCCAGTTTCTACTTTCTCCATTTTTTACCTTCCACACTATAGGCAACATTAAGTCATTTGAGGCTGTTCTTATTAAGGAAGCTTGTATTTTTGCTAGGTCATCAGATAACGTTGAAATAAGCACATATTTCCAAAGAATATCCAAGCTTGTTGTAGCCACAGTTTGAGACAATAGATGCCTGATATTCTCAACCAAATTTTATATAATAAAACACTTTATAACATCTGGAACAAAGAAGCAAAATGTAAACCTGGGGTTTCATTTGTTAGCTCTACTCTGGTAATATGTACATGACATTTTTGAAAAGATAACCTTAAGACAAAATATTAGTGCTACCACCTGTACCACTTTGGTTATTTTCCTGGTTATGTTGACAAGGGAATGAAGATGAAGAAAGGACATAGACATATGTACAGAAAATTGAAATTCTGTGGGCCATATATTCTGATGGAAATATGTCAGCATAGCCCAGAAGCTCAGTCTGTTTTGTGCCTCTGAATAGAAAAAAAGAGATTTACTGTATACATCTGAACAATTAGGCAGGTTTAGATAATTTCAGTAGGAAAATCTCTGTAATGGAGCAGTCTCAGGTTGTAATTATCCAAGAGGAAGAATCTATAGTTAGATTTGAAGTGTTCTGTACATATATTCAATATCTGTGCAAGGTCCAATTTAAGGGTTTGCAATTTATATGGGTCTGGGACAGTGGAGTCTTTGACATGATATGTCACACAATAATCAGGACTTCTTCCACTCATCACATGGTAGTATAAAAGTTGCTACTTTAAATAACAAATACCTATTCAGTCATGAGGATAGGCATGTAGAAAAATACTGAAGACTATGAGATAATAAAATTGAAATATAATAAGGCATGCCTAAAAATAGCAAGAGAAAAATCAATTAACCTTTTGAATGAAGACAATAGGCATGCTATGATCTTTGACTAGAAAGAGGAAAATGGGGCTTCCCAAGAGAGTTGGTAGTTTTGACCAGTACTACAGTACAATGATTTTGGTTTGTAATAATAAACAGATATACAAAGCTCAAATGGTGGGAGAACACATTCGTTTTATGTGCACAGATTAGGGAGGGATTTTAATCTATCAATACAGCTGCTCTAGAAAGGAATCACATCCAAAGAACTTCTAGGTCTGTGAGGTCTATGTGATCCACTGGAATGCCACACCTTTAACCCCTCTGTGTGGGAGGAATATAGACATGCCTTTAGTAACACCTTAATCCCAAACAATGAAAGTATAAAGTTACTTTGTACATTGAAGCAGCCATGTTGGAAAGTGACATGTAATTGAGAAGCAGACAGAGTGACAAGTCAAAGGAAGATTTTACAGAATGAGTCAGAGATAGGGTATTTTCATGAGAATAGAGAGAAAAGAGAAGAAAAGAGAGGCAATTTAAGACAGGGGAGAGGGAGAGAGAGATAGAGAGAGACAGAGACACAGACAGAGACAGAGAAGGTAGTATGACTGGGACAGTTTTCCAGAGACAAGTTGCCTGTGAAGACAGAATGAGCCAGGGAATGAAAAGGACCCAAAAGATTAGAACAATTGCCAAATTCAATTTAAGGCCAAGAAGAGAAATTCATGAGAACCCAAGAGAAGACAGCTTGAATCAGTTATCTTGGAGAGGAGTTTTTGTGCCAGAACAGGTGACTTACACCAGCCAGCCCCAGTTCAGAAAGCACTAGAATGGGTGAGCTTATTCAGCAGTGGGCCTCAGAGATGACAATTACAACTGGTGAACAAAGGTTACTTTTATAATATATTTTACACCATTTGCTTTCATTCTGAACATTTAGCCTGATGATATTTTGTATTAATATTGCATTAATGATGCAGCTTTATTTACGGCCAATGTGGTGGTTTGAATGAAATTGCCCAATAGACTCTTAGGGAATAACATTATTTGAAACGACTAGAACGTGTGGCTTTGTATTCTGTCTGGCCTTGTTGAAGAAAGTGTGTCACTGGGGGAAAGGAGGGGGTAGGCTTTAAGGTTTCAAATGATCAGGCCAGCCCCTATCCCCTTCCTTGCTGCCTGATAATCTAGCTATGGTACTCTCAGTTACCTCTCCAGTACAATGTCTGTCTGCATGCTGTCATGCTTTCTATCATGATAATAATGAACTAAACCTCTGAATCAAAAGTCAGCTCCAATTGAATGTTGTCCTTTATAAGAGTTGCTCTGTTTATTGTATCTCTTCATATCAATAGAAACCCTAACCAAGACAGCCAACTTTCAATGCTGTGTTTTTCTGCCACTGTAAGATCAAGTTATACCTTCCATTTCTCCAAATATATTTAAATAAGTATCTATAATTTTTTTCAGTTTTTTTCATCTAGGCCTTGATCATTGCTTTTCTAGTTTTAGGCAGTTCATTTCATTGTTGCTATAATGAAAACTGTGTTTCTTTTGTTTTAAATTGTAGTTTCTTATTTCAAAATAAAAAAGCAATTGACAATGTTCTATTGCTAAAATCCTGAAGATCCTTGTTTGTCTGCACATCATGTGATTGTAATTAGTATTCTAGGTAATCATATCAGATACTATGACCTACAGGTAATGATAATTTCATGTATGACTCTATTTTTATCTCTCCTTGGTAACTTATTAGATGGCAATGAAGACCAATTTTACAGTTTTTAACTGCTTTTATCTTTAAACAATTTTTTAAAAATTATAAATACTGCTTGTGCTATAAAAAATATTATGACTTGTTAGAAATCAACTCTTGGTCAGGAAGAAAGGGACAATCATTCCAACTGAAATGTTTGGA
This sequence comes from Mus musculus, assembly GCF_000001635.26. NCBI lineage: Eukaryota > Metazoa > Chordata > Mammalia > Rodentia > Muridae > Mus > Mus musculus. Next base: position 9,541,426 of record NC_000072.6, on the reverse strand, counting down.
AAAAATAAACTTTACTCTTGATCAAAAGGGTGTGCTTGAGAAGAGCAGCACATACCGAGCAAGACCATTTGTTTTATATTCTAACTCAGGTGTTCACGGCACCTTTTCCCCAGTAGCTAGAGTCTAAATCTCCTAATCTTACTCAACTGCCTTTTCTGAAAAGAGTTGCTGCACAGGAAACAGAGCAAGGAGAACAGGACCATGGCTCTAAGGAGAACAGCATCACCACTCTAAGCCCTCAAACTCATAGAATCAAGCAGTGGGTCTTTGTATAAACAAAGGTTTTACTGGGTGGGGAGGATTAAAATATTTGCATTAATGTTTTACCTGGAGGGAAAGATAAAGGTTTTAATTCCTTATCCTAAATACAATTTTATAGTATTTTATAGAAGAGATCATATTTGATATTTCTTATACTGTGAAGATGAGTACCTAACTAGGCCCCACCAGCAAAGCATAGTGTGGGATAGATATAAAAATAAATTCTTACAGGATTCAGGAGCTATTTGTGGATATTGGACACTCCTATAAACTCACCAATGGAAACTTATTTAATGTAAACAAAGTAAGGTGTTAAAGAGATTTAAAACAGTTAAAGTAGCACCAAGTGTGAGTGGAAAAAATTGCAAGCTCAAGTGGAGAGAAAAAGTACTCAACAGAAAATAAATAAATAAATCCATGGCTAGCTTTTGCCAAGAACACAAAACTTACACCTGTGAAATAACAAGACTTTTTCATTTATGATTTATGTGGAAGACAGATATTTAGAATCACTCAATGACAATTTATTTTTCATCCACATTTCTACAAGGGAGGAAGAAACTCAAGAGATTTCAAATACAAGTGTCCCTTTCTGTGGAACTAGCAGTGCCACTGAATAAGCATACCACTGTCATAATAACCATTCTCACTTGACTGTAGCCAAACGGGATCAGAATGAAGAAGAATCTGATGATGATCCTAAATGTGAGGCCAATCAGGACTATATGGCAAGACCCTGCTTCAAAACAAAGAAAAAAATGATACTAGATTTCTAGCGCAAATGAATTTAAAATGGGAGTAGTAAACAGAATCTATTAGTAGTAGAAACATATAGGCAAAGCAAGAAACTGAAAACAATGAATTTCATAGCATGGTGCTCAAGAGATGGATCCACAGTGAAAACATTTGGTACACAAGACAGGACCAGAGTTCAGATCCGCAAAACTTTGGTTTTTGTTGTTGTTGTTGTTTTGTTTGTTTTGCTGCTGACATGTAAACATTCTGAATAAAATTACTACTCACTAAGGTTTACTATTCAGATACAATATAAGTCATAGGTATTTTTAAAATTAATTAAAAGAAAAGCATACAACTATTTCATTAAAGATTATCATTTTATTTTTAAAATTACTTCTATTCTATTTTTGAGATTATAATATAATTACATCATCTCTGTTTTCCATTTTCTTCCTCCAAACCTTATTATATACCCCTTCTTGCTGTTTTTCAAATGTGTGGTCTCTTTATTACTCATTGTTACATGCATATATGTGTACCAATAAGCATATATATTCTTAAATATATATTTTTCTGCTCAGTCTGTTTAATATTGTTTGTGTTTATGAGTAATGAATAAAGGAACTAATTATTTAATACTGGATAACTGATTGGTGAACTCTTCCCAGGGGAATACTGCTTCTCTCACTCTCAGCATTCCTTACTTGCCTGTATTCCTTTGCATGGGTTTGAGGCCTTGTGGGCTTTCACCTCTCAATGCCAGCATGTCTGTTGTTGCTGTCCCTGTTCACATCAGCTTTGTAACACTTTTGTGAGACTTTACTATATTGTATTACTTTTCTAGAAGAACAGAATTGAGAATATAGCATTTAACAGTTTATTAGATTTCTACACACAGTAGAGGATGGATGTTCCAACAGTGGCTATGTGACAATTGGAGATGCTGAAAAAAATGTTTTGTCCACTAGGCTGTATTCTTCATAAACCTCAACCTGGCATTGAATACCAGGAGGATTCCTGGAGACTTTCTGATCTTCAGCCTTCTTTGGAAGAACGAAAAATATGGGTTCTGCTATTGGCTAAGGTTGCAACAGGAAGAGCAGCAACAGAGTAGATCCATGTACCAGTGTCAAGTTAAGACATCTAGGAAAAAAGCAGCTCCAAATTGGCCTCTTTATGTCTGAACCATTAACAGAAGTTATGGCTCACTCTAAGGAAGGAAGGGTCTTCCCCTTTCAGTTAATCTTCTAGTTAAATAACCTCACAGATCCATGCAGATGTGTGTCTAATGACATTGAAAACCAAACATGAGTCTTAAATCTCACAAGAATAACATCCAGTTTTTACGGTTTTTTTTTTTTTTTTGCTTAAAATTAATGGTGAAGAAAGAAACACGTTGTTGCTGTGATAACTTTCACAGTGAAAGTAGTTTCCTTTGTATCTGTCTCTGCCCAGACCTTGACAGAGATGACATCATTTCTGGCTTCCTGTATTCTTCATATTCTTTCAGAAACCCATGACACATGAGCATGCAAAAGCAGTTCAAAATTTCCATATCTGAGAGTGGCATTCTCATGATGAAGCACACTTGTATGTGAATGTTGTTATCTCTATGTTGTATGTAAAGCAGCAGATATGATGAGAGTAGGGGACAATGATTGACTATGTAAAATGTAAGAAGAGCTGTAAATGGATTTGTTTTCTTCTTTCTCCATTTACCATTACCTGTCCCCAAGGACAACTATAAAACCACATGGAAATTTCATTTATGTATAAGAGAAGCTTTCAGTATATTAAAAGAAAGAAAAAGCACATTTTTCAAAGACTCTTTTTCTTTGAAATAGACAAAAGGGAGAGGTGAAATTCATCTGAGGAATGTTCAAAGAACCACAATCTCAGTAAAAGGAGAAAAATGAAAATATGTTCAAAGCCATCTTTGTTTCTTCAGAAATAGTTTACAAATGGAATCAAGGAATATTTACTTAGAAATAAAGCCATACTCGCCAGCATATAAAAATAATACCCATGGCTGTCTACAGGAAAGAGTTCCTGATTTGTAGTGAATTCACGTTACAGAATGTTGAATTTACAAAATGAAAGTGAAGAAGTTTTAAGCTTCAGGAAATGGGCAGCATAGAATTCAAGAACTTTCTGCCTGAAACCATTTTAGGGTATATTTCAAAAATAATAACTGCAAATTCACTTAATCTAATTACATATTAATTTTATGCACGAGTGATGCCAGTATTTCAGTTAATTTGTGACATTTGACACTGCTTTTGAAATTCAAGCCAGATTCATCATGGACTTTAATAAGATAGTAGTTTTTGCCAATAAAAAATAAAAATAAATAGATAACTGAAACAGGATTATTGCATTCTTTAAGGCTCACTGTTATTGTTTTGTTTTTAATTCATGAAAAGAGGGCTTATTAAAAGCTACTATTTCTTTGGGCAAGGGATGAGTTTTTAAAGACATTTGATCAACAGACTAATATAGGAAGTAGTGCTTGTCATCTTGTCAATGGAAAATGGGAGAAGTATGTTATGCAGAAGTTCCCACATGTAAACATGAAACATTGTCTTAAATCGTTGTAATAGTTGAAGGAACTGCCTACCCGTTAGGTTTTTTTATGAAAGTAAAAACTAGATCCAGAAAGTTATTCAAAACCACAGGCCCATCATTTCTGGCTAAAATGGTGCTTGAAAATATTATGAAAGTGCTGCAAAAGGTATTTGCTTATGTAAAAAGAACCTGCTAACGCAGTCTTGTCTTGCATCATGGAGCCAAGGTGATTTTACTAAGTCTATAACTCGTTGAAGCCACAATTTCCTCAGATGTAAAATAGGCTAGTAATATTCTATATATTTAAACTATTAGTAGTATGTTAGAAACCGAACATAAATGTCTATAGACAATGTATGTGTATGAATGTAGAAATATATCTATGCATGAGAAAGGAACGAGTTAAAATGGAGCTACCCTATAATGTAGCAAACTACCCCCCAGTAGATACCAAGAGCTAACTCATAAAATGACTGATGCCAGAAGTGGATTATTTCTTTTCAAGATATTGGCCGAAGAGCTCCTATACATTCTTCCTCCTCCAAATGCTACAGATTACCCCTATCCTTTCGATTATCCCCCAGAACCTCATAAGAAGACTTTATTTCTATGCCAGGGCCTAGCAAACACAGAAATGGATGCTCACAGTCAGCTATTAGATGGATCACAAGGCCCCCAATGGAGGAGCTAGAGAAAGTACCCAAGGAGCTGAAGGGATCTGCAATCCTATAGGTGGAACAACAATATGAACTAAACAGTACCCCCCTGGAGCTCGTGTTTCTAGCTGCATATGAATCAGAAGATGGCCTAGTCAGCCATCAGTGGAAAGAGAGGCCCATTGGTCTTGCAAACTTTATACGCCTCAGTACAGGGGAATGACAGGGCCAAGAAGTGGGAGTGGGTGCAGGAGCGTGTGGGGGACTTTTGGGATAGCATTGGAAATGTAAATGAAATAAATACCCAATAAAAAAAGAAGAAGAAGACTTTATTTCTAGAATACCATGAGTCTGAGTCACTGAACATGAAGAAATTGAGCTGCCACTCCCCTGGAAGTGTCACCCCTACAGGTTAGTCTGCACAGTGCTGGAAGGTGCTATGCATACATACTACTGAAAGAGAGAAGAAAAAAAAAACCAAAATCACCAGTTTATTCAGTTATTACTGTCCTTGCAGGGCATGCCTATTGGGGCAACTTGAGAAATGTCACAAAACCCAACAACTTTCTGATAGGATTTAAGTATAATACATCCTATACCTGACACCTTTATTGGACAAAGACCCTGTGGCTATAGAAGTTCATGGGCCCTAGAAGAGAATATAGCACATTAATTTTGCTGAATTATTTTGAAAGCTCCTTCCTATGTGGCCACTAAGTAAGTCCCTGACTTATATGGATACTCCAAATAAAACACACATAACTGAAGAGACAAAGTTAATATCCACAAATGAGAGAGAACAAGTTATATTCTCTTTCTGGGTATTGGCGACATCACTAAAGTGACCATTTCCAGCTCCATCCATTTACTAGTGAGTTTCATATATAATTTTCAAGTAGCTGAATAATTTCTACTGTGCAAAGAGATTTTTAAGAGGCATTAACCTGCTTATATATTATACTTCATTGTTACACAGGAAAATACTGGTCCTGATGGACTAGAGCGTCTGAAGCCACAAAGCACAGCAAATACTTCCTGTTAAAATAGTTCTCTTAGTGTTGTACTCACAGCAAAATGAGAGGTAACAACATAAAAACCCAAAAGGCTCAGGATCCAGAGATTGCACTAAGGAACAAGTAAGGCTGCAGGAGTCAAAATGGACCCCCATCTACTATTTCCAAGCTAAATACATTTTCTCTATTACATTAGCTATCATTCATATGCACATGTTCCCCTGATCCCATCAGGTAATTTTTTTTAACAAAATACTTCTCTAAGAGGATTCTTATAAAATTACAGAAATAATATTCATAAAATATTTAAGCTTCATGAGAACTAGAAATATACTTTATAAATATTATATGGCAGGTGACTAGATATGTAAAATACTTATTGCCTTATCCTTCTCTTCTGGCAATGATTAAGCATACTTTAAGAAAAACTGGTCTTTGAGGGGCATTACTTATTTCCAATATAACATTTGGAGGTATGCTCTTTTATACTTACTTTTCTATCCTCTATACCCTTCTGAGAATACAAACTCTGAGAATATAAGGCATAAATATGTTATTCTTAAAGAAAAAGTGTTGGAGACCATAAGAGGAAAGCAGTGAGAAACAATGTTTGGAGGATATTTTAAATCCAAAAGGAGAACAGGTTTGGTTGATTGTGGGGAATAGTCTATCCAAAGAGACGAGTGTTCCCTAATGAGGATGGATGGATCACCTAAGTGTGAATGAAATGGCAGCAGCAAGGAAGAAATTGTGATACATGTAGAGAGCCTTTCCTTTGAACAATGCCTGTTATGAGACTATGTTTAAAGCCAGTAGAAAGCGTTCTCCCATGTGCTATACAATAAGGAAAATGGCATGATAGAAACAAATACCATCAAGCTGTAAAGTGCTAGAAACTGTGAGATCTTTTGTTTTGTTTTTTTAAACAAAAGAATTTTCCACTGCCCAAGTGTCTGAAAATCAGATGCTACATCTTTTACTATAGAGGATCTGTTTCCTCTTCCAATAAAGATGAACTGGCATCAAATAAGAAAATTATTTTGTAGACACATAAAATATTTTTGTATTGAGTATATTAATTACTGTGATTTCACTTCATATTTTACTGAAAACAATTATGGTAGATGAAATAATAAACATAATAGAAGTATACTTTTAGTCTGTCTGCCAGAGCAATGTAAATAATCATCTATTTGCTTGTTTTTACTCTGCTGTAATTTCAAATAAAATATGCATAAAATATATAAGGAATATATTATCAGAATGAACATCACTCTTAATACATTTCTGAAATTTAAAAATAAATCGTAGAAGACTTAAACCAAACATCTTTGTCCATCATATGATAATGAAAAGCCAGGAGCTACTATTTCATTGTATGTTCTATTATGTCTGAGAGTTTCAAAGGTCAAACCCATGCAAGGTGTAACAGTCTATTAACTTTCAAATTAATGATAGGTCTGGTAGTTAAAATTCAATGTGAAACATATGATTTTTACTGCATTGGCACATATACAGGTGCTAGGGAAAAATGATGTCTGTGGATTTGCATTTTCAGATCCACAGACACAGAGAGAACCATCTACACACTCACATATGCGACATGAATTATTCAGGAGTCAAGTTGTAATCTCATATATGAAAACTACACCCAATGCAAATGTTTGTCTTCAGTTTAGCTACTCATTCGGGACCATTTGCTTTGAGTCAGCAATCTATGATATAGTACTTCATAAGCTTCCAAAAATGTGAGATATACTTATATGTGAAAAATATTTATCACAATGTCGTCTGAAATTCTGACGTTTTTCAGCGCATAATACACTAATGAAAAGGAGCCAACCCCAAATTAAACTTCAATTTCAATGGCTTATTTATAATCACAAGTATCCCAATTATTTTATCCATTTTTATCATACAAAAACAGTCTCTGTGATATATTGTTAATAAAGGTAAAGACAACTGATAATAAGGACTGTGTGCTGCTCCTTGCAGGTATCATTCATGGTAGTCCTTAGTAGTGATTATACTATGACTTTTAGATGGCACATAAAGTATTAAAAAGACATTTCGTATCATAATCTCCTCTCTATATTTCACAGGAAGAATGGAGCTCAGGAGGCATTTTATCCCTGATCTTCCAGCTAAGGAAATTGGAGCACAGAGAAGCTAAAGTGATTTGCTTAGGAACAATGTGTAAGCTACTAAGCAGCTTCAAAGCTCTAGGTTTACTTCACTTATTTATATTATTAGTAGTAGATGATCAAAGGGTAAATGTAAACAGGGTTTTAAAAGTGTTAAATTTACTAGAAAGCAAGCAAATATTCAGCATACTATCAGTAATGTCCAGATTTGGGGATGGTTTACACAAAATAATGGGGTCTTATTATTTGTATATAGTTTCCTTTCACTCTGAATTCCCCCTATGCCTTCATTACTGGTTCCTGATAATATACATTAAATGATAGCTTTAAATTGTTTAAGGAGTTCTATAGTAAAATTAAAGCTACTGAGCCAGGCAAATGTTATCAAACTCTAAGGGGTCAGGTGTTCTATCAATTCAGGGTATTGAGAAAGAAAAAAAATACAATTTACACAAGTTATATTTTAAAAGAAAGGTGTCACAAATATTGTTTCTGAAAAAAAAAACATGATTTTATTCATTACTCTACTCAGAGAAGAACCTAATTTTTAGCCTAGATTTTAAGCAAGGGTTCAAAAATCCATGGATCAGGTATCAACTCAAAGAGCATCAGAAGCAACAGGGAAAGCAAGTGTAAGATTCTTTCTCAAGGACCAGAATGCCTGGCCTGCAATGAACAGCAAATTGCTCAGGAGAGTGAAATGGGATGAAAGATATCATAGTGGGAGTGAGGGAAGAAAACCATGAGTCAGACAGGTTCTAAACACCCTGGAATATGGAGCTGCCTCAGACATTTAGAGTTTAAGTTTCAAGCAGAGTAAAATGAAATATTGTTTCCTCTGGTTTAACAAGATAATTCTTGTTAAAATCTACTGTGTGAAGGTCCATTCAAATACAAGGCAAGAAAGGAGAGAACTGTAAGAATTTATCACAACATGGCAAGCAAGGGATGACATACACACTCCAAAATCATGAATCAGGAAATTTAATCCACATTATTTAAAGGATTTCATCAGAAAGTAGTTGGAATCCTTAAAGCAGAGAGAGTTGAGCATTGACTTGAGGGATAGTTCACTGGAAGGTTACTTTTAGTATGCGATATGGCTTCAGAATTGTTACCAAATAATTAGAGAGAGAACTAAGGAGAAAAAGAAGGAGGGAGGATAGAAAGGGGCAAGGGGGTAGGCACAAAGGCAGAGGAAGAAAGAGGGAGTGAAAGAAAATGAAAATAAGGTGATTTGAAATATCTCATTAAAGAAATTGTCTTCAAAGGTTGACATAAGTATCTAAATGCATTATTTGATGCTGGTGTATACAGTACATTGAGGCAAGTCCAAAAGGACAGAAGCAACAATCTATTACTAGAACCTGATGATCAGCTAATCTATAGCGACAGTTTCTTGACAGGTTACAACTTTTTCTGAGAGGACACAGCTAGATGAACACAACCTAGCGAAGAAGCAGCCAAAAGAAAATGCACTCCAACATAGCCTTTTTCTCAACCTCATGCTGAGATAACATATTAAGCACATCTAAGCAGAAAGAGGGAACAAGACATAGGTCAGGGGTACATATCAGATAGCCTTTGCAGAGCAAGTAGGTTAGGGGGGAAATTGAAAGTAAAAACTGATAATAACAGCACATTTTTAAAAAATTCACTACCCGTATGCACAGGTACATACTACATTAAGTTATCACCATGCGCTCTTTAGAAAGAACACATACATGCAGAAATTACAAATACAAATATGCTTTTGGGGGTAACATTAATTTGCCATTAAAAGTGTTAATGCATTCTAATACTTGGGTAATGGTGTGTAAACTTCATCTATTAGGAATTTATTTTTAATGAACTTAATGTATTCAGCACGTCAGTTAAAAATGATGTGTTTATTAATCTCTATGCAATGAAGTCATACATGTAGGACTTGTTACTCAGAATTACTGAAAACATCGTGAGCTTTTAAGAAATTTTTGTTTAGAAGACACATGCATATTTTATTGAAAATTATATTTAACCTATTTATTGTATTTTTTCTCTTCTACTTAAATATTTATTTCTAATTAAGTGTGTGTGTGTGTGTGTGTGTGTGTGTGTGTGTGTAATGAACTTTACTATGTACATATGGATATGGGTACCTATATAAAACACATGTGATCATTTGATCCCATGGAACTAGAGTTACAAGTGGGTATGGGATGCTCATTATGGGTACTGAATTCAGTCTCCAAAAAGAGCAACGTGCCTGCTTAACTGCTGAGCTATCTCTCTCCAGAATCTTCATGTTTTGACTTTTGGGTATCACTAATCTAACCAAAAATTTTAAATGGATAAATGTAAATAAAGAAAATATCCACCTTCCCTAATTCAACAACAGGGCCAGATGCTTCTATATATTGGTTAGGTGCAAGTATCTGCATCTGACTCTTTCAGCTGCTTGTTGGGTAGCTCCTCTTTTGGAGGGCTGTCATGGTAGGTCCCTTTTTGTGAGCACTCCATAACTTCAGTAATAGTGTCAGGCTTTGGGACCTCCCCTTGAGCTGGATGCCACTCTGGGTCTGTTGCTGGACCTTCTTTTCCTCAGGCTCCTCTCCATTGCCATCCCTCTAATTTTTTCAGATAGGAATTATGGGTCAGCGATTTGACTGTAGGATGGCAACCCCATCCCTTACTTAATTAGGGAAGATAAAAAGAAGCTGAGGAGAAAGGTGATCTTGTAGGAGGACCAGAAGTCTCAATTAATCTGGACCCCGAGATCGGCCAAACACTGGACCACCAAACAGACAGTGTACACCAGCTGATTGAGGCCTCCAACACACATACAGTAGAGGACTTCTGGGTCTGTGTTCATTCAGAGATGATGTACCTAACCCTCAAGAGACTGGAGGCCCCAGGGAGTTTAGAGGTCAGGTGGGGTGGTGGATAGGGACATCCACTTGGAGACAGGGGATGGGAAGGAGGTGTGAGATGTGGAGCAGTCAGAGGGTGGATGGGTGGGCATGGAATGGAATATGGAATGTAAAAAATAAATTAATTTAAAAATATCCAATAAAAAAGAAAAAATAAAGGCCAAAAAATGAAAATATTGCAATCAGTAGGGTTAGGGAAAGAAGAAAAATATGAAGTTTGAGTAATTTCTCAAGATGGTCTCACCTTATAGTTATTTAGTGAAAAGTGGATGTCTCTTAGCCCAATAGAGTAGGCAGACAGAAACTAGTAATGCTGATATGAAATTCTGACAAAGAAGAAAAGAATTCGTAATGAAAACATGAATATTAAAAGATACAAAGTACTGTTTATGTTTTGTGGGGAATGTGATCAGTAATCACAAACATCATAAACTGTGATAGTCTAATACAAGTTGAATTCAGTCAAAATTCACTTGCTTTCTCTTCAGTGAATACTGTAGCATAAAAGATTGCATATGAAAGGTGTGATTTTCATTGTCTTACTTTACTGTATATTCAAGTGCTTAGAACTACAGTATGTATTTCTAGCTATATGCCACCAATTAAAAACAACCAGGTGAATGGAAATGAAAGATAATTTACTTCAATCAAATGACTCCCAATTGACCATATTTAATCAATAATTATACATTATCCCCCCCCCCAAAAAAAAACCTTACATGAACTATTTCTCTTATTTTATACTCACTCACACATCTGTTTGAATGAAAATATTCCCCACAGACTTATAGGAAATGGCACTATTTGAAAGGAGTAGGACATGTGGTCACTGAAGAAGTATGTCACTGAAGGTGGGCTTTTAGTTCTTAAAAGCTTGAATCAGGCACAGTGTCTCTCTCTTCCCATTGGCTGCAGATTCAGATATGAAATTCTCAGCTCCAGCAACATGGTCTGCCTACATGCAACCATGCTTCCTGCCATGGGGACAATGAACTATACCTCTGAACTATAAGCAAACCCTAACTAAATGTTTTCTTTTATAAAAGTTGCCAGGGCCAGGGTGTCTCTTCATAGCAATAGTACATTGACAACATCTACATAAAAAAATCAGAAACAAACAACAAACAAACAAACAAAATGAATGTAAGGATTGAGTGCAGTATTGTGGTGGTACAGCCCTATATGTGCCTTTGACTATGCAACTCACTAAAGTCAGTCATTACTGCTGTCCTTCTCTATTCCTTTTACATGTAGCAAAGAACACACTGCAGCTTCCTCCAAACATGTGCACAAAGGAAATTCTGTTCCTCAATGAACCACAAGTAGGGACAAAGCCCCAGAACCAGGAGTAAATGGTCAAAACAGAATTGATTCAATGTTATCTTAAAAGGTTTTTCCTTCCCATAATGCTTGGTTTAGAATTTTTTATATTCCTTACATGTTTCTTGCTTACATATTATGTGTTCTGATATTTGTTACCTTTTTGAGTTACTATTAAGTACAAATCTCTCTCTCTCTCTCTCTCTCTCTCTCTCTCTCTCTCTCTCTCTCTCTCTCTCTCTCTCTGCATTATTTATATGTGTGTGTGTGTGTGTGTGTGTGTGTGTGTGTGTGTGTGTGTGTGTGTGTGTGTTTGTGTGTGTGGCTGGCTGGCTGGCTGGCTGGCTGGCTGTGTTTCTAATTGGCTTTTTCATTGGCTTTTTCAAAAAAAATGTTTGTTTGTTTGTTTTGTACTATTCAGGTTTGTTCTTATTTTATAATAGTAGTAGTAGCAATAGTAGCAGTAGTGGTATTTCTTTTATTTGTTGTTATTTTTGTTTTTTGTTTGTTTTTGTTTTGCCAGACAGGGTTTCTCTGTGTTGCCCTGGCTGTCCTGGAACTCACTCTGTAGACCAGGATGGCCTCGAACTCAGAAATCCACCTGCCTCTGCTTCCCAAGTGCTGGGATTGAAGGCATGCACCACCACTGCCCAGCCGTGGTATTTCTTTTTTTTTTTTTTTCCATTTTTTATTAGGTATTTAACTCATTTACATTTCCAATGCTATACCAAAAGACCCCCATATCCACCCACCCCCACTCCCCTGCCCACCCACTCCCCCTTTTTGGCCCTGGTATTCCCCTGTACTGGGGCATATAAAGTTTGCAAGTCCAATGGGCCTCTCTTTCCAGTGATGGCCGACTAGGCCATCTTTTGATATATATGCAGCTAGAGTCAAGAGCTCCGGGGTACTGGTTAGCTCATAATGTTGTTCCACCTATAGGGTTGCAGATCCCTTTAGCTCCTTGGCTACTTTCTTTAGCTCCTCCATTGGGAGCCCTATGATCCATCCATTAGCTGACTGTGAGCATCCACTTCTGTGTTTGCTGGGCCCCGGCATAGTCTCACAAGAGACAGCTACATCTGCGTCCTTTCAATAAAATCTTGCTAGTGTATGCAATGGTGTCAGCGTTTGGATGCTGATTATGGGGTGGATCCCTGGCTATGGCAGACTCTACATGGTCCATCCTTTCATCTCAGCTCCAAACTCTGTCTCTGTAACTCCTTCCATGGGTGTTTTGTTCCCAAATCTAAGGAGGGGCATAGTGTCCACACTTCAGTCTTCATTCTCCTTGAGTTTCATGTGTTTAGCAAATTATATCTTATATCTTGGGTATCCTAGGTTTGGGGCTAATATCCACTTATCAGTGAATACATATTGTGTGAGTTTCTTTGTGAATGTGTTACCTCACTCAGGATGATGCCCTCCAGGTCCATCCATTTGGCTAGGAATTTCATAAATTCATTCTTTTTAATAGCTGAGTAGTACTCCATTGTGTAGATGTACCACATTTTCTGTATCCATTCCTCTGTTGAGGGGCATCTAGGTTCTTTCCAGCTTCTGGCTATTATAAATAAGGCTGCTATGAACATAGTGGAGCATGTGTCCTTCTTACCTGTTGGGGCATCTTCTGGATATATGCCCAGGAGAGGTATTGCTGGATCCTCCGATAGTACTATGTCCAGTTTTCTGAGGAACCGCCAGACTGATTTCCAGAGTGGTTGTACAAGCCTGCACTCCCACCAACAATGGAGGAGTGTTCCTCTTTCTCCACATCCTCGCCAGCATCTGCTGTCACCTGAATTTTTGATCTTAGCCATTCTGACTGGTGTGAGGTGGAATCTCAGGGTTGTTTTGATTTGCATTTCCCTGATGATTAAGGATGTTGAACATTTTTTCAAGTGCTTCTCTGCCATTCGGTATTCCTCAGGTGAGAATTCTTTGTTCAGTTCTGAGCCCCATTTTTTAATGGGGTTATTTGATTTTCTGAAGTCCACCTTCTTGAGTTCTTTATATATGTTGGATATTAGTCCCCTATATAATTCCTGTTTGTTTTCTAATGAGAGAGGGCAAGAAATAATATGGATTCGGTAGTTGGCAAGGTGGAGAGACCCTGGGAGGGGGTGGGTGAGCGGAAACTGTAATCATAAAATATTGTGTTAAAAAAAACTATTTTCAATTTTAAAAGAAAAATGCATTGCCTCCTTTGTGTTATCCATGACTAAGCAATGTTTTATTTTTTCCCTCTCTTTGTGTTCATCCTTCTCTCTTCTATGGGACTGGGAAAGGCAAAGCCACATCCCCATATATGTGGAGAAAAGAGCTTTGAAGTATTCATAAACTGCAATAGGAATTTACAACTGTAACTTTCACTTAGAAAGATTCTAAAAGCTTATATCGATCACACAGAGACTACAACAAGTTTATGTATCTGTGAATTCAATGCAATACGATGAAAAGTCAATATCATTTAACCTTCTCAAACATCTAGTATGTAGAATTTGATCAGATATGCTAAAGAAAATAAGAAGGAAGAAATATAGGTTTTGGTCTTGCCAAAGCAAGTCACATCATGGCCTTCATGAAGAGTATAAAGTTTTGGTTTCCTTATTTGAAAACTATAGTTCATGTTGCCTTTTCTGTTCCCCTTTGTAACTGATGAAGACATCATGAAGAGTGTCACCTAATCTTCCTTTGTCCTAGTTCATTGCACAAACAAATAAAAACATTCCTCCCTCTTTAAAACAAAATGATGTTTTAACAAAGTCAGACCTTCTTTACTCAAGAAGTGAGTTCCTGTCATTGGGAAATGATTGAAATGCATTCTTACAGCTACACAGTCTGCTTTCCTCATTTATTTTTTACTTCCTCAGTTGCTCAGCAGCCTCATTCTGTCTTCTATTATCTTTCTCCTTATAAAAACTATGTTTCCATTAGGGGAATAAGACTAAGTTTTCAACCAGCCAAAAATTTCAACCATTCTTTTGTAGCACAATACAGTTAAAGATTCTTCACTTAAAATACTCTTTTCCTCTGTAAGCTTTACTTTCAAACTCCAAATTCTTACCTTGGTCTCCTTTTACTCATTCTGCACAATGATGAAAGGGTATCTATGGCTCTGCCTCCAGGTTCTTTGTGTGCTCTGTACAATATTCCAATATTCCTTCCACAACTGCCCCGCTGCCAATGACTGTTGATTTTTAAAGCAAGTGAAACCTGTAGCCTTTTTTCTTCTTTGTTCAGTTGGCAAAGTTAATCTAGTTACATAGTCTATTCCTCAATCTAGCTACTGATATGCTGTATCTTTACACACCCAAGTAGAGACAACACTATAAGTATCTGGTTTTGTATATAAAATTGAAGTATAGCTGCTTCCGCTTTTCTTGCTCTTTGTAAAGATGTTCATATAAAGAGGAAAGAAGCCAGATCATATCAAAACTGTTTACTACAGCATTCTGTAAGCTTAAAGAAAATCCCTACATAAGACTAGGACTTTGTCCAGTTCCTATGTCACTTACTGGGAGGACACATGACCATTAGGAGTGTCAGAAACAAACACCATCATTCAAAAGTCCTTAAACATCTCAGCTCATTGTATCTTCTGTGTAGTTATAATATTTAACATGGAAGAGAGAAGGAATGGCCAAGGGGGTGATATCTATGGCTGAAGTTTGAAATATGCTTTTTTGTACTCTGTCTCTGACATTCTGGAATTAATGATAAACATCACTGGAAGTTTAGAAATATCATTTCCTAAAATTAAAATTGAGTATGGCTATGACCACTTTATTTGCCACAGGCATGGTTGGTGGTATAAAATATCATCTACTTTAGCTGATCAAGTAGCATTTTAATAAATGCCTTGACCCATGCTGTGAATCTAACCAGCTAAGATAAGGTTTTCACTCATGATTGAAGTTCATCTTTTACTAATAGTTACTAAACTTCTACAAATTTATGGATCTGCCTCTGCAAGTGGTAGAAGAAGGTAAAAATATAACCCTTCTAGTTTATAAATTTGCATTTTGATTTGTATGCTTTTAAAATCTCTCATAGGTAGTTTAAAGAGTGAAAGCATCTGCCCAGAGGTAAAGACCTGAGTGGAAATGAGAAGCAGCTGGGGGTATGCCGATAAATGAGTCTGCTGCTAATACCCATTGAAATAAGAAAGGCATATGACAAAAAAAAGTGTTTGATATATGAAATGGTTCTAAAATTTGTTTAAAGTGGGATCTTTTCATGTCAAGTGAGAAAACAGAAAAGTGTTAGGAAGGCAATTATCACCTGTTATCTGAATATCAATTGATGGCATGGGAAAACTAATGGACTTACAAACTATAAATGTGAACTATAGCTTCAGCAAGGAGTGAAAATGGCATGTGAGTGCATTCATTTATTTGATTATCTGCCCATTCAAAAATCTGGTATTGAGAATGCAATGCAGGACAAGCACTGGTGTTCCAATGACAAGCCATGAGAAACTGGCATGACACAGAATAAGCAATTAAACACATAGGTAAGAAAGGTCCTCATATTTTGGTTGGTGATATAGGAGATCTAAGTAGATATTTGAATAGACAAAATGGGTGTTTAAGGTTGAAAATCTATCCAAGATAGGATGGATAGAAGACATCACTGTTAGGGTATGATACTCATCAGACACCAGACGTGCTGTGGTATTATCTGCAGAGTAAATACAAAGGTATTAGAAGTATACTTGGTATCACACAAAAGAACACTTAAACATAAACAAAGGATCTTCTATCCTGGGTCACTCAGAGGCCAGTGCACCATGGAGAGCACACAGGCCGCAGAAGCAACAGAGCTTCTTGGGCAGGGTCATTTCGGGTCTTCATCCTCAGCCAGGAGAAAGAGCTAAGCCTCAGACTTCTGTGCACCTTCCCTACCAGAGGAAAGTTGGCCCCCAGAGGATAGGGATCTGCCCTGCGTGGGAGCATTTTGCCTGAGCATTGGCAGCAGACATCTTAGTTCCGGGACCCTGCCGAGTGTACCCTGCACAGACATCTTGGTTCCAGGACCCCACCAAGTGTATCCTGCACAGCTCAAGAGAATACCAGATGGCGAAAGGCAAACGTAAGAATCCTACTAACAGAAATCAAGACCACTCACCATCATCAGAACACAGCACTCCCAGGCCACCTAGTCCTGGGCACCCCAACACAACCAAAAAACTAGACCCGGATTTAAAAGCATATCTCATGATGATGGTAGAGGACATCAAGAAGAACTTTAATAACTCACTTAAAGAAATACAGGAGAACACTGCTAAAGAGTTACAAGCCCTTAAAGAAAAACAGGAAAACACAACCAAACAGGTAGAAGTCCTTATAGAAAAACAGGAACACATCCAAACAGGTGATGGAAATGAACAAAACCATACTAGACCTAAAAAGGGAAGTAGACACAATAAAGAAAACCCAAAGAGAGGCAACACTGGAAATAGAAACCCTAGGAAAGAAATCTGGAACCATAGACGTAAGCATCAGCAACAGAATACAAGAGATAGAAGAGAGAATCTCAGGTGCAGAAGATTCCATAGAGAACATCGGCACAACAATCAAAGAAAATACAAAATGCAAAAAGATCCTAACTCAAAGCATCCAGGAAATCCAGGACACAATGAGAAGACCAAAACTACGGATAATAGGAGTTGATGAGAATGAAGATTTTCAACTTAAAGGGCCAGCAAATATATTCAACAAAATTATAGAAGAAAACTTCCCAAACCTAAAGAATGACATGCCCATGAACATACAAGAAGCCTACAGAACTCCAAATAGACTGGACCAGAAAAGAAATTCCTCCCGACACATAATAATCAGAACAACAAATGCACTAAATAAAGATAGAATATTAAAAGCAGTAAGGGAGAAAGGTCAAGTAACATATAAAGGCAGACCTGTCAGAATTACACCAGACTTTTCACCAGAGACTATGAAATCCAGAAGAGCCTGGACAGATGTTATACAGACACTAAGAGAACACAAATGCCAGCCCAGGCTACTATACCTGGCCAAACTCTAAATTACCATAGATGGAGAAACCAAAGTATTCCACGACAAAACCAAATTCACACTTTATCTTTCCACGAATCCAGCCCTTCAAAGGATAATAACAGAAAAGAAGCAATACAAGGACGGAAATCACGCCCTAGAACAAGCAAGAAAGTAATCCCTCAACAAACCAAATAGAAGACAGCCATAAGAACAGAATGCCAACTCTAACAACAAAAATAAAAGGAAGCAACAATTACTTTTCCTTAATATCTCTTAATATCAATGGACTCAATTCCCCAATAAAAAGACATAGACTAACAGACTTGCTACACAAACAGGACCCAACATTCTGCTGCTTACAGGAAACCCATCTCAGGGAAAAAGACAAACACTACTTCAGAGTGAAAGGCTGGAAAACAATTTTCCAAGCAAATAGTCTGAAGAAAAAGGTGGAGTAGCCATTCTAATATCAGATAAAATTGACTTCCAACCCAAAGTTATCAAAAAAGACAAGGAGGGACACTTCATACTCATCAAAGGTAAAATCTTCCAAGAGGAACTCGAAATTCTGAATATCTATGTTCCAAATGCAAGGACAGCCATATTCATTAAAGACACTTTAGTAAAGCTCAAAGCACACATTGCACCTCACACAATAATAGTGGGAGACTTCAACACACCACTTTCATCAATGGACAGATCATGGAAACAGAAACTAAACAGGGACACAGTGAAACTAACAGAAGTTATGAAACAAATGGATCTGACAGATATCTACAGAACATTTTATCCTAAAACAAAAGGATATACCTCCTTCTCAGCACCTCACGGGACCTTCTCCGAAATTGACCATATAATTGGTCACAAAACAGGCCTCAACAGATACAAAAGTATTGAAATTGTCCCATGTACCCTATCAGACCACCATGGCCTAAGACTGATCTTCAATAACAACATAAATAATGGAAAGCCAACATTCACATGGAAACTGAACAACACTATTCTCAATGATACCTTCGTCAAGGAAGGAATAAAGAAAGAAATTAAAGACTTTTTAGAGTTTAATGAAAATGAAACCACAACATACCCAAACCTATGGGACACAATGAAAGCATTTCTAAGAGGGAAACTCATAGCTCTGAGTGCCTCCAAGAAGAAACGGGAGAGAGCACATACTAGCAGCTTGACAACACATCTAAAAGCTCTAGAAAAAAAGGAAGCAAATTCACCCAAGAGGAGTAGACGGCAGGAAATAATCAAACTCAGGGGTGAAATCAACCAAGTGGAAACAAGACGAATTATTCAAAGAATTAACCAAACGAGGAGTTGGTTCTTTGAGAAAATCAACAAGATAGATAAACCCTTAGCTAGACTCACTAGAGAGCACAGGGACAACATCCTAATTAACAAAATCAGAAATGAAAAGGGAGACATAACAACAGATCCTGAAGAAATCCAAAACACCATCAGATCCTTCTACAAAAGGCTATACTCAACAAAACTGGAAAACTTGGATGAAATGGACAAATTTCTAGACAGATACCAGGTACCAAAGTCAAATCAGGATCAAGTTAACGATCTAAACAGTCCCATATCCCCTAAGGAAATAGAAGCAGTCATTAATAGTCTCCCAGCCAAAAAAAGCCCAGGAGCAGATGGGTTTAGTGCAGAGTTCTACCAGACCTTCAAAGAAGATCTAATCTCAGTTCTGCACAAACTATTCCACAAAATAGAAGTAGAGGGAACTCTACCCAACTCATTCTATGAAGCCACAATTACTCTGATACCTAAACCACAGAAAGATCCAACAAAGATAGAGTTCAGACCTTCAGACCTATTTCCCTTATGAATATCAATGCAAAAATCCTCAATAAAATTTTAGCTAACAGAATCCAAGAACACATTAAAGCAATCATCCATCCTGAGCAAGTAGGTTTTATTCCAGGGATGCAGGGATGGTTTAATATACAAAAATCCATCAATGTAATCCATTATATAAACAAACTCAAAGACAAAAACCACATGATCATCTCGTTAGATGCGGAAAAAGCATACGACAAGATCCAACACCCATTCATGATAAAAGTCTTGGAAAGATCAGGAATTCAAGGCCCATACCTAAACATGATAAAAGCAATCTACAGCAAACCATTAGCCAACATCAAAGTAAATGGTGAGAAGCTTGAAGCAATCCCACTAAAATCAGGGACTAGACAAGGCTGCCCACTTTCTCCCTACCTCTTCAACATAGTACTTGAAGTCCTAGCCAGAGCAATTGGACAACAAAAGGAGATCAAGGGGATACAAATTGGAAAAGAGGAAGTCAAAATATCACTTTTTGCAGATGATATGATAGTATATATAAGTGACCCTAAAAATTCCGCCAGAGAACTCCTAAACCTGATAAACAGCTTTGGTGAAGGAGCTGGATATAAAATTAACTCAAACAAGTCAATGGCCTTTCTCTACACAAAGAATAAACAGGCTGAGAAAAAAATTAGGGAAACAACACCCTTCTCAATTGTCACAAATAATATAAAATATCTTAGCATGACTCTAACTAAGGAAGTGAAAGATCTGTATGATAAAAACTTCAAGTCCTTGAAGAAAGAAATTAAAGAAGATCTCAGAAGATGGAAAGATCTCCCATGCTCATGGATTGGCAGGATCAACATTGTAAAAATGGCTATCTTGCCAAAACCAATCTACAGATTCAATGCAATCCCCATCAAAATTCCAACTCAATTCTTCAACGAATTAGAAAGAGCAATCTGCAAATTCATCTTGAATAACAAAAAACCTAGGATAGCAAAAGCTCTTCTCAAGGATAAAAGTACCTCTGGTGGAATTACCATGCCTGACCTAAAGCTTTACTACAGAGCAATTGTTATAAAAACTGCATGGTACTGGTATAGTGACAGACAAGTAGACCAATGGAATAGAATTGAAGACCCAGAAATGAACCCACACACCTATGGTCACTTGATCTTCGACAAGGGAGCTAAAACCATCCAGTGGAATAAAGATAGCATTTTCAACAAATGGTGCTGGCACAGCTGGTTGTTATCATGTAGAAGAATGCAAATCGACCCATTCCTCTCTCCTTGTACTAAGGTCAAATCTAAGTGGATTGAGGAACTTCACATAAAACCTGAGACACTGAAACTTATAGAGGAGAAAGTGGGGAAAAGTCTCGAAGATATGGGCACAGGGAAAAAATTCCTGAATAGAACAGCAATGGCTTGTGTTGTAAGATCGAAGATTAACAAATGGGACCTCATGAAACTGCAAAGCTTTTGCAAGGCAAAAGACACCATCAATAAGACAAAAAGACCACCAACAGATTGGGAAAGGATCTTTACCTATCTTAAATCAGATAGGGGACTAATATCCAATATATATAAAGAACTCAAGAGGGTGTACTCCAGAAAGTCAAATAACCCCCTTAAAAGATGGGGCTCAGAGCTGAACAAAGAATTCTCACCTGAGGAATACCGAAAGGCTGAGAAACACCTGAAAAAATGTTCAACATCCTTAATCATCAGGGAAATGCAAATCAAAACAACCCTGAGATTCCACCTCACACCAGTCAGAATGGCTAAGATCAAAAATTCAGGTGGCAGCAGATGCTGGCAAGGATGTGGAGAAAGAGGAACACTCCTCCATTGTTGGTGGGATTGCAAGCTTGTACAACCACTCTGGAAATCAGTCTGGCGGTTCCTCAGAAAATTGGACATAGTACTACCGGAGGATCCTGCAATACCTCTCCTGGGCATATATCCAGAAGATGTCCGTCCGAACTGGTAAGAAGGACACATGCTCCACTATGTTCATAGCAGCCTTATTTATAATAGCCAGAAGCTAGAAAGAACCCAGATGCCCCTCAACAGAGGAATGGATTAAAAAAATGTGGTACATTTACACAATGGAGTACTACTCAGCTATTAAAAAGAATTAATTTACAAAATTCCTAGGCAAATGGTTGGACCTGGAGGGCATCATCCTGAGTGAGGTAACCCAATCACAAAAGAACTCAAATGAAATGTACTCACTGATAAGTGGATATTAACCCAGAAACTTAGTATAGCGAGATATAAGGTACAATATGTAAAACATATGAAACTGAAGAAGAATGAAGACCAAAGTGTGGACACTTTGCTCATTCTTAGAATTGGAAACAATCACCCATGGAAGGAGTTACAGAGACAAAGTTTGGAGCTGAGACAAAAGGATGGTCCATCTAGAGACTGCCATATCCAGGGATCCATCCCATAATTAGCCTCAAAACGATGACACCATTGCATACACTAGTAAGCCTTTGTTGCAAGGACAGTGATATAGCTGTCCCTTGTGAGACTAGGCCGGGGCCTAGCAAACACAGAAGTGGGTTATCACAGTCAACTATTGGATGGATCACAGGGCCCCCAATGGAGGAGCTAGAGAAAGTATCCAAGGAGCTAAAGAGATCTGCAACCCTATCGGAGGAACAACATTATGAACTAACCAGTTCCCCAGAGCTCTTGACTCTAGCTGCATATGTATCAAAAGATGACCTAGTAGGCCATCACTGGAAAGAGAGGCCCATTGGACAGGCAAACTTTATATGCCCCAGAACAGGGGAACGCCAGGGCCAAAAAATGGGAATGAGTGGGTAAGGGAGTGGGGGGGGAGAACTTTTGGGATAGCATTGGAAATGTAATTGAAGAAAATACGTAATAATAATAATAATAATAAAGAAATAGCTGAGTAGTATGCCTTTGTGTAAATGTATCACATTTTCTGTATCCATTCCTCTGTTGAGGGACATCTGGGTTCTTTACAGCTTCTTGCTATTATAAATAAGGCTGCTATGAACATATTGGAGCATGTGTCCTTATTACCAGTTGGAACATTTTCTGGGTATATGCCCAGGGGAGGTATTAGTGGATCTTCTGGTAGTACTATGTCCAACTTTCTGAGGAACCACCAGACTGATTTACAGAGTGGTTGTAAAAAGCTTGGAATCCCACCAACAATGAAGGAGTGTTCCTCTTTCTCCACATCCTTGCCAGCATCTGCTGTCACCTGAATTTTTGACCCTAGTGATTCTGTCTAGTGTGAGGTGGATTCTCAGGGTTGTTTTGATTTACATTTCCATCATGATTAAGGAGGTTGAACATTTTTTCAAGTGCTTCTCAGCTCTTTGGTATTCCTCAGTTGAGAAGTCTTTGTTTAGCACTGTACCCCATTTTTAATGGGATTATTTGAATTTCTTGCGTCCAGCTTCTTGAGTTCTTATATGTATTGGATATTAGTCCTCTATCAGAATTAGGATTGGTAAAGATTGTTTCTCAATCTGTCAGTGGCCTTTTTGTCTTACTGACGGTGTCTTTTGCCTTAAAGTTTTGCTACTTTATGAGGTCCCATTTGTTGATTCTTGATTTTACAGCACAAGTCATTGCTGTTCTGTTCAGGAATTTTTCCCCTGTGCCCATGTCTTCAAGGCTTTTTCCCACTTTCTCCTCTATAATTTTCAGTGTCTCTGGTTTTATGTGGGGTTCCTTGATCCACTTAGACTTGAGCTTTGTACAAGGAGATAAGAATGGATCAATTCGCATTCTTCAACATGATAAACACCAGTTGTGCCAGCACCACTTGTTGAAAATGCTGTCTTCTTTCCTCTGGATGGCTTTAGCTCCTTTGTCGAAGATCAAGTGACCGTAGGTGTGTGGGTTCATTTCTGGGTCTTCAATTCTATTGCATTGATCTACCTGTCTGTCGCTGTACCAATACCATGCAGTTTGTTGTTGTTGTTGTTGTTCTTGTTGTTGTTGTTCTTGTTGTTGTTTGGTTGTTGTTTTTTATCACAATTGTTCTGTAGTATAGCTTTAGGTCAGGCATGGTGATTCAACCAGAGGTTCTTTTATTGTTTAGAATAATTTTTGCTATCCTAGGTTTTTTGTTATTCCATATGAATTTGCAAATTGCCCTTTCTAATTCATTGAAGAATTGAGTTGGAATTTTGATAGGGATTGCATTGGCTCTTTAGATAGCTTTCAGTAAAGTAGCTATATTTACTGTATTAATCCTGCCAATCTATGAGCATCATATATCTTTCCTTCTTCTGAGATCTTTGATTTCTTTCTTCAGAGACTTGAAGTTCTTATCTTACAGATCTTTCACTTCCTTAGAGTCACATGAAGGAATTTTATATTATTTGTGTCTATTGTGAAGGTAGTTGTTTCCCTAATTTCTTTCTCAGCCTGTAATCCTTTGTGTAGAGAAAGGCCACTGATTTTTTTTTTTTCTTGAGTGAATTTTATATCCAGCTACTTCACTGAAGCAGTTTATCAGGTTTAGGAGTTGTCTGGGGGAATTTTTAGGGACATATCATCTGCAAATAATAATATTTTGACTTCTTCCTTTCCAATTTGTTTCCCCTTGATCTCCTTTTGTTGTCTAATTATTCTGACTAGGCCGTCAAGTACTATATTGAACAGGTAGGGAAAGAGTGGTCACCTTGTCTAGTTCCTGATTTTAGTGGGATTGCTTCAAGCTTCTCACCATTTACTTTGATGTTGGCTACTGGTTTGCTGTAGATTGCTTTCACTATGTTTAGGTATAGGCCTTGAGTTCCTGATCTAAGACTTTTATCATGAATGGGTATTAGCTTTTCTCAAATGCTTTCTCAGCAACTCATGAGATGATCATGTGGTTTTTGTCTTAGAGTTTGTTTATATACTGGATTACATTGATGGGTTTCTGTATATTAAACCATCACTGCATCCCTGGGATAAAGCCTACTTGATCATGATGGATGATCATTTTAAAGTGTTCTTGCATTCAGTTTGCAAGAATTTTACTGAGTATTTTTGCATTGATATTCATAATGGAAATTAGTCTAAAGTTCTCTTTCTTTTTTGGGTCGTCATGTGGTTTTGCTCCTGGTTTGATTGATTCTTTGTATAGTTCTTTTTGTTTGTACTTGTTTGATTTCAGCCCTTAGTTTGATTATTTCCTGCCATCTACTCCTCTTGAGTGAATTTGCTTCCTTTTGTTCTAGAGCTTTTAGGTGTGCAGTCAAGCTGCTAGTGTGTGCTCTCTCAAGTTTCTTTTTGGTGGCACTCGGAGCTATGAGTTTTCCTCTTAGGACTGCTTTCTTTGTGTCCCATAAGTTTGGGTATGTTGTGGCTTCATTGTCATTAAACTCTAAAATGTCTTTAATCTCTTTCTTTATTCCTTCCTTGACGAAGGTATCATTGAGAAGAGTGTTGTTCAGTTTCCACGTGAATGTTGGCTTTCCATTATTTATGTTGTTATTGAAGATCAGTCTTAGGCCATGGTGGTCTGATAGGATACATGGGACAATTTCAATATTTTTGTATCTGTTGAGGCCTGTTTTATGACCAATTATATGGTCAATTTTGGAGATGGTACAATGAGGTGGTGAGAAGAAGGTATATCCTTTTGTTTTAGGATAAAATGTTCTGTAGATATCTGTTAAATCCATTTTGTTTATAACTTCTGTTAGTCTCAATGTGTCTCTGTTTAGTTTCTGTTTCCAGGATCTGTCCATTGATGAGAGTGTGATGTTGAATCTCTCTCACTATTATTGTGTGTGGTACAATGTGTTCTTTGATCTTTTCTCCAGTTTCTTTAATGAATGTGGATTCCTTTGCATTTTAAGCATAGATGCTAAGAACTGACTGTTCATCTTGGTAGATTTTTATCTTTGATGTGTATGACGTTTCCCTCCATGTCTTTTTTGATTACTTTTGGTTGGAGGTCAATTTTATTCCATAATAGCTACTATAGCTTGTTTCTTTGGACCATTTTCTTGGAAAATTGTTTTCCAGCCTTTTACTCTGAGGTAGTATCTGTCTTTGTCCTTGAGGTGGGTTTCTTTTATGCAGCAAAATGTTGGGTCCTGTTTATGTAGCCAGTCTATTAGTTTATGGCTTTATATTGTGGAATTGATCCCATTGATATTAAGAGATATTAAAGAAAAGTAATTGTTACTTCCTGTTATTTTTGTTGTTAGATGTGGGATTCTGTTCTTGCAACTGGCTTCTTTTAGATTTGTTGAAGGATTACTTTTTTGCTTTTTCTAGAAATGACAATTTCCCTCCTTGTGTTGGAGCTTTCCCTTTCTTATCCTTTGAAGGGCTGGATTTGTGGAAAGATATTGTGTAAATTTGGTTTTGTCATGGAATACTTTTGTTTCTCCATCTGTGGTAATTGAGAGTTTTGCTGGGTAGAATAGCCTAGGCTTACATTTGTGTTCTCTTAGGGTCTGTATAACATCTATCCAGGATCATCTGGCTTTCATAGTCTCTGGTGAGAAGTCTGGTGTAATTCTGATAGGTCTACCTTTATATGTTACTTGACCTTTTTTCCTTACTGTTTTTAATATTCTATCTTTATTTAGTGCATTTGTTGTTCTGATTATTATGTGTCAGGAGGAATTTCTTTTCTGGTCCAGTGTATTTGAAGTTCTGTAAGCTTCTTGAAGGTTCATGAGCATCTCTTTCTTTAGGTTAGGTAAGTTTTCTTCTATAATTTTGTTGAAGATATTTACTGGCCCTTTAAGTTGAAAATCTCCATTCTCATCTATACCTATTATCCTTAGGTTTGGTCTTCTCATTCTGTCCTGAATTTCCTAAATATTTTCAGTTAGGATCTTTGTGCATTTTCTTTGATTGTTGTGTCCATGTTTACAAAGGAATCTTCTGCACCTGAGATTGTCTCTTCTATCTCTTGAACTCTGTTGCTGATGCTCGAATCTATTGTTCCTGATTTCTTTCCTAGGCTTTCTATCTCCAGAGTTGTCTCCCTTTCTGATTTCTTTATTGTTTTTATTTCCATTTATAGATCCATGTGGTTTTGTTCAATTCTTTCACCTGTTTGGTAGTATGTTCCTGTAGTTCTTTAAGGGATTTTTGTGTTTCCTCTTTAAGGGCTTCTAGCAGTTTACCTGTGTTTTCCTGTATTTCCTTCTTAAATTCCTCCATCATCATCATGAGAAGTGACTTTAGATCCATGTCTTGCTTTTCTGGTGTGATAGTGTATCCAGAACTTCCTATGGTGGGAGAGTTTGATTCTGATGATGCCAAGTAACCTTGTTTTCTGTTGCATTTGTTCTTATTATTAAGCTTGCCTCCTGCCATCTGATTATCTCAAGTGCTTGCTGCCCTCGATATATCTGATTGGAGCCTGTCCTTCCTATAATGCAGGTTGATTCAGGACTCCTCAGAGTCCAGCTTTCTCTGTGATCCTGTGATTTCGGGCTCTTGTGGACCTGAGATTCTATTTGTGTAGGAGTTCTTGTCATTCAAGCTTCCTCTGAGGCCCTGAGATCCTGGTGTGGCCAAGCTCCTGTTATCCTGGGGTCCTGGAATCCTTGATCCTGGGTATGTTACAGTGCCTGGAAGTCATGTCTCCTCTGAGGACCATGGGGCTGTCTGGTGTGTTTGAAACCAAAGTATACCAGTACTAATCAGAAAGAACCTGAGTAATGGTCAGGCAGGGTTCTCATGTCCTTGCTCCTGCTGTCACAGGCCAGTCACAATTGGTTTGGAACCGATATTGTGTTACACTCACCAGTGATGCTAAGATCACATGGCAAGTCCTTTGGGGACTGTGGGACCTTCCACTGAGTTCTTGCCCAAGGTGACAAAGAGCTGGCGCTGACTGGAAGGGCAACTTTAACTCTTGATCAAGAGAGTGCACTCAAACAGGCACATTGTGCAGGAATGGATTTTACTGCAATGCAGATAATGACTGTGTTCAATTACATGCTCTTTCACAACTTAATAGTTTTAAAAGAATGAGGACAAAGCAAATGAAGGAACGAACGAAGAGCTGGCTACTTAAGTTACTGAAATTAAGATAATTCAATTAGGCCTTTGTGTTTAAAAGGAGGGTTGGTTGTTGGGGAGGATTAAAACCTTTGCATGCAGTTTTTTTTAATTACATTTAATTTCTTTTTACAATCCAGACGTTATCACCCTCCCAGTCTGTCCTCTGACAATTCCTCATCCCATTCCTCCTCCCTCATCCCCAAGAGGATGGTCTCACTCCACCTCCACCCTGCCAGGCCTCCCCACTACCTGAAGCCTCAAGTATCTTGAGAGTTAGATGCATCTTCTCTCACTAAGGCCAGACCAAGCAGTGTCAGGAACTAAAAAGTGGAGCCCTGGGGAAGAGGAGGGGCCCAGGGGGTGCCCTGGGGAAGGGGAGACCCACACCCCACCAGAGATTTACCTATTCTCTGGTCTGTCAGTCATGGGAGAGCTGCCATACACTTTCCACTCAGCCCTGAGTGGACATTCCTCTGACCTACTCTTCAAGGGTTGGCAAAGGGGCAGCCCTACCTGTGATAAAGCCACCAGGGTTATAGGAGAGAGGGATGTGTGAAGAGGTTCCCAACTCGGATGAGAGTAAGTGCAACGGATCTTAATGAGCATAGACTCTCTATGGTTTTAGAACTTTATTATAGAAAGTCAGGGGGAAAGAGAGAAGAGAGAGAGAGAGAGAGAGAGAGAGAGAGGAGAGAAGACAAAGAGAGGGGGAGAGAGGGGGTAAGAGTGAGGGGTAAGAAGTTAGAGAGACAAGTAAGATGGTAAAAGAGCAAGGTGGGGCTAAACAGCCCTTTTTATGGTCTTCACTGTTGCTAGGTAACTAGGGAGGACTTTAGCCTGAAAGTCAGAAGCTTGGGCCATTGCCTACTTGACTACTGACCATGCTTCTCTTGTGGGGGCTGTGGGAGGTGGTAACTTCTGCAGGAGCCAGAGTTCCTGGAGCATAAGGTAATGCCTACTGTGTAATGAAGGTGAATTATCACCCTTCAGGATTCAGACCTCAGCTCAACTGGAGTCCAGTCTGTCTGTGCATAGCCCAATGCCCCACAAAGCAGGCTTCTGCTATATATGTGTTGGGGTTCTCCTGTATGTTGCCTTGGTAGCTCAGTGTCTGAGAGATCTCAGGAGGGGAAGTTTAGTTGAGACTGATGGTCTTCCTATAGGGTCACTCTCCTCCTCAACAACTTCTAGCCTTTTTCTAATTAAACCATAGGGTTCTTGACTTCAGTCCATTGTTTGGGTGTAAGTATCTGTGTTTGTCTCAGTCAGGTGCTTGTTGGGACTCTCAGAAGTCAGCCATCTCGGCTCCTGTCTGTAAGCACCCCATAGCATCAGTAATAGTGTCAGATCTTGGATTTTTCCTTGAGATGTATCCTAAGTTGGGTTGGTCACTTGTATCTCTTTTCCCTCAGTCTCTTCTCCATTTTTGTCCCTGCAGTTGTTTTAGGCAGGAACATTTCTAGGTTAGAGATTTTGACTATGGGATAGCAACCCCATCCCTCCACTTGATGCTCTGTCTTCCTACTGGAGGTGAACTCTACAAGTTCCCTCTCCCCATTGTTTGCCATTTCATCTAAGGTCCCTCTCTTTGAATCTTGAAAGTCTCTCATCTCCCAGGTCTCTGCAACAATCTAGAGACATCCCCCACACACATCTCCTACTTCCTGGGATTGCCTGTTTCCATTCATTCTGCATGCACTCGGGGTTTTAGTCCTGTTTCCCTGTCCCAATACCAGATAATGCTCCCCTTTTCCCTGTCCACTCTCTCACCCTTATCCTTCCTTCCTTTTGCCCTCCACCCCATGATTGCTTTCTTCTCCCTTCCAAGTGTGATTGAGGGATTCCCCACTTGGACCCTTTGGCTTGTTAATTTTCTTGAGTTCTGTGAATTGTATCCTGGGTACTATGTACTTTTTCAGCTAATATCCACTTATTAGTGAGTGCATACCATGCATGTCCTTCTGTGGTCAGAGTTACCTCACTCAGGATATTTTCTAGTTCTATCCATTTGCCTGCAAAACTCATGGTGTTCTTGTTCTTAATGGCTGAATAGTATTTCATTGTGTAAATGAACCCCATTTCCTGTATCAATTCTTCAACTGGGGGACATCTGAGTTGGTTCTAGCTTCTGGCTATTACAAATAAGGCCACTATGAACATAGTGGAGCATGTGTCCCTGTGGCATGGAGGTGGATCTGTTGGATATGTGCTCAAGAGTGGTATAGCTGAGACTTCAGGTAGGTTTATTCCTAATTTTCTGAGGAGCTTCCAGATTAATTTCCAGAATGATTTTATCAGTTTGCAATTCCACCTACAATGGAGGAGTGTTCTTCTTTCTGTACATTCTTGCCAACATGTGCTGTCACTTGAAATTTTGTTTTTGGCTTTTCTGATTGGTGTAAAGTAGAATCTCAGGGTCATTTTCACTTGCAATTCCCTGACGA
Organism: Mus musculus; assembly: GCF_000001635.26. NCBI lineage: Eukaryota > Metazoa > Chordata > Mammalia > Rodentia > Muridae > Mus > Mus musculus. The sequence goes on along the minus strand of NC_000072.6, from coordinate 9,511,520 downwards.
CCAAGGACTTTGAACATTTCTTTACATGTTTCTTGGCCCATACTATGGAAGATAAAATGATTTGAACTCCTTGTGATGAATGAGAGTTACAGAGATTCACAGAAAAGAATATTGTTTAATATGTGACTATTTTTGTTGGTTTTTATTTGTTTTTATGAGAGATATAAATGTAGAAAATCTCTAAACATCAGAAACTCAGGTCTGTAATGTTATTACCAGGGAAGATGAAGATGGAGGCTTACGAGTTTGAGGTTAAGCTGGACCATATAGCAAAACCATATCTCAAACACTATACCAAGGAGAAGAATATGGGAAAAGATAAGTATCAGTACAAATGTAAGTACTGCCAAAAGAGAGGTGTCCAACACATACGGGAGGGCTTTGCCACAACATCTGGGAGAGTCATCTTGGTTCCCGGATTCTGTCAAGACTAGTCTGTGCAGGTGAGAGTGTGGACTACAGAAGCTACACAGATTCTGGGACAAGCCCTGATTTGGGCCTTCATATTCTGCCAGGAGGGAGGTCCAAATGCCAGATATCTGTGCATCTTCCCTGTAAGAGGTGAGCTTGCCTGCAGAGAGTGCTCTGACCACTGAAACTCAGGAGAGAGCTAGTCTCCAATATCTGCTGATAGAGGCTAACAGAATCACCAGAGGAACAAGCTCTAACCAGAGACAACTATAACAACTAACTCCAGAGATTACCAGATGGCGAAAGGCAAAGATAAGAATCTTACTAACAGAAACCAAGACCACTCACCATCATCAGAACCCAGCACTGCCACCTCAGCCAGTCCTGAGAACCCCAACACACACGAAAAGCTAGACCCGGATGTAAAAGCATATCTCATGATGATGGTAGAGGACATCAAGAAGGACTTTAATAGCTCACTTTAAGAAATACAGGAAGACAGTACTAAAGAGTTACAAGTCCTTAAAGAAAAACAGGAAAACACATCCAAACAGGTGATGGAAATGAACAAAAACATACTAGAGCTAAAAAAGTAGACAAAATAAAGAAAACTCAAAGTGAGGCAACTCTGGAGTTAGAAACCCTAGGAAAGAAATATGGAACCATAGATGCGAGCATCAGCAACAGAATATAAGAGATGGAAGAGAGAATCTCAGGTGCAGAAGATTCCATAGAGAACATTGGCAAAACATTCAAAGAAAATGCAAAATGCGAAAAGATCCTAACTCAAAACATCCAGGAAATCCAGGACACAATTAGAAGACCAAACCTACGGATAATAGGAGTAGATGAGAATGAAGATATTCAACTTAAAGGGCCAGCAAATATCTTCAACAAAATTATAGAAGAAAACTTCCCAAACTTAAAGAAAGAGATGCCCATGAACATACAAGAAGCCTACAGAACTCCAAATAGACTGGACCAGAAAAGAAATTCCTCCTGACACATAATAATCAGAACATCAAATGCACTTAATAAAGATAGAATATTAAAGGCAGTAAGGGGGAAAAGGTCAAGTAACATATAAAGACAGGCCTATCAGAATTACACCAGATTTTTCACCAGAGACTATGAAAGCCACAAGATCCTGGACAGATGTGATACAGACACTAAGAGAACAAAAATGCAAGCCCAGGTTACTATACCCAGCCAAACTTTCAATTGCCATAGATGGAGAAACCAAAGTATTCCAGGACAAAACCAAATTCACACATTATCTTCCCACAAAACCAGCCTTTCAAAGGATAATAATAGACAAAAAAACAAACAAACAAACAAACAATACAAGGATGGAAACCATGCCCTAGAAAAAGCAAGAAATTAATCTTTCAACAAATCTAAAAGAAGAGAGCCACAAGAACAGGATGCCAACCCTAACAACAAAAACAATAGGAAGCAACAATTATTTTTCCTTAATATCTCTTAATATCAATGGACTCAATTCCCCAATAAAAAGACATAGACTAACAGACGGGCTACACAAACAGGACCCAACATTTTGCTGCTTACAGGAAACACATCTCAGGGAAAAAGGCAGACACTACCTCAGAGTGAAAGGCTGGAAAACAATTTTCCAAGCAAATGGTCTGAAGAAACAAGCTGGAGTAGCCATACTAATATCGAATAAAATCGACTTCCAACCCAAAGTTATCAAAAAAGACAAGGAGGGGCACTTCGTATTCATCAAAGGTAAAATATTCCAAGAGGAACTCTCAATTCTGAATATCTATGCTCCAAATATAAGGGCAGCCACATTCATCAAAGAGACGTTAGTAAAGCTCAAAGCACACATTGCACCTCACACAGTAATAGTGGGAGACTTCAACAGAACACTTTCATCAATGGACAGATCCTGGAAATAGAAGCTAAACAGGGACACAGTGAAACTAACAGAAGTTATGAAACAAATGGATTTAACAGATATCTGCAAAATATTTTATCCTAAAACAAAAGAATATACCTTCTTCTCAGCACCTTCTCAAAAATTGACCATATAATTGGTCACATAACAGGCCTCAACAAATACAAAAATATTGAAAATGTCCCATGCATCCTCTCAGATCACCATGGACTAAGGCTGATTTTCAATAACAACATAAATAATAGAAAGCCAACATTCATGTGGAAACTAAACAACACTTTTCTCAATGAAACCTTGGTCAAGGAATGGAATAAAGAAAGAAATTAAAGACTTTTTAGAGTTTAGTGAAAATAAAGCCACAACATACCCAAACCTATGGGACACAATGAAAGCATTTCTAAGAGGAAAACTCATAGCTCTGAGTGCCTCCAAAAAGAAACTAGAGAAAACACTCACTAACAGCTTGATAATACACCTAAAAGCTCTAGAACAAAGGGAAGCAAATTCACCCAAGAGGAGTAGATGGCAGGAAATAATCACACTCAGGGGTGAAATCAACCAAGTGGAAACAAGAACTATTCAAAGAATCAACCAAATGGGGAGCTGGTTCTTTGAGAAAATCAACAAGATAGATAAACCAGACTCACTAGAGGGCACAGGGACAGCATCTTAGTTAAGAAAATCAGAAACGAAAAGGGAGACATAACAACAGACCCTGAAGATATTGAAAACACCATCAGATCCTTACAAAAGGCTATACTAAAAAAAAACTGGAAAACCTGGACAAAATAGACAATTTTCTACACAGATACCAGGTACCAAAGTTAAATCAGGATCATGTTAATGATCTAAACTGTCCTATACCCCTAAAGAAATAGCATCAGTCATTAACAGTCTCCCAACCAAAAAAGCCCAGGACCAGACGTGTTTAGTGCAGATTTCTATCAGACCTTCAAAGAAGATCTAATTCCACTTCTTCACAAACTAGTCCACAAAAAGAAGCAGAAGGTACTCTACCCAATTTATTCTATGAAGCCACAATTACTCTGATACCTAAACCACAGAAAGACTCAACAAAGATAGAGAAGTTCAGACCAATTTCCCTTATGAATATTGATGCAAAAATACTCAATAAAATTCTCACTAACCGAATCCAAGAACACATCAAAACAATCATCCATCCTGACCAAGGAGGTCTCATTCCAGGGAGGCAGGGAGAGTCAATCAATGTAATCCATTATATAAACAAACTCAAAGACTAAGGCCACATGAGTAGATGCGGATAATGCATCTGACAAAATCCAACACCCATTCATGATAAAAGTCTTGGAAAGATCAGGAATTCAAGGCCAATAACCTAATTATAATAAAAGCAATCTACAACAAACCAGTAGCCGACATCAAAGTAAATTGTGAGAAGCTGGATACAATCCAACTAAAATCAGGGGCTAGACAAGGCTGCCCACTTTCTCCTTACCTATTCAACATTGTACTGGAAGTCCTAGCCAGAGCAATTTGACAACAAAAGGAAATCAAGGGGATACAAATTGGAAAGGAAGAAATCAAAATATAACTTTTTGCAGATGATATGATAGTATCTATAAGTGACCCTAAAAATTCCACCAGAGAACTCCTAAACCTAATAAACAGCTTCAGTGAAGTAGCTGGATATAAAATTAACTCAAACAAGTCAATGGCCTTTCTCCACACAAATGATAAACAGGCTGAGAGAGAAATTAGGGAAACAATACCCTTCTCAATAGTCACAAATAATATAAAATACCTTGGAATGACTCTAACTAAGGAAGTGAAAGATCTGTATGATAAGAAGTTCAATTCTCTGAAGAAAGAAATCAAAGAAGATCTCAGAAGATGGAAAGATCTCCCATGCCCATGGATTGGCAGGATCAATGTAGTAAAAATAGCTATCTTGCCAAAAGCAATCTACAGATTTAATGCAATCCCCATCAAAATTCCAAATCAATTCTTCAACGAATTAGAAAGGGCAATCTGCAAATTCATCTGGAATAACAAAAAACCTATGATAGCAAAAACTCTTCTCAAGGATAAAAGAACCTCTGGTGGAATCACCATGCCTGACCTAAAGCTGTACTACAGAACAATTGTGATAAAAACTGCATGGTACTGGTATATGTACAGACAAGTAGATCAATGGAATACAATTGAAACCCAGAAATGAACCCACACACGTATGGTCACTTGATCTTTGACAAGGGATCTAAAACCATCCAGTGGAAAAAAGACAGCATTTTCAACAAATGGTGCTGGCACAACTGGTGGTTATCATGTAGAAAAATGTGAATTGATCCATTCCTATCTATCTCCTTGTACTAAGGTCAAATCTAAGTGGAGCAAGGAACTCCACATAAAACCAGAGACACTGAAACTTATAGAGGAGAAAGTGGGGGAAAAGCCTCATGGATATAGGCACAGGGGAAACATTCCTGAATAGAACAGCAATGGCTTCTGCTGTAAGATTGAGAATCAACAAATTGGACCTCATATAATTGCAAAGCTTGTGCAAGGCAAAAGGCATGGTCAATAAGACAAAAAGGCTACCAACAGATTGGAAAAGTATCTTTACCTATCCTAAATCAGATAGGGAACTAAGATCTAATAAATATAAAGAACTCAAGAAGATGGACTCCAGAAAATCAAATAACCCCATTAAAAAATGGGGCTCAGAGCTAAACAAAGAATTCTCACCTGAGGAATACCAAATTGCTGAGAAGCACCTGAAAAAAATGTTTAGCATCCTTAATCATCAGGGAAATGCAAATTAAAACAAACCTCAGATTCCACCTCACACCAGCCAGAATGGCTAAGATCAAAAATTCAGATGACAGCAGATGCTGACAAGGATGTGGAGAAAGAGGTACACTCCTCCATTGTTGGTGGAATTGCAAGCTTGTACAACCACTCTGTAAATCATCTGGTAGTTCTTTAGAAAATTAGACATAGTACTACTGGAGGATCCTGCAATACCACTCCTGGGCATATATCCAGAAGATGCTCCAACCGGTAAGAAGGACACATGCTCCAATATGTTCATGGCAGCCTCATTTATAATAGCCAGAAGCTGGAAAGAACCCAGATGTCCTTCAACAGAGGAATGGATACAGAAAATGTGATACATTTACACAATGGAGTACTACTCACCTATTAAAAAGAATGAATTTATGAAATTCCTAGGCAAATGGATGGACCTGGAGGGCATCATCCTGAGTGAGGTAACCCAATCACAAAAGAACTCACATGATATATACTCACTGATAAATGGATATTATCCCAGAAACTTAGAATACCCAAGATATAAGATATAATTTGCAAAACACATGAAACTCAAGAAGAATGATTACCAAAGTGTGGACACTTTGCCCCTTCTTAGAATTGGGAACAAAACACCCTTGGAAGGAGTTACAGAGACAAAGGTTAGAGCTGAGACGAAAGGATGGACCATCTGAAGACTGCCATACCCGGGGATCCATCCCATAATGAGCCTCCAAACGCTGACACCATTGTACACACTAGCAAAATTTTGCTGAAAGGACCCTGATATACCTTTCTCTTGTGAGGCTATGCTGGGCCCTAGCAAACACAGAAGTGGATGCTCACAGTCAGCTATTTGATGGATCACAGGGCACCCAATGGAGGAACTAGAGAAAATACACAAGGAGCTAAAGGGATCTGCAACCCTATAAGTGGAACAACAACATGAACTAACCAGTACCCCCCGGAGCTCTTGTCTCTAGCTGCATATGTATCAGAAGATGGCCTAGTTGGCCATTAGTGGAAAGAGAGGCCCATTGGACTTGCAAACTTTATATGCCCCAGTACAGGGGAACGACAGGGCCAAGAAGTAGGAGTGGGTGGTTAGGGGAGTGGGAGGGAGGGTTGGGAGACTTTTGGGACATCATTGGAACTGTAAATGAAGAAAATACCTATTTAAAATAAAAAAGAATGCTAAAAATAGATAAATAAATAAATTATATTTAAAAAGTAAGTACGACTAAAACACATTCTAGGAGAACAGTGAGTGGAAGCCCAGACAGCATACAAAACCTCAGGTTGCATCCTGAGCACAATAGCAGGATGTTCAGTTTTATTCTAGCATGTGATTATTATCACCCGAATCATCAATTTTCAAGGCTTGTTTTGTGGAGAACTTCATACTAAGAACATGAAAAGTATTCACATTATATCACTGTTTTAGAAATACTATCTGGAGATGATTAAGTATGGACTGAAAAGTAGTGAAAAGTTAATGTCCCTTTCAATGAATGTCATTGTCTGAATAGATATTCACTCTGAGGTAACCCACCAAGATAGTTTTGAAGATAAGAGAGAAAATAAAATAAATTAAGAATGACTCTTGGCCTGGGCATATGATGATGTCATTGTAAAATGGTAAATAGCTTTAGAATAGAAGCATACGTCAGATGGTCTGGTGATGATCTACTGCTACACTTTTTTGTTTATGGTTTTAAAGGTTTTATTGAATCTTTACAACATCTCAAATAAACTTTAAGGATCATGAGAATCTTGTGATTTCTATATAACTCTTAGATCTTATTAATCAATATGGGGGAACTGCTTTCTTTTTAGAAACAAAAACACTAATGTTTTTCTAATATTTCAGTTTTGAAATATGATTTGATGACTCAACCAAGCTAAATTTCACACAAGTTCAATGTTATTTTCTTAAAGAATTTTTAAGTTGCTAAAAAAAAAAAAAGAAAAAAAAAGAAAAAAGCAATGGCTAGAGTCATGGAGTCAACCCATGCATATATCATCTATAAGAAATTTTGGCTTTCTGAAAGAGACCCACTTCCTGAATAATGCTGTTAATAATAAAGCAAACATATGCAGATCTTGTCACATTTTTAAGTCATAAGATCAGGGCTTTGATCCTGTTTTCTACATAGCCAAAGACAGTGTGGACAAAAGCCACCATTTCTAGAGGCTCACCCCATTCACCAACTCAGACCCTCTCTTTTCTTTCCAAGGTGACACAGCTCAGCACGGATGTTGGTGCCTCGGAAGCTATTCACAATTACTATGTCACTTCAGAGAAATGACAACGCTCTGAATGCTGTCAGTCCCACTGCTGAGACTGTGCTTTAGGTTCACAATAGATGTGGCTCAGAGCTGGAATATCTATTGTCTGTATGCTGGGGCTATGTAGCTCCGAGGAAGAGGTGGAGAGAGCTAAGTACATGTGACTGATACCTTGAAAACACTTAGGAGAGGGTGCATTTAGGAGCTGTGAAAGTGTGTGCTAAAAAACAGACAGACAGACAGACAGACAAAAAAGATAGGTAATCAAAAAACAAACAAACAAACAAACCATGAGACCTATATACTGGGAAATCCAGATGAAAATAATATATGCACAAAACCCTGAAAAGTCCTTGAAAATTTAAACCCAAATGTGAGATTTTTCACTTAAAATCAAAAATTTGGCCTACACTAAAGCTGTCTACTCTTTTATGCCTGATATATTCTGTTTTGATTTTTAAGTCTTGTACAAGAACTTTCACACTGCTCAAAGAAACACCTGTAAATTCATCATCTCAATTGTTGTTTTCAAGAAATTAATTCCTATGTTAATTACTTGAGTGATTTTTATGAAGGTTTCATTGAGTCATCACCAATCTTTTTAATGACAAAGAGCTAGCTAAAGATTTTGGGAAAGTGATTTCTTTGAATGACTAGAATGACTTTCACAGAAACTGGAAAGTTCAGAACAAGGGACTTGGATCTTAAGAAAAAAGTAACTAGTGTACTTATAAAATTATATGCTGAAGAAGAAATAATAGCTCATATAAATCACATAGGTTATTCATTTATGCAGTACTCTTATTATTTACAAATGAAAGTTTAAAAACTAAAAGCTAAATTGATTTACTGTGCACTACAGATAGCTAATACAAAATACAAACACTGATTTTTTTTGTTTGGAATATTTTAGAATGGTAGCTTTATCTGAATCTTAATATTGAATGTCATTTGTCAAATTGTTTAGTGGTAGTAATATTATTATTGGACATAGAGATACAGTTTTCCTTTTCTATAAGCATTGACTGAATAGATTCATCATTTTATTAAACATAATAGAAAATAGTTTTAATGTTCTCAGAAGTCTATTGCTGACAGATTTTAGCCTTTATTTGTATCCCTTTGTTGAATACGTAGAATATCTTAATTTCATAAGTTATGTTTTGTTGTTAATCTCCCCCCAAGATATTGCCTAACAGTTCTATTGTATTACTTTTCTTTCCATTATTCTATTTTCCCTTCTTTAAAAGGATATTTTCTTATTATTGCCTCTTCTCATATCTGTAAGATCTCTTTATCTTACTTTAGAACCAAAGGGTAAAGGAGAAATGGGAGCATTGGGAACAGGAGAAAAAAGAGGTTGTTCAGAAGAAAACAAGGAATAAATGGATGTAGACTTTAAGAATGTCTAGAAAAGAATATCTCCAGCTACTGTCATACATGCTGCTCCTTTGCTTGTATCATCCTATAATGTGTGATTGGATGACAACATGTGATTGGATGATGTACAATTTCCTAGACATTTTTTATTTGTATACTTACTTAATACATTACTGTAGATTGTTTTATCCCTCTCTGTTGTCATCATTTACTTTCTGTAAGTATTACAAAATATCTGAAGCCATAAGGTTTTGGTTTTTGTTTTCTTTTGGTTTGGTTTGGTTTTTTTGAAGAATAGAAGTTTATTTAGTTCACCATTCTGAAGGTGGAAGAGGCCCAGAATATAGCACCATCTTCCTGATGCTCATTGCCTGGTGAGCATTACATGGCAATTCGAATTAATCATGCATGCCTGCTCTACTTTTTCTCCCTCACTCATGAAGCTCTTCCAACTATGCTGACAAGAACCCCCACTCTTATTTTCATATAATGCTGAATGTAATTGATCTACCTATAAACAGCATTAACATACAAATTTGTAGATCATATTTCCAGTAAGTGAATTTTGATGTGACAAATTTAACCCATATCACTTGGACATTATCATCCGTGCTTTCTTCTTCTCACTTAATGTTTCCAATATCATATAAAATTGTTGCTTTCCTTCACCATGAGACATGGGAAAAGCCTTAACAGCTCATGCTCCTGCTACTAAGTATGTTCTCCTCTAGAGAAAAACTGTCAGTTTTCTTCCTCTATGGATTATCTTCAGTTTCTTTCCATTCTCCTTTGAATTCATTCCAATCAAGATGTCATTCCATATGCCACCAAACTGTCCTCAAGTTTATCAGTGATCCCCACATTGTTTCAAGAAAATTAATTCTAATTTTTCATTTCTTGGCTTAAAAAATTGAAATAACATCATGGATACTGCCTTCAGTATTATTCAGCAGAACTTAAGTGTAGTTCTATATACCAGCAATCCCAGCACTGGGGAAATAGAAGTAGGAATGTTAAAAGTTCAAGGTTATGCTCAGCTACACAATGACTTTGAGGTCAGCCAAGGCTAAACATGAGATTCCATCCCTGCCCCCAAAATATTACTACGGAACCACACATATGTGATCAAATGCTCATCTGTATCGTTTCTAGTCTATATATTTATTGCATATTATCTTATATACTCAAAAATCGGTCCTTCATTTTATTCAAGGAAAGATAGTTTCTGAGACTAGTGAAACCCTTGTTCTTGTGAAATATTAATGAATTGCTGGTACTTTCAGTTAAGCCATTGAGATGTTGAGCGTGCTCATTTTAACTAATGATTGTCCAGAGTTTCCAGTTTCAAGTACAAGAAAAGTTCAGAAAGGATGATCAGTGAGCAATGCTAAACCCAGAACTCTGCCTTTTTTACTTTTAATGGATTTTTTCTCTCCACTTCACCATACTTCTTTTCAGGCACATTAAAAAATGTTGATGAGATGATAAGGCCATAGAACTTAGGCTTCAAGAATAAAGACAAACAAAAGAAAAGCCCTACATATACTCAATTGATTTAACCTAAAAACAACAGAATATATGACCTTAGAAAGCTAACAGTTAGAACCAAGAACCACTTCCCAAGTCATTAAGAAGAAAATCAGCACTAAATGAAGACAGTCCCCAGCTTGATAATGAGTGTGCTAGACTAGAGCTTATAGGTAGAGTCTTCTCTACCACAGTGATTTTCAAGTGAATAAAGCTTCCTCCATGACTCTAAGCATTCCATAATTTCTTCTTCAAATTTAACAGCTTGTTGCTCCACATTGGTCACTGGATTTCTGGAGTAAAGACAGTATCCTAGTTTAATTTCCTGTTGCCACAATAAAATGCCAAGGCCAAGAGAAACTTGAGAAAAGGTGTATTTGTCTTACACTTATGTATCACAGTACATCACTAGGGAGGTCAGTATGGCATATCAAGGCAGGAACCTGGAGACAGGAACAGAGGCAGTGACCAGGAAGAACATTATTTATTGGTTTGCTCTCTCTATTGTGGGCTGCAAATTTTCTTATACAACCCAGGACCTCCTGTGCCAGAGTGGCACTATCCACAGCATACTTGTATCTACTGCCTCTATTAGCAATTGGGATGTAAAGTAAGTAAGTAAGTAAGGAAATAAATAAATAAATAAATAAATAAATAAATAAATAAATAGGGAAAAATAAAAAGCACAAAAGAAACAAAATAACTAACAGATGCCAATCTGATGGAGACACTTTCTCATTTAAAGTCTCCTCTTCCCATGGAACTCTACTTTGTGTCATACTGAATAATTCTCCGTGCTCTCCATCATCTGACAGTGATACTTTGAACGCTGTATGGATAAAGAACCATTAATTTAAGAAATGGAAAAAGACCTGGAGATTGTTTTCATGCGGACCTCCTTCATTTACAGCTCCTAAGAGGATCAGTCTCAGACAGGTTACCCTGAACTGCAAAGCCAACTAAGATCTAAGCCAATGGCTTCCAAAATTTCACATTCAGACTGTTTAAATCATATATTAGTGAAAGAAAAAAACTAATCCCTATTTCGAATTTTACAAAATAAATTGTCTTTAAGTATTTTTGTTTTTTTTTCCCCAAAGTTCAGTAATTACAGGAAAACCATATTATGCTTCTCAAAATTAACACGGGTGAATTTTCTGAAAAGCTGCTGATTGTAAACCTGGAGTAGATGTCTACATAATCTACAAGGATTCTTTTGTAATCTAGTTCATATTCCAGGATAATTATTTTAAAAATCAATCACTGTCAGTTTATTGCAATAATATGAGAAGAATCAGAAAATATTGGTTGTACTGAAGGTTTCAATTTCTTCCCAAGATGAGAAGATCAAATCAATCTGGCAGCTGGGAACGGTGTTACAACTCTTTCTACGTGGAGTCTAGCCGCATCGTTTTACATTCTAGGCCCTTTGGTTTCAATGTTCAATTGTGTGTGTGTGTGTGTGTGTGTGTGTGTGTGTGTGTGTGTGTGTGTATGAAAAAATTTATGCACAGAGGCTTTAGAATGGTATTTTAGAACTAATTACAACCCCCTTCAGCTTTCCTGAAGGAGGTTTTTTTTAGCAAATGTTATCTTTGTTTCTTTCTTCACATTTGGTCTAGTCAAAAAGGAATGACAAGCAACTGAGTCTTGAATGATACTCTTTCAAGTTTGCAAAAAAGGGAAAAATAAAAGCGTTGCCAGGAAAGCACTGTAATAAATTTACACATTAATGATGCTCCACTCATATACAGGATGTGTTTGTCAAATAATCACTTTACACCACTCTGCCTCGACAACCCTGCCTGGAGAATCATGTTGCATATTGCCTAGCACAAGGATACTAAGTAAATAAAAACCATTGTTTTTACAACCTAAGTTATTAGCATCTTGCCCCATCTCCAGTGTCTCCTTGAAAAAAATCAAACCACAATCTAATATAGCCATTTCATCTAAAAATTGTGTAACATTAGTCAGAACACAAACATTTACAAAGAATCTCAATTTAGAAGATTGGATGTGTGTTTAGGGGTGGGGGGAGTGGTGCTGATTCACAGTCCATCTGACTCACAGTCCATCTGACACTGTTTTTCTGGCCAAATGCTTTGTTATGTAAGCATTGCTTCTTGGGATGGCCACTTGCTGTTGAAAGTAGTGCATCTCACTGCCCACAGTGACCTCAAACTTCATAAGCACAGCAACTTGCCAGAAGTTTATCAGGCACACATTAAAGTGATCTGTGGCAGAGCTGATTTTGAGGTTGTGTCTGCTATTAACTGATGAAGATAATAGTGTACTTTATGCCACAATTTCCTTTCTGAATTTTGGGAAACAAATATCAATGTTAGGAAGTCCCAAGAGGAATATGATATTACAAAATCGTCCCACAGCAAGTATCTGACAGAAGTTAAGGGCTCTTACCATGCATATTCTTCCCAACATGACTATTGACTTCAAATGGAAGCTCCTAAAATCAACACAAACAATAATATTTGGGGATGTTTATTTAATCAAAGTTAATTTACATATTCAAAAACATATCAACTCCAAAATTAGTATGACTTCCTTAAAGAATGGTTGGAAATAACGAGAGTAATATCATTGGTTGTCTTCACTTTCCTCTGCAGTGTTTTGAAATTCTTGCCAAAATACACCCTAACACTAAAGGCTCTTTAAAAAATTTATATAGAAACCAAATACTTTAAAAACTTCTGAAGGTATACACATATATGAAAGAAATATTACTGGAGTCATCATTAAATGGGAGAGAAAAGTAACTCTTCTAGATATCTTATGTCACCAAGTAAAACCAACAGTACAAGGAATAAGTTATATCTTTGTCATTGGTCAAAGAGCCCCCATAGAACTACTCATTGCGATATAACACAAGCTATTCCTAAAGTTTCTGGGTGCTCTCTACAACATGATGTTAAAGCCCTGTTGCTGAAGATAAAATTTACTTTTTGTTATCAAACATGAAGAAATTGAGCATGTGCCCAAGTCAACAGTTTACCTCTATTGACTTACAACCATGATGCTTCAAATACTGAAACCTATATCACCAACACACTTTCAAAATATACTGTCACAGTAGTGGCACAAAACGTAAGAGAATAACTGTCATGGCCCCTGATCTATTGATGTAAAGAGACACCGGGAACATGGAGAACTATAATGAAGAAACAGTTCTTTGGGGATTTCCTTAAGGTTTCAGAGGTTTAGCCCAATATCATCATAACAGAAAGCATGGCAGCATTCAAGCAGATGCTGGAGCAGTAGCTGAGAACTAGATCCCAATCCATAGGCAGAGAGAGATACTCTAAGCTTGGCATGGGCTTTTGAAACCTCAAAACCCTACCCCCAGTGACATATTTCCTCCAACAAAGCTACAATTTCTAATTCCTTCAAATGGTATCACTCCCTGGTAACCAAGCATTCAAATCTATGAGCCTACAGAGGCCATTCATATTCAAACCACCACAATAACCAATCATTTTTACATTGTATTAAGGGCTACTCCACACAGTAGAACACATACATGACACTGCTCAAGTGTCCATGAATCTAATATTAGTTTGGTTATGGACCCTCAGGGAAAAGCTACTCCTATTATTCTATTGAAGGAGCATAACAATAAAATGACTCGTGTTGGCATATTGCTATGACCATATTTCAGAGAATTGTTTAACATTCATGGCAAGGATACTCTTCATCTTGCAGTAGATGATAATTAACACAAAGACCCACAATGAAAAAAGTGTCAAGAGTTAGAAGTTTTGGAGCACTCAGCTCTAACTGGGATGGTTTTATCTAAACCCGTTCCTCAAGGCTCAGGGTTCTATGTGGTAGAAGAAGCACAAACATCATATTTATTTATTTATTTATTTATTTATTTATTTTACTAGGTATTTTCTTTATTTCCATTTCAAATGTTATCCCCTTTCCTGGATTCCCCTCTGAAAATGCCCTATCCCCTCCCATTCCTCTGCTCACCAACCCACCCACTCCCATTCCTGGCCCTGGCATTCCCCTACACTGAGGCATAGAGCCTTCACAGGACCAAGGGCCTCTCCTCCCATTGATGACTGACTAGGCCATCCTCTGCTACATATGCAGCTGGAGCCATGAGTCCCACCATGTGTTTTCTTTGATTGGTGGTTTAGTCCCTGGGAGCTCTGGGCGTAATGGTTAGTTCATATTGTTGTTCCTCCTATGGGGCTGCAAACCCCTTCAGCTCCTGAATCCTTTCTCTAGCTCCTTTCCGGACCCCCTGCCCAGTCCAGTGGATAGCTATGAGCATCCACTTCTGTATTTGTCAGGAAATGGCAGAGCCTCTCAGGAGACAGCTATACAGGACAGCCTTTAGAAGTAGAAAGGTTTTAAATGCCAGAGGTGGCCGATGACTCTAAGCAAACAACATCTTCCTGGTAGAGGACCAATGCCTATATAAACACACAGAGACAGTGACAACATGCATAAGACCTGAAAAGATTTAAACTAGCCCTGCCAAAGGGAAGTAGACACAAAATCCCATCCATAACCAAGAAATTATTGTAATTGACACCTTCTGAAAAAGGAAATTACTTTCTTCCAGTAGAGTGTCACTGTGCCTATGAACCACACTCCAGGGCAGGTGTCCTACCTAGAAGAAATTGGCCAACCCAAAACAGAGTCGAAAAGTTTTTTACATGGCATTTTTTTGATAATTTCGTCTATTTTTAATTTTTTTAAATTTTGTTTTGATTTTCACTAGTCTTGTTTTGGATAGTGAAAGAATGAAAAAGAACGAACTAGATGTTATATGGGGTAGAAAGGTAGAGAGAATCTCGGAGGAGCTAGGGAAGAGGACCAAACCATCAAAAGGTATTACTTGGAAAAAAAATAAAAATGAGTTAACTAAAACCCCAATACTATGAGAAATATAAATTTTAGAGATTTTATTGCAAACATGAAAGAAAAGATGAGCAGATTTCGTTCCATTTTAACATAATTTTCCAAAATGAAATCAATTACTAATTTTTTTTTTGTCAATACATGATGTAGACCTAGTTTTGGCTCAAACTAAAAGAGACAAGGGAATGTTAAGAATAGTTCAAGCCTGAATAAGCTACTTCATGTTTCATAAGCATATAGCTAACTGAGCTAAGAGCATACAGTATCGAATTGATGTTTTTGATCAGGCATAATAATAATAGCTCAGTCAAATAATAATAACTCAGTCAAAGTTTCATACCAGGGAGAAATCATGCTAAACTAAAGTAATAGCACTCTCATATGCTTGGCCATGTACTCTCAGGCTGTGCAAGTGTAAGGATTTCAGTTACTAAAGCTCCTCTTATGCAACCACAAGAACATGAGGGACTGGGTTCAGATCTACAGCACTTACATAAACACAAGACCAGCAATTGGGAGCTACTTGGGAGCTGGCAGGTCCCAAGATCTTGCTGGACAGTCTAATGGATCAGTGAGCTCTATAATCAAAGAGAGCCCTTTATTATAAATTATGGTGTGAGCAATCTAGGAAGAGATCCAATTTTGTCTAGCTTCCACAAGCATACACACACACACACACACACACACACACAGAGAGAGAGAGAGAGAGAGAGAGAGAGAGAGAGAGAGAGAGAGAGAGAGAGAGAGAGAGATTATTTAAAGTTGAAATTTAACAAAAATTCAGTTAACTAAGATATTTTCCTATTTTTAGATTTAATGCCTGCTATAGAAACTTTTAATAGATATCCTTGAATTTTTACTCTACTATACAAAGTAAAGCTTAGATTCTATAGCATGCAGGAATAAGAACTGATTCCTTAGGAAATATAGAACTGTTTAGGCCACTGCAGGGATTTAGTATAATTTAACATCATACCTATTTTTCACTGGAGCCTCAATAATATCATGAAATTATCTGAACTATAAAACAGCTTTAATCATGTTTTGGCTTTCATAAGAAACCTCTTAAACAAAGAATAAAAAAGAACTGTAATGAAAGAGAAAACTGAGAGGAGAAAAAAAAAGGTTGTATTAGTTTTCTAAGGCCATTTAAATAAATTGGACCAACTGAGCATCTTCAACAACAAATGTTGCTCTAGCTTTCAGTCCCCTGGGATGGTCCTTGGGGGGTAGTAGTAAGAAGAATTGCTCCTGTCTAAAGAAAATGCAGGGACAAGGAAGGAGGGGCAGTCTCTAGACCGCCCCACCT